>NC_056502.1:21642467-21653517 GCF_014905685.2 Nematolebias whitei
TATATATATATGTATATATATTACAATTACATAGATGTTTAACAAAATGCAGAAAATCGCATATACTTTATTCAGAATTTTCTGGGGAGGACCCCCGCTCCGCCTGCTATGTGCATTCCGGCATCGGTTGGTTTACAAATCAAGTCCTGTTTCTTTGTATGACTACTTCTGTTATAATTCTGTTCAGTTTTATGTAAAGAGTTTTATGTAATAATTTGAAGAAGTTGTAAAAAATTATTATATTCATTATGTAAATAGGTAAAGTTTTAAAGTGGTTTTTGATATTGTTAATTTCCGCACAAATTTAATTTTTGGCAGTTGAAATTATTATTTTTTTAAATTAAGTGTGTCTTGAATGAAAAATACCCCGTGTTTAAACGTATAAAAATTGGATTAACTATATTAAAGAAAGGGTCTTAAGTATTTATGTTACACAAAATGTAATTGCATTAAAGAGACAAATTGAAGAAATTATTTAATAACCATAAGGGTTATGAGGGGGGTCCCTAAAATGTTTTCTCCCCTTTAAGGGGTCCCTGAACCCAAAAAGTTTGAGAACCCCTGATTTTAACCACAATGGATTGTGAAATATTAACTTTGTGCATGCCATAAGTAACTATAGAAAAAGGTAAATGACTGACTTAACCTGATACAATGATGGGCTCAAATCTGGGAAGGCATCAGCAAAATAAGTGGGAATAAAAATGTAAGGGAGATGGTTAAACGTAGAAGATTGGATAAACTCTTATACAGTTCTATCCCACACTATTCATTCTGTCAGATAATCTGGAAGAAGCCAATGGATGTCTTCCACTTTAGATTAGGGAAATAGTTTTTTGTACTAATAAAACGTTTCATTATTGTACTTTTCTTTTCATTAAAAAAAAGAAGTCCTCTCGGTTCAGTACCGCTGCATTACTAACCTCCCTCTCACAATTTCTGCGTAGCATCACCCCAGAAATCTGCCAGTAGCTGTTGATGTAGGATGCTAATTAGTCCAAATCACTGTGACTTGATCAAAGACACATAGCTAGAAGCTTGCCAGTATGGATTTTCTCCAGATCATTATCACAATATCTAAAGTCCAACGTCTTCTCTAGGTAACTAGGAGGTGCAGGGATGCAGTGATATGTACCGTTTAATGAAATTCCTTCAGCCAGTCCATTACGTTGTTTTTTTTTTAATCATCCACTGCCATGTTAGTAAGTTTACCTTGTTCATGCATCACAGTCTTATCTGAACATTTCACACACATTACTAACATAAACTAAATAAAACAGAGCTCCAGGGGGTTGAGAACCAATGAAGCGGCATGCATTGAAGGTTTGTGCCTCCTAATGTTCCCCTTGTAGGTTTATTTGCTGGTCCACCAGGTACTGATGCAATCAGGACTGTGTAAAGAAGGCTTTGCACAACCATACGAGCTAAAGCACGAGAACTATTTGTTTTTTTTTCACCTTGATCTCGCTTTCATTATGTTGTTGCTCCAAAGGAATTTCAAGTCAACAATACGCCCACAGTGGTGTGAGTGAAGGTGAGTAATAAATGTATTCTGCCAAACAAAGAAACGATAGAAGATTCCACCATTCTTTTTCCCACGAGCCATATCTTTTGTTCAGATTTGCCTTTGTCAGGTCTTTCGCTTCACGTTTGACTTAAGGAGAAGCCTATTTATCACTTGTTGCTATAAGAAGCAGACGACAGTGTAAACGCCAGTGTCTTTATGTGTATTTGTGTGTTTGTCTGTCTGTTAGCAAAATATTCTGAGACGCGAAGGTAGGATTTTAATGAAACTCTCAGAATTTCATCGTTGGCTGTACAACTACAACTGATTACCAAGATATTCAAGATAGCCACCTCCGCTAATCAAACTTAGCCAACACAAAAATGACTAGAACATTGTCAGTTTTAAAGATATAGAGCTAAAATTGGATGTGGTTGTAGCCAAGAGTAATCCACAACACATACTTTAGGTGCTAACAGATTGTATGAGAGCTTTGTTTAAAACGTTTGCGATAATTGTTCAAGTCAACTCTGTGGGTCTGGTAGAAAAATATCTAACGAGCCACCTAACGAATGTAAATGAAACTCTCAAGCGTGTCCTGAATCTTTCACAGGGTTCCCTTCTAGTGGCAACATCTTCCTAGAAAAGCATCCAGGTGTCATCCGTTTCAGATGCCCAAACCAGTCCAACTTTCTCTTCTCTACATAGAAGAGCAAATGCTCTACTCCAGTTTCTTCCAGATAACCAAAACCCTTACACTTTTTCTAAGGGAGAGTCCAGCTACCCTGCAGAGAAAACCCATTTCGACCACTTGTATCTGAGATCTCATTCTTTCGGTCACTACCCAGAGTAGATGACTTTAGGTGAAGATAGATGGACCAGAAAATAAAAAGCTTTGCAGCTCAGCTTCCTCTTCAACACAAAGGGAACTCTCAGAAAGTAACATTTACAGATTACTTGTTGGAGTCAACTGTTTTTAAGAAGGATGCCACAGCTAATCAGCCTTAGCAAACACAAAAATAGCAATAACCTTGTATATTTTACAGATGCTGAGCTTAAATGTGGTGTAATTGCTGAGTCGTCCCCAATATACACTTTGAGCACTAACAGATAACACAAAATATTTGCTTAAAACGCTAGCATTCAGTTGGCAGCGATAAACATTCCTTCAAGGATTGTTCAAGGTTTTTGTTGTTTTACATGTGGTACATGAGGTGGAACAAAATTGTGTGCTCAAGGTCCCAGCTACACCCAAAAATAGCAAAAAATATAAAGTATAAAAAAAATAGTATACAAGGATCTAAGGTATACGCTAAACAATAATAATGTAATATAATATGGTGTTTTGCACTATTAAGTGTTTAGCATATTCTTAGTTTAGCATATTTCTTAGTTCATATCTATGATCTTATTACTGTTTTTCTTTACAATTTATACTTTTGTTGGATGTCAATGGGACCCAGTGTGCACAGTTTCGTTCCACCACATGTACCACATGTGATGGCAATGGCAATAAAGAAAACCTTGACCTTAAATTAAACAGCAGCCTGAACATGAGTCTGTTGTGAGCAGATGAGTATGTATACAGTAACTTAAGGTAATAAATGAGCAGCATGGCTAATCAGCAGCATGGCTAATCAGCAGCATGGATAATCAGCAGCCCAGATAAAGTGTTAATAAAGTGCTAGTTAGGTTATTACATAATGATCTACAAAAATAAATCAGAAAACTTACAGTTTGTGTATTTGTATTTTTCTCCAAAATTAAATGGAGAACAAATGTCAACAAACCACATTTTTGTCTACGTAGCTACGGGACATCACCATGTCAGGTGTTGCTGTGGAAACAGCTTTAAAAACAGCAAAAGTTGAGCTGCAGATTATGACCATCAATCACCCAAGTTCATAGTGACTGGCAGGTGTCGCCTCTTTTCATCTCATTTTTATCATCTACTTCTTGCTCACTGGCTGACTGGCAAATGAGATTTTAAAAACCAAAACGCACGGTTTGTAATGTACCATCTAACCTTTGAGTTCTGCTGGACTTTTGTAGCAATTGTAGAGGGCATACTGTGGTGTTTTGACCTAAAGTCTCTCCAAAAGGATAATGAGCCTCATGGCTGCCCAAATGAATGGCGTGGGTGGCGAAAGTTCAGTCTGTCTTCTCATAATGAGCTTCCATCCTTTCAAAAATAAGCCTCAAGGCTTTACCAGCCTTTTAATTTCCTCTGTATAAAAACAACAATGGACAAAAAGCAGAATTCAAACATGCAAATAGCCTAAAGCGTAATCATGAACACCACAGCCTGGAACAGTTTGACTAAACAATAAGAAGTGCAACACCAGCTGACATTTTGAGGTCAGCGTCACTCTGCTCTTCATCTCCGGCTCCTCGGCATTCCTGATTAGCTGTAGTGACACTGAGGGGGGGCCACATTATAACTGTTTGCCCACGGAGCTAATTAAGAGCGACACGCAAAACAACAAACAGAACAACACATCGGCTGCTCCACATCTCCTCTGAAGGTGCTGAGCAGAACGAACACGCCGCTCGGTCGACTCCCGCCAACCCTCGGGCGGAGGTGCGCCTGCTGCAGAGATGGTAAGGCACGTGGCGATTCTGGCCGTCAAGCTCACGTCATCTTCCCAAAGTAGGCAGGGAACAGAGGTGACCGAGGGAGACAGTTGTTGCTGCACACTGCTGTATGATGGGTGAATAAGCTGTGTGAGAGTGTGTGTGTGTGGCGGTGGCTCTGAGGGAACCAGATAAGGGTTAGACAGGAGGGAGAGGACAGTCACTCACAGTACAGCAACTTTTCAAGCGCACGCCTGTCAAGCACGGACTCCTGTGACAGCCTCACTGCACTCGTAGTGAGCTACTTATTCTCCCATGGTCAGGAGTACAATGACTGTTCTCACACACCCCCACAAAGACCCACCTCTGAGAGCCACAGACGTTTAGACATACTGACTGGGAATAGTAGAAATTCCCATTTCTGCGGTGGAGTAACACAGACAGGAGGAACTCATCAAAACCATCACATGGAACACGTCCACGAGCATGTATTCAGTGAGAAATTAAATAAAAAAAAACAAGAGAGATGACTCCCCTAAATTATTCCATTTGGTTATACAAAAAGAGCTCATTTAAACTTGCTCATCTTTTGTGCAAGAAATCATTATGAAAGGCTGCTGAGAAAAAAAAACAAAACAAAGTGATAATGGATTGTAGAGACAAAACACATGTGGAACAACGTGGATTCAGAACACCTACTTGTCTCACCTTATTGTTCTCTAATTAGCAGAATGAACAGGTGTGAACTCGGCCCAGTGGAATGGATTGGGATGGTGTTTGCTTTTCGCAACGAGCATCAGTCTCCATTTAGAGCTCAGCAGGGTCGAAGGAGATCTGGCACTTGGACCTGCAGCCTCTCTGAGCCCCGTAATGACAGCTCTCAGCCAAAGTGATTTTTATTGAGACTTTGATGTGACCACTAATGGCTGCTGACAGATAGGCTCGGCTCCCAGCTCATCACGGCGCTTCTTATTGTATTTCCCCCAGTCTTGTAAGAGCCAAGCTCTGACTTTACCAAGAATTGATCTGATCGGATCTTTGGCTGTTCTGTTAAAGCTGCGATAATCCATCCAGGATTAATGAAGATTCAGTTGTGATGCAGCTCCGGCTGGTGACATTAAGGTTGAATTCCATCTCAGCACCTGCCCTATACTTCTCAATCCAACCACTACGTTTTGAGCATTCACATCAGGGGATAGGAGAGACCCAATAGTTTTTGTTGTAAAGGTAAAGCGTCTGCCTCTTAAAACAAAGATTTTTGGAGGTTGCATGTCAAATAAAGAAAGTATAAGCTCCACTAGCACAACAAATCAGAAGTATAATTTTTTTTTTTATTGTTGTTAAAACTATACACTATATAACAAAAAAGGTTGAATCATGTCATCTGGACTTCGTTTTTTTTTTTTGTTAAAAAGAAACGTTTCGCCCCTCATCCAAGAGGCTTCGTCAGTCTGAGGCCTAGCCATCTGGTATTACCCAGAAGCCACCCTGACTCTTGTGTTTCAAGCCTGCCTCAGATACCCCTGAAGTCTGGCCTTTTCACTAATGGTTTCAAAAACACAAAGTTTGTTTTCTCATATACCTGGATGACTGAGAAAACAAACTTTGTGTTTTATACACTATATACCTCATCTCTTGCACAATGAGCACTGCAGGTTACCTGCACCGACAAACAGGTAAAGGAAATGGAGGAATGCATTATTGTCACAAGTGTTGTCGTTTTTAGTTTGATGTATTTCACTGTATTATGTTCAGGATGAGAGACTACGATGAAGTGAAGATTCGATGAGTCTGCTGGCTTCTTTAGATAGAGAACTTTGGCGCTATATAAATAAACTGAACTGAACTGAATTAAAAGTGCACCACCGAGAGTTGATGACACATGGGCTTCCTGAAGGGATCCCACACTTAGTACGGGTATATTGAAATTATTAGCATTATTATTACTTGTGTTTTTTTAATTTATAGATATCTTGATGATTTCCCTCTTCCTCATTTGCTGATTAGAGACAAAATGGAAAATTAAAGCCACTGGTCACAACACACCACCCATAACTCTTTGTGCTATAGTCACATTCAGATGTCCTCAGTTAGGACTAAAACAAATCCACAAGTATTTTTCCATTAACAATTTAGAAACAAACTCTGTTAGTATCCTGATGCATGCTCAATAATCCAGGTAGAAAAATCCAAAAAAGTTCAATCTGGTCCTCTGGACATTCAAAAAACAAAAAACAAAACAAAGCAAAAAAATATAGAAACGTTTTGTTTTTTGTTTTTTGAATGTCCAGAGGACCAGATTGAACTTTTTTGGAAACTCTGTTAGCAAACTCTTGATTTATTGGATATGTTTTAATGAAATGTTCAGAGAATAATTATTGGATGTCTGTTTAAAACTCATTACCTTTTGAAGCCAAACCCAATACGATATGGTCACCACCAAGCGATCATAGAAAACACAAAAATGGCTATAACTGAGACATTTTCTCTTGTGTTAAACTTTTAAACGATTGCAGATGAGTGTCATTCAAATCACATACGCCATGTGGTATTGTTTTAAGGTTTTTGTACATTCAACAAAGTTTGTGAGAAAATTATCTTGTGAGTGACTGGATGGGTTTTCATGAAACTTTTAAAGAAATTATTCATTGGATTTACATCTACAACCATCTAAGCAAAAAGATGGAACACCGCAGCTTACTTACATCAGCCAATGCAAAAATTGGTTTAACTCACTCTATTGTCCAGATATTGGGCTAAAATTTGACGTTGTTGAAGCTGAGAGTCATTAATTACTCATACACTGAGATTTTGCTTGATATCACATATAATATTATTTTCAAGGTTCGACCAGTACATCTACAGTCATTTTTCAGCATGGGATAATCCTAGTCTAAAACTATGGCATGAAAGGTGCAGGCGATGTGCATTCCTTCAAGGAACGCCAGAGCTTTAAGAGTATGTTTTCTGGTTGCTATCATTGTGGTAATGTGTTGGGTTGAATTCAGGGTTAGCAGTCAGCAGTAGGTTTAAAAATATTGTTGAGGATAGAGGATTTGTTCTATCTATGTGCTGCCTCATTGTCTGCAGTAATCCAGATGGTGCACTACTGTCTATTTTTGCTCCGATATTGAGAGTGTCATGTTTTTTTTTTTTAAACCCTGCAAATGAGTGTTAGGACACCCATTGCTTTTTATATGTTTTTCTGTCACCTAAGGAAAAACACAACCGATCATTTTATCCATGAAACCAGAAACACACACACAGGCGTCGTCTTTATATACCTCAAACGTGAACACGAAGCGATACAGACAGCTAATTTTCAATGCAGACTGTTTATTTTTATTGCTTCTACCCTACTTGAACTGTGGCCTGAGCAGCCAACCATAATATTTGCCATGTGGCAGTCACAACCAGTTTGAGCCTTCGTTCAGCCCAGTCCGTGCACATTGAGTTAACAGGTTTCAGCTGCAGTGAGGGCATGTCAGCCCAAGAATGCACTAATCAATCTTTTTTTTTCACTCCAGGCACACTCGGGTTAGACCGCAACCGACCATCAGCATCTTTCCCTCCTACAGTTTCTTCTTCTTTGCTTTCTCTGGGTCTCTTGAGCACATAATGTGGGAAATGCTTAATGAATCAGACAAGCTGTTCACATGGATAATAATGAGCGGGCTTTTTTGGATGAGGGGAACCACAATTTCTACTTTCCACTCAAGTACTTGAGCTAGTGTTGAAACAATAATGAACAGTGTCAGGCAGGTCTTTGCTTGATGGTAAAAGGTCAGTGCATCACCGGTTCTCCATGCTGTAGAACAAAGTACCTGCTCTGAGGATGTTCCCCGGATTACTACTTCCATTCCCCATGTTTTGTAAATCTATAATGTATGTTATAGATTTTTTTAATTGATTTTATATTTACGGTGTTTGTTTTAGTATTGTTGAGCATTATATAAAGTGGTCTTAGTTTTTTTTTGTTTGTTTGTTTTTTGGGGTGGGGGGGATAATATGGAGGGTTTGCTTTACTCCATTTCAGGAGAGCAACCTTGTCTGTTCATTGAAGTGTTACATTAAGGTACGGCAGCTGACTCGGGACCCGAAAGTCCCAGACTCGATCCCCAGCCACTCCCACATGTCGTGGTGTCCCTGAGTAAGACACCCAATCCTTAATTGCTCCCCGGGCGCTTACATAGCTGCCCACTGGTCCACCTGGGTGTATCCCAGGTGCAATGCAGAGAACTAATTTTGCCACTGTATGGAAACATACAATAATGACAAACACATAGCACTTATTAAATGAAGGTTTTACGGTAGTTGAGAGGCTAGCGTCTGTAGCACAAACATGAGCATGTAATCTGTTGCTATTGTTGATGTGGCTGTTATGCTTGGGTTAGAAGTGAGTTTATGTCAGTTTTCAACATGATGGGTTTAGATTGTCCAGATAAAAATGCAAAAGTGGCAGTCCAACATTTTGCCAAGTTGCAACCAATTTTCAAAAAACAACATTAGGCGTCTTTGAAATGTTTTACCCATGTGATCTTAAGTCTGAAACATATGTTCATTTATTTATTTATTTCGGCTGCTCCCTTCCTCAGGGGTCATCACAGCAAACTAACTTGAACAAAGCTTGGCAACTGTTTTTAAGCAAGGTGCCCTTCCTGATGCTACCACAGCTCCACTGTGTGGTGCAGAGAACTGAAGTCTAGGGCACCTGGAAAAGATGATGGTGGGATTAAGGGCCTTGCTCAAGGGCATAGGGTGTAGCCTTTGCGCAACCACTTCCCATACACACACACACACACACACACACACACACACACACACACATATATATAGTCCTCCAGCTGTAATGTTAAAAATCTTGGTGTTATTTTTGATCAGGACATGTCTTTTATCCCCCACATTAAAAACGTTACTAGAACTGCTTTCTTCCACCTGCGTAATATCGCTAAAATTAGAAACACCGTATCTAAAAATGATGCAGAAAAACTGGTTCATGCATTTGTGGCGTCTAGACTGGACTATTGTAATGGTTTATTATCTGGGTGTCCAAATACTTCTTTAAAAAGTATTCAGTTAATCCAAAACGCTGCTGCCAGAGTCTTAACTGGAGTTAGTGGGTGAGATCATACCTCTCCAGTTTTATCCTGATGCATGCTCAGTAATCCAGGTAGAAAAATCCAAAAACGTTCAATCTGGTCCTCTGGACATAAAAAAAAAAAATAAAAAAAAAAAAGCAAAAGAATGTAGATACGTTTCGTCTTTCATCCGAAAGACTTCTTCAGTCTGAGGTGCTGTATTCAGCTCAGTCTTATAAATAGCACCTTCTCAGAGTGGATCAACCAGTTTGCTGCTGACAACCAAAACCAGCTGCTCACATGGTCAAGAAGGACCATCAGCCTTACAGTGGATCATTAGCACACTGATGGCTGTTTACTATTCACAGGGGGTTGAGTGATACTAGCAATAACAGCATTGTAAGAGGGGGACAGTTGAACCCAGAGGCCTCCACCCCTGTTTAATGATGGACGATTTCTTTTCACAAAGATGGCCTCCTTTACTCCTCTCTCAAACCATCGTTCCTCTCTGTCCAGGATGTGAACATCTTCATCCCTGAAAGAGTGACCGCTGGCCTGGAGATGAGTGTAGAATCCGGAGAGACCAGATTGAACTTTTTTGGATCTCCAGTTTTAGTTTCTCTCCAGTGGCTCCCTGTCAAATCCAGAATAGAATTCAAAATCTTACTTCTAACCTACAAAGCTCTCAACAACCTAGCTCCATCTTATATTCAAGATCATATTGTTCCATATTTTCCTAACAGAGCACTTCGCTCTCAGGGTGCAGGTTTACTTGTGGTTCCTAGAATTTACAAAAAACAGAATGGGAGGCAGATCCTTCAATTATCAGGCTCCTCTCTTGTGGAACCAACTTCCAATTTCTGTCTGTGAAGCTGACACATTATCCAGTTTTAACACTAGGCTGAAGACTTTCCTTTTTGCTAAATCCTATAGTTAGGGTCGGCTTGGGTTTCCTGAGCTGTCCCTTAGTTATGCTGCTATAGGCTTGGTGCATTCACACCAGCCCTGTTTAGTCCGCTTTAATCGAACTCTAGCCCGTTTTCCTAGAAAGTCCGGTTCGTTTAGGAAGGTGTGAACGCGCCATCGAACTCTGTCATGGAACAAAAAAGCGAACTCTGGCCCAGGCTAAAACCTAGGTCTCGGTCCAGTAGAAGAGAACTCCAGCGCGGTTCAAGTACAGTGTGAATGCAAACAGACCGGGCCCCGCTCCACAAGCAAGACGTGGAGTACAGCACAGGGCAAACAAACACGCATTTCTCTGACCTTATATGGAGCCGTCAGCTGCCTTGTGTGAAAAACAATATTCTCCATGATCTTCTGTCTCATCTTCTGCTCATGCTGTCCATTTTTGAAAAATGACAAAATATAACTCCTAAAACTGCTAAAACTTGATGCCACTTCGTTTTTATTTTTATTTCCAGAAGAAGAAGACGAGTCTTCCGAGGTTTTTGTGTCGTTTCTTTCAGTAGTTCTTGGTGCAGCGCCCCCACAGGCGAGCGGGGGAATAGGTTGGTTCAACAGGTTGGCTCGACTGCACAGTGCAGTGTGAATGCAAACGCACCAGCTCAAATGTAAACAAAAGCTCATGAATATTGGTCCCGAACCGAACAGAGTCTACCAGACTATCAGGTGTGAATGCACCCTTAGGTCGTTTTCACATCTCTTTCAGGTACACCTGGACCTATATCTGGATCTACCATTCTGTGTTCGTCTGTCTCTCCTTCCTGTCCTTTCAAACCAGACGGTCAAAGCAGATGGCCACTTGTCCTGAGCCTGGTTCTGCTGGAGGTTTCTTCATTTTAAAAAGGGAGTTTTTCCTTTCCACTGTTGCCACTGTGCTTGCTCAGGATGGGAGACTGCAACGAAGCCAAGATTCAACTTGTCTGCTGGATTC
>NC_056502.1:21653617-21658998 GCF_014905685.2 Nematolebias whitei
GCAGCCTCAGAAATGTATGCTTTCAACACTACTTGGAGAATTCCTTTAACATAGTAATTAGATTTTTACAATGTAAACAACAAAATAAACATTAAACTACCCAAAAGGGCTTTGATGTATTCATGGATAAATTGGCATATCCCCTCGACTCTCTCATGCTGTGGCCCTCAGGACACCATCCTAACTGATATAAATCAGCTTAACTTCAACTGGTCAAAATTTCCTTATTCACAGCACAAAGCTTTCAAGTGATCATCTATCAGCAAAACTAATCTATTTTCCTCTCAAAAGGGGGAGCCTGTTTCATTTCAATTCATGGATCCACTTAATTTGAGCACGAGCTCTTTTAATACAACACGTATTATGTGAAACGGATGTACCCTTGAGCGATGTACTTTACCTGCCTTTCACTGGTTCAAAGCTCACATCTGCAAATGGGCTCCAGAATTTGAGTCACTTGGGATAAAAGTCATTGCCGTGCTGTGAAATAATCACACTAATATTTATTTAAGTTCTCAATTCCTTTTTGATTATTTCCTGCAGTGTTTAGCAAAGTCGTTTTCACAGTAAGTCATTTTGTTGAGTGTGCTTTTGATAGACAGAGGGAGATAACCAACCATCAATGCAAAATATGGTTATGGTAGCATGCAAATGTTAGAACATTCTGGTTTGTGTGAATAGCAAAGCAGCTCACAATCTTCCAATATAGTTTCAGGCTTAGGTTCAACTTCAGACCTCACCATTTTTTTTTAACAGAAAAAGTAATCTAATCCCATCTTCCATTTACCACTGAAAGGTTCCCAATGTTCCCTGTGCCAGCAGCTGCAACACAAATTCAAAACATGATGGATAAACCTTAGCGTTACCATTTTACTCTTCAGAAAACTCTTCATCCGTTTTCTCTAAACCTACATTTGCTCATTAAGTATGTGCTTTAATCTCAGCATTCATTGACTTTTTCCTAAAATACATAAAGCTTATAAAGTTTTACAGTTATTAGAGGCATAGTCTTTTGAAGTAATGGTCTTTAGAGAGAATATGAATCTTTAATATCCTACCTGTTGTGAATATCTCTTTGAACGACCTCAGTTTGGAGAAACACATTTTGTTCTTGACCAGACTGACAAGCTAACAGTTAGTTCGAGTCGAGATTAACGTTGATGGCTGCCATCTTACAACTTCAGTCACGAAAAGTGGCTCATAAAAAATAAAAAATAAAATAAAAATCATAAATGTCATTGTGTTAATAAAAATAAAGCTTTTTCTGATCTTCTGTGGAATATTTTTTTAAACATGAAGGGTTGTTTTTTGTATTCCTCAGCATTGATTTGCCTCTGTCTCTGGAGGAACTCTTGGGGTTATAAGCTCCTTCAGCGGGAGGAAAGGATCTATTGACCCATAAGACAGCTGAGATACACTAGCAGATCTTTAGCTCCCCTTCTTGGCCCATCTTTCAGTCTGAGCACAAGGACCCTTTGTGTCTCCCGCTCTCTCTTGGCTGGCAGCTGTGGGCTAAGCACTCATCCATAGATCTACACGTTTGTAATTTCCAAGCAGCACACGTCTATCATCTCTTTTCCTCCTGTGCCTCCATTCTAATCTTGGAAATCCTGTAAAAGAGGCACAATAAGCAAAGCCATGGGAGGCTGATTATGCTGATTTCATCTCTATTTCAGACAGGCCGCCACTGCAAGAAACACCAGAACAGCAAGGAGACAAAGTTAAGGATGGTAAAAGTTAAATAAAAAATAAAGAGAAGTCTAATGGATTCACTTTACATTTAATGAGATGACTGCAGATGTGAGTGGCTGTGGAAAGAAAGATACATATAGTATACTTACAGTGAAAGGAATGTGGTATTGATCTGGAGCACATAAGTATTAACTTAAAGGCTTTTAGGACTTAAGTAGGGGATCTACAGTATGTAGCCCATGGTACATTTTGTTTAGATATGCTATAATCATGCAGGCAGATGAAGGTATTTAAATAAGTATGCCCAAGCGCTTCCAGATGTTACATTTTAAATCCTGTCATTTCCACTTAGTGTTACAGTCCATGAAGTCCATTTGGAGTAAAAGCTCCTTAAACAAGGTAGTTTTGTAGAGCATTTGGCAGGATCAGCAGTCTTTGATCCACTCTTTTCCTGCCATAGCTGTTTGCTTTCTCTAATTTTGCAAACCCAATGTGACATCCACCTTTTGAGCCGAGACAATTTGACAAATAAATGATGACCATCTACATTTTTAATTTAAAAGTTGGATTAAAAATTAACCGTGGCCAACATAAGACCTTGAGACCTTGACTTTTCAAGCAGGTTCCACACCTCTTTTTCCTGGTGCGTTTTATTTATTTATTTTTCTTCAATCAAAAAATGTAACCATCCAAAATACTGAGCGAAGAATAAATTGAGATGAATGAATAAAATCAGTCTAGTCAGAAAAATAGATGTTTTATGAAATTAGATGTGAAAATAATATTTTGATTGCATGGTTTTATGAGTGAAGGTAAAACGATAGTAATAATATAAATGTACTGTGATTGAATGAGTAAAGGTACTTTATTTATGATTTATAAATATTGTCAACACAACAAAGATTTAAACCTTTCATAATTCAAGGAAATATGCAACAGTAATGTCATGTAAAATGAGGCAAGGATTCAACAACAATAAAAGAATAGTTTAGTTGTTTTGAAGTGGGGTTTTGTTGGAAGGTTATGAACAGTTATTGTCTTACCTGTTGAAGGTAGCACATAGAACTTCGTCTGTTTGATGAAATTGTGTTTAATTTTGATTGAACTAAAGAGCTAGTCTTGTTTTCTCCATCTTAAAATAACTCTGCTCTCAAAATTTGATAGCATTATTTTGTAAATATTTATATCACTTTAAGATTTCAAGCACAAGATTATTCCAACAGAAATATGATATTCCTGCAGAAAGTACCCTCTGACCAAAAATGCTACAATTAGCTACATCTGAACATTTTTGTCTCAGTCATAAACATCTATAATCATGTAATGTGAAATTAACCATTGGACCAGCAATTGTAATTGGCAGCCTGCTCAGAATTCCCATAAACTGAAGCAAAGGGCTGTCTACAACTTGTAAGATGTTTATACCATTTTCTCAGACTCTCACATGAAAACATCTGAAAATTGCTTTGAACATTTAAGTACATCAAATTGTCTTTAAAGAAACTTTTTTTTTCCTGGCTAGCTTTTGTCAGATGAAACTGCTCACTGGAAGCAAAAAAAAAAAAAGACTGGAAATTAATGATAATTTGGATGAACTCAGAGCAAGTGTCATTTTTGAAAGCCTGTTAGAAGCAAAATAAATAAGAAACCTTTGCCTTCTTTGTTAATTATCACCCAAAGTAACAAAAACAGTCACCCGAGAAATAAATGCACAAGAAAAATTAGAGAAATCGTATATATATATATATATATATATATATATATATATATATATATATATATATATATATATATATAAGGTATGCACTATATTATCGGCATGGTATCGATATCGGCTGATATTGATGTTAAAATTCAATATCGAACATCGGCCATTCCATTAAAATAACCCGTCGATATAAAAGACACTGATTTTGCCTGCAGCAGCAGCACAACGTGATGACATTGCAGCGGCAGCGCAACACGATGACGTCCCGTGCACCTACCCGATCTCACGGCAGAGAGGAAAATTCAAAATGTCGGCGGTATGGAAGTTTTATTTTTCTATTGGTGAGGATGTTGGATTCCGAGGATTTATGGACTACGTTGAGCGTTGCTACATCGTCTCCAGTCGGAGATATTTTTTTGACGTAACGTTGCCAGAGTTACAAGCCGTCATTTCCGACGTCATTGAGAAGCTAATAGCCGATAGCGCAACTTGTTAGGTGAGTTTTACCACAGACATTTGGACATCGTGTTATCCCCATTAGCAAGCCTGGACCTACCATATGGGCAACATGGGCATGTGCCCAGGGGCCCTTGGCACAGAGGGGGCCCTCTACTGCCGGCAGAATTTTTTTTTTTTTTTTTGCCGCAACCGAGCAGGTCACTCTGACTCCCCTCATCCGTACAGCACTGTGAGGGAGGATGATAAAGCTACTCACAATAACAGCTGCGATGGGGCAGTGAATTTCTGGTTTTCAAGATAAAACACAAAACCCTATAAAATTCTCATATCTCACCTTATTTTTGTTTCCTTTACTGTAGAAACCTTCCGGTCCGACACCGGAAGTATCAGTACTGCGGGGGTTTTTGTAAGTTATTTGTATTCAGTTTATCAGCGCAAACGTTGTATTTGTTTAAACGTGAAGTTTACTAAATGTCCTACCGGGGTTCAGGTACCTGCTGTTCGCGGCTGCACAAACAACCAGACCAAGCTAAGACTACAGCAAACAGTGTTTTGAACACGGACCCAGAAGAAACCACGCATAACGCTGTTTCACTTTGTAAACAAACAGCCAACGGACTCTCTGAGTTTCTGCTCACTGAGTTTCATAAATTTGTATCCTGCCTACAAAAAAGAACAAGACCAGAAAAAACTTCTAAAGTTAAGAGCCATTGTGCTTTCTGTGAAGTGAGTAGGCCAATAAACTGTTGAGATTGTGCAGATAATACAGTGCTGGTTATAAAATAAGAATATCATGAAAAAGTTTATTTATTTCAGTAATTCCATTCAAAAAGAGAAACTTGTATACAGGTCCTTCTAAAAATAATTAGCATATTGTGATAAAGGTCATTATTTTCCAAAATGTAATGATAAAAATGAAACTTTCATATATTTCAGATTCATTGCACACCAACTGAAATATTTCAGGTCTTTAATTGTTTTAATACTGATGATTATGGCATACAGCTCATGAAAACCCAAAAAGCCTGTCCCAAAAAATTAGCATATCATGAAAAGGTTCTCTAAACAAGCTATTAACCTAACCATCTGAATCAACGATGTAACTCTATAAACACCTGCAAAAGATTCCTGAGGCTTTTAAAAACTCCCAGCCTTGTTCATTACTCAAAACCGCAATCATGGGTAAGACTGCCGACCTGACTGCTGTCCAGAAGGCCATCATTGACACCCTCAAGCAAGAGGGTAAGACACAGAAAGAAATTGCTGAACGAATAGGCTGTTCCCAGAGTGCTGTATCAAGGCACCTCAGTGGGAAGTCTGTGGGAAGGGAAAAGTGTGGCAGAAAACGCTGCACAACGAGAAGAGGTGACCGGACCCTGAGGAGGATTGTGGAGAAGGGCCGATTCCAGACCTTTGGGGGACCTGCGGAAGCAGTGGACTGAGTCTGGAGTAGAAACATCCAGAGCCACCGTGCACAGGCGTGTGCAGGAAATGGGCTACAGGTGCCGCATTCCCCAGGTCA
>NC_056502.1:21659098-21665568 GCF_014905685.2 Nematolebias whitei
AACCTCCTTCCTGAGGGGAGTGGGGCAAAAAGTGTGTGTGCTGGGTGAGAAGCGTGTTTCACCCAGCACCGATCGTAACACTTCTTTTCTAACCTAATCTGATTAATTTAGTGACAGCTCTTCAGTGTATGGGCTGTTAAACCTTTGACCAACCTGTCAGTAACAATACATTTTATTCAGGCATTTAACTGTTTGTTTTGTTCAGAAAGTGATCAAATCTATTTTTATTCCTCTAAGTTTGCACATTCTCAATGAAATGTCACCTTTAAATTTTAGAACACAAAAAGTTACATGACATGGTCATCTAAATCATATAAAATTTAGAAATCATATAATTTACTGTAAATATACGTGGATATTACTTGGAACAAACTGCTGAAATAACATTCAGTTTTCTTTCACAACATTTCTTAAAACAGTTCCTGTGCATTTATTGACATATGAAGGCAATTACTATACCAGATTATCATCTGATAAGAACTTGCTTTCTAATGTAGCATAATGTTCCACACTGTAAGAACTTTGGGTTAGAGTAAAATGCAAAAATTATGAACATGCTGGACTTGTAATGTTAGACACACATTTATAAACTTAACATTGAATTAAATAATAAAACTACAGCCTTAAAGCACTTCTGAATTTCTTTCAGATAACAACAATCTAGTAACATGGCAAGGTAGTAATCTGTTTCAGCTACAGTAATACCACTCACACTGATGTCAGTGTAGAGATGAATGTTGTGAGACACCAGTGTCTTTAAAGCTGCAGAGTCTATTGCATTATCCAGAGCAGAGAGTTCATCTGACTCCAGGTTTAAAGTCTGATGACTTCAGGTTTCTCTTCCAGATGGAGGGGATCTGTATCACACACAAAATAAATTATCTTTAAATACACATTTCTCTGGCATCAATAAAGTACTCTGCACAACAACTAAAAGAACTTATTCGGGCTGAAGACTTAGCTCAGTATATGAAACTACTCTGTACTGATAAATGTATGTGTGTGTGCTTTAAACGATTCACAAACTGCATGAAGATGTGTGAGTTTATATTACCGGTGGGAGAAGTGAAGGCTCTAGATGCCTTCCCAAAAATGATAAGAGTCGTCTCCAGATGAGCCCGCTGCCCAAGAACATGAAGCCAGTTACCAGCCAGAAAGCCCGAGGGTCCTGTGGCAAACACAGACATGCCAGTATAGGTGGAGGTAACCAACACTCTCATTGGGTTGTGTTAGCAGCAAAATGTCTCACGTCTTCAAAAGCTGTTGTTAAATTCATTCCAAAGGCGACTCCTATGAGCCCAAACAGAGTGAGAGAGAAGGAGCCCATCGTCAGCTGCAGGTTCAGACGCATCATCACGTTACGATGGCTGCAGGAAACCAGACAGCAGAGACAGGACCAGCATGTGACTTTACTTCAAAGGAACTTGAAACGTTTTCACTCACGGTGTTTCAAGTGTAAAAAGGACAGTAATCAACATTAGAGCAGTATTAGTACCAAACAAACTTCTGCAACAGTTTTAATAATTCAGTCGGCTGTTTTTAATCATGTTAAAATGTCTAAAACCAATTACCTTTGCACATTTGGAGTGTATATATGCAGTGCAGTGAGTGTGTACCTGTCCAGATTAATAAAGATGACGCTCTCCGAGTCGTCTATCAGTCCCTTCAGCTCTCTGGCTTTGTTTGCCAGCTCCTCGGCCTGCACGCAGCAGTAATCATACAGTCAGAGTAAAACAACATTTGAAAATGCGACTTTATTTTAGGCTTAAACACAGGAGCAGCGTGTGGAAAAATTAGGAACCACCCCATATTTCAATATTAGGTTCAAGTCTTTCACATCACTGTGGAGAACTTTGGACCCACTCCTCTTTACAACAATGCTTCAGCTCCTTCAGGTTTGTGGAAAATGTTAAGCACAGTTCCCTCAAGTTGTGCCATGAAGCATTTCATTCAGTTCAAATGGTCTGGACTTTGACTGACACATTGCAAGCTCTTGATTTATATTTTGTATTCATTATGTTGGATGTTCTGAACATTGTTCTGTTGGATAACACGTCAGCCCGATTTCAGCTGTTGGACAGATGACCTCCTGTTTGACTCTGAAATACTTTGATATACAGAAGAGTTCAAAGTCAAATCTATGACTGCGAGGTAACTTGGTCCTGAGGCTGCTATCTATCGCCCTCAACCACCACGCTTAACGAGTACGATGCGTTTGTGCTGAATAAGCTTGGCACTACAGCCAAACACCTCTAGATTTAACCAAAAGACATTGTTTCAGAACATGGTTTGTTCTTATGTAACTTTAAAACTCGTCATGCTGCCATTTTTAACAAGGAAACAGACTTTTTGTGATAATCCTTCCAGACTAGCCATACTTGTTCAGTCGTCTTCTTAAATCCATTTTAATGAATTTTACCACTGAATATTTTGAGTCCTATACAGTTCAAGTTATTGCTCTTCTGATTTTTGACAGTTTTCTGAGCACTGAATTGTCTGACCCAGAAAAACTAGTAACTGTCTTAAATATGCCAACATTTTTCAGTCAGGTCATTTGGACACTTTCTTTTTTTTGTGCTGAAATGTTTCACCTTCGATCCAGAAGGCTTCATCAGTCAAGGAAACACACAACAAAACTGATTCTTCCCCCAACATCTTACTCCAAAGTGGAACAAACCAGTTCTGTTGGTGCTAAGATGGTGTCTTTGGCACGCCCCCTCCTCCATTGCCGGCCCTCTTCCTTGTTGATGTCGTGTCAAACTGGTTGAAAACAACAAAGTCCATGCTCAATAATCCAGGTATACAATCCAACATCTTTCAGTCAGGTCATCTGGACAGCATGGACTGATGAAGCCTTCCGGATCGAAGGTGAAACGTTTCAGCACAAAAAAAGAAACTGTCCAGATGACCTGACTGAAAGATGTTGTATACCTCGATTATTGAGCATGGACTTTGTTGTCTTAAATATGTTTTACTTGTGAATACTTGTTCTCACTGTAACCAGAAATTTGTATCAGTTCCAGATTAAGCAGCATTGTGTTTCTGAGATCAGTGTTCTTGCTTTCTCAACATTTTGTTCCCACACAACTGTATGCTCCAGAGCAGAGGTCTGCAACCTTTTAAATCAAAAGAGCCATTTCTGTCCTTCATTTACTGAACAAAATGTGTCTACAGCCACAAAACCTGCTACAATGGTCATTATCAACTGGTGGCTCATGGGCCATTTAAAATTTGTATTTTGTTGTTTTTAGGTGAGTGGGGGTGACTTTATAAAACAAATTATATAATGAATTTCAACAATTATTAATAATTTTATATTTTAGGGCTAAAGAAAAGACCACATTCATGTAAACAACAGTAAAAAATATATTTCATACAAATTTTACAAAAAATAAAGGTATATAACCCTGAACTCTGCAGGTTTATGGCTCTCTTTTAATTTTATAAAAATAAAATATGTATGCCATTTTAAATTAATAAAGCCGAAATTTAAAGTGTGTATAAATATTAGACCATTTTGTTGGATATGTAATTGTGACATTAACATTTTAATTTAAAAACAAACTTTGCATTTACTTTAACTTTAGTTAGGTTTATCCATCTATCCATACATCTCTCCATCTTTCTATCATCCATCCATTATTTATTCACCATATATCTTCAAAAGAATTTCTGGTGGATTTCAAAGATCTACTGTAAGGCCGTACGTTGGATAAATGAAGAAGCTAAAGCTAATCAAAATTGTTTTCTCCTTGTTTTACCAATTTCTTTTAAACATTTGCTGAAAAACTGCAAAAACTTGCCATTTCTCTTTACTGTGGGTATAAAAACCAACAAATTTACATTTTGCATTGTGTTTGGTCAAAGCTTAAAGGAGCCGCAGACCAAGGACCAAAGGGCCGCATGTAGCCCCAGAGCCGCAGGTTGCAGACCCCTGCTCCAGAGCAGCAAACTGCCTCCATTTCTGCTTCTGTAGATGTGCTCACACCTGCTAATAATCAGTTATCAAGTATATTTACTCAGCAACACTTAGTTGCTACTAACTCTTCCTACTGAGGCAGGAATAGTGTCATTAGTCTTTCACACAGTTCTTCTGTGATTGTGTTGATTTCATCTAATAAAGACAGTGTCCAAGATGTCACGTGTAAATGGTTGCACATTATTTACAGGCCTGCTAAAGACTAAACACTTTTATTATGTCCTGATATGTTAATGTTTGAAATGAATGAAGCTGAACTTACTTTTTAGAATGACTATATTAAGTCACTGATGGTTTATCACAGGTACAACTAATGACATTACTGCTTTAATTAACAAATTAAAAGAGATATATAATCTGTGCCTTTACAACAATAAGGGAAGCATGAATATTTACAGGAACGTACGATGTTAAGGGGACCAGTTTTGATGACATTTATCTTGTAATGATCCAACTTTAGTGAGCTCGGTTGATCAGAGTCCTTCAGACATGTCATTTTTGTGCATCACAACGTTGTCAACTCTACCTGCATGAAGTAATTTTCTAGCAAAAGCTCCATCTCTTCAGCGTGGTCAATTCCCAAACTGCTCTCTTCACTAAAAGACAGATACAAATGCCATTAGACTAAAAAAAGTACATGTGTATGACACACACAGTTCTTCATTGATTAATGTATGACTGCAGAGCAACATACAAAACTTGAGGGTCCGTCCATTTAGTGAGACAGAGTTCTTCAATGATCTCATCCTCATCAAGAATCTTCAGCAAAGAATCCTTAAAAACTTTTATGTCGGTTTCCAACTCTGACAAACTGTCAGGAACAAGAAATAAAATCAGACTCGATTATATTAATGTTAAGGTGTAACAGTTGTGTTTACAATAAATGCTTGCATACTTTACCTCTTGCTGTTCTGTAACAGTATATGGAGCTTACTTCTATCAGCTGACAGGATCTTAGGATCAACGAGGAACTCCAGAGTGTCCAGTATCACTGGTTCGAGCTCATTCAGCTGGGTTTGTAAGGTGTTTACCTATCAACAGATATACGGTGAGCATGCCACCTGTTCTGGAAACAGAGCCTCAGATAAAGAAGTCTCACCCTGTGCTGCAGGAGGGCCTCCAGCGCCTTGAACTCAAAAGGCAGAGAGTGCATCTGTGATGCGAGCTGAGAGGCGAGCTCCAGCACCAACCAACGTTCTAGTCCCAGGCCGCGGAAATCCAACACCAGCAGGAACTTTGGGGTCAGGATGGCTTTTAAAGACTGTGAGGAAACAAAGAATCATGGGTCAAGGAGTCACTTAAATCACACACTCATCACAGAAATGGCTGCAACTACTTAAAAGATCTGACACCAAAACGTAAAACTTGTAAGTTTTTTAGTGGGATGAGTGGTACTCCAAATGTCGGTTGTCTTCCAACACAGCCATGCATTTCTAAATCCAAGGTTTCAGTCATCGACTTTGATCTGTAAACATTTGCTGTGAGTAATTTGGTCAATGAAATCCTGCTGCTACAAACAGGTCTGTGTTGATTTTCTAAGCAGAACTTTAATACACATAACCCTGCATCCTGGCCCTGCGATGGACTTGCGACCCGTCCAGGGTGTACCCCGCCCCTCGCACAGTGATTGCTGGACATGGGCACCGGCGACCCCCGTGACCCAAAATGGAATAAGCGGGTAAAGATAATGGATGGATGGATGGAACCCTGCATCCTCAAACAGCAAATACACTTCAACTATACCAGCAGTCACAATTAGTAGAAGTGGATTTTACGACACATAAAGCACGCCAGGCTGTGGCTACATCAGGTAATGTTCCACACCTTCATTTTTCTTTTAGGTTATTATCAGTTAGGCAAAGAAATCGCTGTGTTTTATTGTCGCGTCATGGTTTCTGTTCATGCTGGACTAAATACTTAAATTAACACCATATAAGGGCTTTCCTGTGACTGCAGGATGGCTGTGAAGCTTCCCTGCTTCTGGCTGCTGCTTCTGTTTAGTCTCAGCCGAGCCGACAAAAAAACATGTTTGAACTCCGCTTCCAGCTGCGATGAGTGTATTCAATCAGGCTCCTTGTGTTCTTGGTGCACCTACCCTCAAGCTAGCATTCGCTGTTCAACCGTGAATGCGTTGGAGAAAGCAGGTTGTCCTCAAAACATATATTTATAACCCGGCACAAAGTGTGCAGGTCATCAAAAATGCTATTAGGTAAGCATCCTGGGCTATAACAACAATGAAATAGTCTTAGTTTAAGTTCATGGGTCTGTAAAATAGCAAAACAGTTATTAATTATATTTAATATAACAAACATACATATACTATAAGTTGTAAAACACTTGACAAAATGTTAATTTTTTGCTTTAGATAAAGTTTTACATGGTTTTTACACATATACATATATATATATATATATATATATATATATATACATACATATATATATACATATATATATATACATATATATATATATACATATATATATATATA
>NC_056502.1:21665668-21674989 GCF_014905685.2 Nematolebias whitei
TGGATGGATGGATGGATGGCTGGCTGGCTGGCTGGCTGGCTGGCTGGATGGCTGGCTGGCTGGCTGGCTGGCTGGCTGGCTGGCTGGCTGGCTGGCTGGATGGATGGATGGATGGATGGATGGATGGCTGGATGGCTGGATGGATGGCTGGATGGATGAAACCCGCTTTGGTCTTGTCTCAGCTCTGACTAGCCATTGGCTCATCAATCCAGTCAAAAACACTCTGTTTCTCCAAACTGGGGTGATTTAAAGGACTGTCTACAACAGGTAAGATAATTACCGATCATAACCTTTCTACAGAACCACTTCTTCATTTATGTCCCTAATCGCACCACTTCTTCTCAGATGAAAAAAAAAAGAAAATAATTTTAGAGTAAAGTCTGTAGCAAGCATTTGAGTTGTTTGGGTTAGATTTGGGGCTTGAATGTAAAAACATCTGGAAATGTTAAAATAGTGTGAAACTCAGGTAACAGGGATGACTGCAGGTGTAGATGTACTTGTTATATGGGACATGCTCATCACTGCATACATTTGAGTTTTAAAACTAACAATAGTTTTACTGCTGCCTCAAGTGCTGGCCTGTCATGATTACTTTTAATAACAGATAGAAGTTTCCTCAAAATAATTGACATAAACAACAATTTGTGTCATTTTGGGGCCACTTTACATCGTGCGTACAGTGATAGCCAACCAAGAACTACCAAACTAATGCCTATTTGCCTCCTATTTAGGATACAACAGGCAGGTACGGTAAAAATAAACAGCAAAAATGTATCTCGTCTCGTCATTTGCTTCGTGCTGTACGCCACATCTCATGACGGGAGCAAAAACAGTCTATTCAGGTGTCAGGCTGCCTAAAATGTTGGCGACAGTCTGAAGCAACCAGACACAAATGTTAACACACCGGCACCGCCGATGTATTTTCTCCAACACCTCAAAATGTCAGTCATTATAATGACCTTATCATAAACTAGGCTGATGATGTAATTACCATGGCAGGCCTAGTTAAATGTGTTTGTGTTTTAAAATCATACCAGGTACCCCATGTATGCAGAAATTCTATCTTCAGGGGGGGAAAGTTGCCATTTTTTATATTTGTTTAGGTTTTTGGTGTGTTTGCTGCTGTTTTGCAGCTAATATCAGTTCTATATTCTCACAGGACAGACAGGTATGCATGCCTTTATTTCCACCCGTGGCAGCTGCAGGGCATATTTCTCCATAAATTAGAAGGTCGGACATGTTGTGAGCATTGAATTTGCATTTGATGAGCTTACATTTCTTCCTGTCTTGCAAAAAAAAAAAAAAAAAAAACTGCTTATGTTATAGAGTTTTTGACCAACTAGATTGCAGGGCTTCTTACTTTTAGATTTTATGTGATGTGCAAAAACCTGAAAGGAAACACGTTGCACAGATGGAATATTTACTTGTTCACCAGCTTGTTGCTTCAGTTGTGTAACAAACACTTTTCACAAGCTGCAGAGCGTCCAGAAGCATTTTCTATTATCTTTGCGTGACTTTTGTTGCATTACCTTTTCTAATTAAACACCGCTCAGTGTCCCATTTGCAACAAAATATAGTGCAGCTGATGCATTTAATTGTGACTCTTGACTAAAAATGCCTTTATGCAAACAATGTGCAGTTCAGTTTGCTGTTGTTGTGTTGACTTTAAAGTGGAGGACTAAATTAAAGGTGGTCAAAGTGATGCAGCTAATGCTTCCAACATGAATGCACTCTGCAGACTGATGCCGGTAGCCATGAATTACAGACGAATGACGCGTTGCTCTGCAAATTATTTAACTTATTGAAAGGAGCGTGTCAAAATAAAAACCGCAATTACACCTGCTTGATTCATGGCGAACACTTTTTGAACAATTGCATTGAAAAAGGCAGCGATTTATTTAAACGAAGGGGGTGTTTTGGCTGGAATGTGTTCAGTGCTGCCATACTTTAATTTGCAGTAATGGGACGTTGTGAAAACAGTGTTTGATTCAAATAGCGGGACACGTGTCAGGAGAGACGCTGAGAGCCACACGGTGATGATAGTCATTTTATTGGGCATTTTATCAGCTGCCACTCATAACCTCCCCCCAACAAACAACTAGATCGGACAGGCGGTTTTGTGCATGAATATATAATCACATATCATCGCCGTTCTGAGAGGAGTTGTCAGAGCCCGTCACTGTCTGCCACACAGTTATGGCATGCAGCTAAACACAAAACAACAAAAGCAGCACAGTCAGGATGCTGCCTGAGTGCTAAAAGGGTGTTTAAAAAAAAAGACCGATTTCTGTGATCATCATGTGACTGGAAGTTCAGCATATCTGAAAGACAAATGAAGATGATGTATTACTATGTGATCAACTACACATTTGGTTCAGTTCCAGGAAGATATTACATCATAAAGAAATATAAACCAAAAGCTCAAGAGAGAACTAGCCCTTTTTTTGATCATAAAACTAACAATCAACTTCTAATAAAATTGATGGGTGTGTAATTTAAGGGTTACCTCCATTGGGATTTCTTCCTGTCAAAACCAGGTAATAAAAGAATCAAAAAAACTGAGTTGATGCTTAAGAATAGTAAACCTTATATCTGATATTTAAATGTGAACATGTTGCTTTTAGTTTGTTCTCAGAAGTTGCAATTTAGAAGTTCTAAGTCAGACAAATCAACTGGACTGGGCCATGAAGCTGAAATTTCAACTCACAAAGTTGAAGTTCTCGAAGTTCAACCTCCTAATCCAATATGGCCGCCTCACATATAAAAAGTTGTGATAACTGCAGTGATATAGTATGTTACATTTCACTTCTGTCAGTTTGTATCTCATCAACTCAGTCGCACACACACAGAAGAGTATTACCTAACTGTGTTTATGAAACTTTATTTATGACATCAAGAACATTTAAAGTGTTTTAGTTCTTATTTTCATTACAATGTTTCCTTCCTATGACAGTGTGGTCAATAAGAGAAAATGTGGAGGGAAATAAACAATAGCAAAAACATTTCTACTGGCGGACAAATTGACCTCATTTCTTAAAATGAATTGTTAAAATCAAATAGTTTTCATTTGACACTAGTTGTGATTCTTGACCTGCAATTGTGTACAGTGGCGGCTGGCCAATAGAGGGCGATAGGATGCCACCCCATCACTCACCACATTACCTTGAGTAAGACATAAAAACATTAAATAAAAATTAAATAATAAAATAAAATATTTCAAAATATATGTTTTTTTTTTTTGGGTTGTGTAAGATAAATATTTTAAAGTTAACGATGAGTAAAGTTGTTTCGTTCAAAAACGTCTGATTGTTGATGACGTATTTCCGCCCTGGGGCACAAAAAGCTTTGCCCATAGACCCTCGTTAAAAGTTGCACATGCGCATTAGCTTCTCTTCAATACAAGAGAATAGGACCATTCTGGGCGCACCTCTCCTGCGCCCAGAGCTGAATGCACGGTACTGATCGTGCTTCCGGAATACAATGTGACACTCACAACCAGGCTATGTGTAGAGGCTAGCTGCTGCAGGTAGGCATTAAGTCAGCGAAAGTCCTGTATGTAACGTCTATGTTGCCATAAACAGATGTCTCTGTTTGTGAAAAAAACTTCAGCTGACTGTGTATTCTGAAAGTGGGAACTGGTGAGTTTGTTTCTGGAGCTAGCATTATAGCGCTAGTCTCCAGGTTATTGTATTGGGTTCTGTGATAAATCAATGCTATTGCTACATTTATTTGAATATGCTTATAGAAAAAAATAATAATCAAACATTAATACTTTTCTATACTAAATCTCACTGATGGTATTACTATTTCTGAACACCTGCATTTGTATTGTTCTGGAGAATGAAAAATAAGCCTCTTGCAATAAGTAAATAGCTCCTAATGTTTACATTGAAGCATTTAAATTGAAGGTACATTGAAATGGTGAAATGCTACTGCTATATGTGCTAAGGTGCAATATTACAAGCTTTAATATTAGGAATATTTAAGAGTACTCAAATAATGAGCTTGATTCTATTTATATTATGAACTTATATTACTATAGTAAATGATGATAAAACATGTACATGTACTGCTGATGGTTTTTGATATTGATAAAACCCAGGATTATTGATTATTAGGTCTGCTTCATACAGGCCAGATTCCTGTTTCCATGTCCGTTGCTGAGCTGACCAGACTAGATGGTGAGCTAACCCTAGTTTTGAACCAGGAGATGGTTGAATCCCCATAACTCCTTCCATTGCGATATGGGGCGCCTTAGGCCTAGTTACAATCGCATTCTGGACCGTGTGTGTGTATATACATACTGTACACAGTATACTGTATATATAGCCACTTGTCTTGAGCCTGGTTCTGTTGGAGGTTTCTTCCTCATGAGGGAGTTTTTCCTTTCCACTGTCGCCTTCATGCTTGCTCAAGATGACAATTCTGCAATGAAGTTAAACCCAAACAGTCTGCTCCTCAAATAAATGTTATTTACTTTATATTTGTTTATTCAGTGTCTTGAGATGACTTGAAACTGAATTGAATTATTGTTAGCCTTAGAGCCCGAAGTGTTGTATCATGCTGAAAAATACTGCATACCTCAGCCGAGAGTCTAAACCTCAGAGGTAAAGGTAACAGAGAATATAAATCAGATGTCACGACAATTATATCAGCTATCCACTCAGTTTTATTATATTTTTAGTTTAAAAATGTAAAATGTCTAAAACTATTTTTTAATGTTTTTTTTTTTATTCAACTATACAGTAGTTGTGTTCCTGAAGGAACTACAATCCCACCCTACAAACTAATCAGCCAAAACATTAAAGCCATAATTATAGGACAGTGTTCTCCTGGGAACCTTCTGTTAATCTGGACGTTCTTTTCACCTGTGCCTAATGTAAACACTTTTGCACAGTACTTGACTAAATGTTATAATCTTCATACTTTTTCTTTACTCTTTGGTTGCGTTTGCACTTATCGCCGATCTAGTACTTGATTATTTTCAAAAGCGCATTATCTTGTGTTTTCTAAGGAACTAAACTCTGGTCTGTGGATCGCTCACACATTAAACAAACCCTGAAGGAATGAACCATTGTTGGTGCGACACTACAACCCTCAGGTTCTGTGTCAGGCCTTTGCTACATTTTACATTTACACCATAATCTAAAACTCTGGCCTGAAAGCAATGCTAGGCTTTGATTTAAACTTCTTCATTTTTATGTCCAACACTTTTTCCTTTGCCACTGCTCACTCTCCTCATTTTGTAAACACACATTGCACATGCTAGGTACAAAAACTGGACATAAAATGAGTCAATATAAAGCTAAAGTAAAAAATTAAAATAAAAAAGAACTATTAATACCACTTTGATTTTTTTTTTATAGCTCCCAGAAAACAAAGTACAGTAGTCCCTCGCTACTTCGCGGTCCAACTTTTGCGGACTCGCTCTTTCGCTGTTTTTCAAAGTGAGATTGGACATGACACACAAATGGCTGATTGTCCAATTGCCACAAAGTCGGCATGGAATTTTTTATTTAAAATGAATTATTTTAAATTATTTAGCACCTGCTGCATCTGTGTGCAGTCCACATGGGCTGGGAGAAACTCTCTCCTGCAGCGTGTCATGATCTCTGCAGCGGAGAAGTGGGCGTGGCCGAGAGCGCTGGCAGGTGACGGAGCGAGTGGAGGTCATGACATTCTGTGCTCTTTTAGAGAGTTTAAAATTTAGAAACATTGTTTAGAATATTGCAAGAGTGTGGGAAGGGTTTAAAACACCTTTATATACAGTATATATTTTGGTTTTTCACTTATCGTGGGGGAGCTAAGAACGGAAACCCCTGCGATAAACAAGGGATTACTGTATGACTAATGGGGGTTTAAAAC
The DNA here is from genome assembly GCF_014905685.2 of Nematolebias whitei. NCBI lineage: Eukaryota > Metazoa > Chordata > Actinopteri > Cyprinodontiformes > Rivulidae > Nematolebias > Nematolebias whitei. The sequence continues at coordinate 21,671,534 of NC_056502.1, forward strand.
TTTTGCACTGTACTGCAGACCTGTGTGACAAACAACATCTTCAGCAGGACAGTGTTGCAGTGGAGTACTTAAAGTATTTGTTTCTTCGCTGTATAACTTTTCAGTCTCTTGCACATCCCCTGGATCAATTGTTAGATTCTTATTTTCTTGCCTTCTTTTCTCCAATAATGTTCTCAGTGTCGTGTGAGGTTTTTGTCTTTCTCCTTCTCACTTCTGGTGTAAAAGCCTACAGGAAGGTTTGCCCTCCATTTTTGGGGTCTTTTTGTGCATCCCAGCTGTGCCTTTTTCCTCATTACCTCCTTGGCTATTCCCCTTTTGCTTTGTCGCCTCCAACTAGGTGACTCTGAGCAGTGGGATGAGTGACCTTAGAGTGGGTTGCAGCAGGTAAACCATTAATAGGAAGAGGACGGATCACTAAGCTTCTTTTATCAGTTAACAGCAAGTTCTGGTTTTGTCTTTTCCTCTGATGATGATGAGGTCGAAGGCGTTTCAGGGGCGTGGTTTTGTAAGATCTGTTTTTATTGCAGTTCAGGTTCCTATGGTCCTTCAAGATCTCATCTAGCACTGCATAAAAACAAAAAACTGGTTAATGCTGTGGTATCAGTGTGTGTGCATTGGGTTTTGGCAGCTTTCTCACCATGAACACGGTTATAAATGTTGCTCACTCCACTCTGGCTCCACCTCAGGTCCACAGCTTGTCTCACGGAGTCTAAAAGCCCAAACACCTCACACAAGGAATGAAGCAAGAAGACATCTGACGAAACAAAAGGAAGCACAAGTCAGCTGTGAAGCTTGAGTAACAACTATTAAACTTTAAAGATTTGTTGAAAATTATGTGTATCACACTAAATTTAAAAGTGGTGTTTTAGATGAAGACCATTTCAAACTATGGTTTATCCTGAAAGCCTCTATGGGGTTGTCCACGCAGGAATGTTTTTAGTGACTACACTAACATGTTTAATTGTTTCAGCCTTGAGTCCACATGGAAGCAGCATTTTAGGAGCCCCTTATTTGTATTTTTTGAAAATGGGTTTCAGAGTGAGAAAAATCTTGAATTGCAATTGCATTTTTGTGTAGACAGCCATCGCTCAGAAAACGATGTCATATTCCCACATGTAAGCACACCCACTATCCGAGGTTGCCCTCTTCTCCTTCTTGTGTTTATATTTTGCACTCAGCATGCAAGCTTTATGTATGTATTATATTCCATGCCTTTTTTCTTGTTTTTGATGTGTCTTCATGGCAGTGTTACAGCTCCACATCTGGCAAAGAAAGTGAAGGTGATATCTCCTGAGTGAACAGGTTTGAATTAAGTGTTCAGACAGTAATCATTAAACTGACATCTACAACGGATTTTAAAGTCAACCTAATTCAAAATGATCGCCACAGCCAGCTGTGCACACAAACGGCTATATAAGTCAGAGTTTTCCAAATACTGAGCTAAAATTTGGACTGTTGAGAATCGCCCCCAACACACATTTTGAGCACAACACGTAACACAGCATCTTTGCTTTAAACCATGGCATTAACTAAAGGAAGGAGATGTGTCCGTTAGCAAAATGTCTCCTAAATCACCCAATAGTTTTCAATGAAACTATCATGAAGTAATTATTTCTTGAACATCTGCAACTGATTATCTTTTGGAGTCAACCCAATCCAGGCTAAGTAAATTGGCCTGCATAAAAATGGCTACACCTCAGTGATGGTTTAAAAATATTGTGCTGAACTTTGGAGTGGTAGTAGCTTTACATGCTTCTAGGGCTCACATACAAATGTGTGTATGCTTAGATGTGTATGCATGCTTGTATATAGGTTAATCCTGAATGTATTACTCCCTACCACCTTGTGCATGTGCATACTGTGTTTTTCCAGATTTGTGTATTCTTCTTCTTTTTTAATGATTTCATATGTGATTTTTTTCTGTATATAGAGCATGCTACTGGATGCCTCAAAATTTCCCCTGGGATTAATAAAGTATCCATCTATCATATACCAAGATCACACATGATGTTGTATGAGAATGCACATACACTAGTGTTATTTTCAAGCTCTGACCTAAATGGCTACAAACCACCCTTAATTACCAGTGTTTTGGGGTGTTTTTTAGTGTTTCTGTGTGGACAAAGGCATTTCTAAAAACTGTGTAGCCTCTACAAGTACTGTTTAAATAACGACATATAAAAAATGTCCAAAAACTATGTGTACATAAAAACAAGGCTTCAGATCACCACTGTGGGAACTTACCAGACTCCTGCAGGTTGGCCTTCTCACTGCAAAGCTCCACTCCTCGAAAAGTGGTGACCAGTTTATGTTGGAGACTGGACAGAACCGCCTTCATCAGCCCAGAGTCTGAGACACGCCTCCAAAGACTGAGCACTCCTTCTAGAGATTAGATGTAAAGCACAGCAACAAAAGTGGAGGCATTTATAGACGTTTTTCCTCAGTTAAGAGTTTAAAATGGCCGTAGAAAAATAAGAAAAAGCCATAAGGGCACCATTATAAATGTACTGGTGTGAACACTTCTATACTGTGTGCTGAGGGAGAGAAAAAAAGTGCAACTGAAAAAAAAAGCACACTTGAGATAAGTAAGGTGGAGAGGAGAAGCAAGGGGAAATGACTGGGTGACATTTGAAGAGAGCAGAAGTACTGACAGAGTAATAATAGATGGAGGAGAGAAAAGACAGAGAGCCGAGTCAAGGTTAGAGGGAAAAAAATAAAAATATAGATAAGATAGCAAAAGAAGATGTTGGATATTATTTTTATCTAGACTGGTCCTATGGTTTTGATCTGCTCAGAGACGGGATTATAATGAAATTATGACCCGGTTCTGACTGGATTAAACTGGGGCAGTAGCTCTAAGAGAGTCTCCCTGGGATTTCAATATCAGTCAAGGAATAGAGTTTAATCTGCTTGCCACATCACGTAGAAGGCTTTTGAAGCACTGTCTCGTATTTCCTAACACATCAGAACCACATAAGATCCACTGAGATCACACTTAGTCACGCCCCCTCATACACTGACAGGTTGAGCTCCTCTTCTGCAAAGGAGGAGTCCAGGACCCTATAAATGAGTAATAACACGGGACATCGGGATTCTTCCGGGTTTGTGAACGCATCACAGACCGGAGAGACCAGCGCTGTAACTGTAACCTTTTTCTGCCTTGATTTTAGTACAACTGGTAAAACTGAATTGACGTTTCCTTGATTTATTGATAATGAGAGTTGCCACTTCTGAGGGAGATTCGAGCCGGGGGGAAAAGACGTGGGCTGAAGGGGGTTTCCGGGTCCGGTGACCCGCAGCCAGCACCCGTCTTTAACAAAGATCAACTCTCAAAGAGAGGACATTAAATAAGTGACAGATGTGGAGAGGAAAGAGATTGTTAGTTTTAAGTTTAGTATTTAAAAAATATTAAGTGTTGGATGGATGGATGGATGGATGGATGGATGGATGGATGGA
>NC_056502.1:21675089-21682097 GCF_014905685.2 Nematolebias whitei
TGGATGGATGGATGGATGGATGGATGGATGGATGGATGGATGGATGGATGGATGGATGGATGGTTTTTTTTACTTGTGAACACACATGCCAGTTTTACATTATTTTGTCATTTTCAATAAAAAATAAATGTTTATTAATAATTATTATCTATAGTAAATAATAATTAAATATGCTAGACTTTTACCTAAATGGATGGATGAAATAAGTGTTTATTAATAATAATTTCTATAGTAAATAATAATTAAATATGCTAGACATTACCTAAATTCATAATAAAATACAATAAACAGGGTTTCTGTAAATTCAAGTATAATCATTGTGTTACAGCAGGATTGTTTTTTTTTTGCATCTGTTCATGATTTTATTGTCAGTATATGTGAAAACATCCTTCATTTACTAAAAAGTGGGTAAAAAAGATAACATCGCATGTAAAATTAACCCTAAAAACTGTTTTAATTATGCTGTCTTTTTGTGACACGCTCAATTTTTTTCTTTTGTTTTTCACTTTCTTTTTTTGTTCTCTGCTGCCAGGTTGTTTTGCTGCTATTGCTGTTTTATAGTGTAATTAAAGCTTTTTAATCTTATTCAAAAATGAAATGAATACAGACAGATAGGTAGATGAAGAGCAGAGCAACTGTTGAACTCTTGCTAAGAACTGTCAACACGTTCGGGGCCTGATAAATGAAACAGCACGGTCAGCAAGGCGATGCAGTCGGCTCCGCAGAGATCACCGCAGGCCGTTTCCCTGACTGAGGTCCACCTGGAACAAAGCCTGATCAGGTCACCTTTAAAAGCCCTTAAATCAAAGCGGACTCCGGCACCCAACAGCCACACCTGGAAATGTCAGTTTCTGTCGACAGCGTATAAATGGATGTGACTGCGGTCAGCAACTTTTTGAGGACAGTCTGCAGGAACTTCCTCCAACCTGCCGATTCAGAGGTTCGTTGGTTTGCTGTGCCAGAGGGGTCAAACCTCGGTGGGAGAAAGGTGAAACATCGGAAATAGAATTTTTTTAAAGACCCATGTGAGTCCTTTAAAGGATCTCCCAGTAAGTGAATGGCCTCTTGAAGACTAAGGATTTTTACTACCTTGAAAATAGAAATTCACACCATCCATCCAACCATCATCTTCACCCACTTCTTCCTTTTCAGGTCGTGGAGGTCACTGGTGCCCAAACGTCACTGTTCAAGAGGCAGAGGACACCCTGGACAGGTCTCCAGTCCATTACAGGGGAAATACACACTACTTTTTAAATCAAAATAATTTACAAATTACCAAATTGACATCACTTTATGACACGTGGCAGGATGATTGAAACTTGGATACATTCATCTTTTCTCACTCCAAATGAATAAAAATAACTTTCAAACTTGCTTTTTGAGCCTCAAGTGAGACTCAGTCTCTGCTGAACTCCTTCTTTGTCGAGTCTGGACTTAAAATCGTTTTATTCTTGGACATCCAGTGCATTTTGCAAAGTTATTTATTCCAGCGTGGGCTATTCTTTATTTACACAGGACTTTTTTCATATCTCAGCAGTGTTGAAAATGCTGTTATTGCACAGTAAATACTTTAGCCATATTTCAGAGAAACTCTTCAATATTTTATGAAAATGCATTCTAGTCTGTTCATTAAATTATATTAGTTTTTGGTAAAGTATACAGAAAAATGCTGAACTGGCCCTGCTCTTACTAAACTGTAAGTTTGTCAATTCAGTGACAACATTATCTGCTAACATATTATAGAAAATTACTTCTTTTTTTTTTTTACATTGATAGCAGAAGACAACATTAAAACTGCATATAAAACATTTATACTGAATTACAACGCTTTTAAACAAAGCACATCCGCCTGTCATAACAGGAAAAAATATATCAATAGCAGATTTTATGTGTTTAATTTTAAACAATGACTGATTGAGGGCACATTTTTCACCCATGAAATGTGCACCATCTTTTACTTACCAGGCATGTCAGCTGTCTTTGTCTTCACAGAACATCCGTCGGCTGTTTTAGGGTTTGCAAGCTGCTGTGGACCGTTAGTCCTCTCTGCTGTTGCTCTGAATGAATCCTCAAAAGACACCCTTCCCTCTCTCACATTATGCATTTCTGCAGAAATAGAAATAGAGCCAACACTTCCATCACATAAAGTACAAAACTGTGTCATGTTGACACAGAGAAAGGAAAAAGAAGGCTTCCAAAATCACAAAAGGTGTTTTTGTCATTTGTGTGATGGCTGCTTCAACTTTCACAGTTTTTCTTCTTTTTTTTTTTCTTCTGTCCAGGTGCTGGTCGTAAAATTAGAACATCATGAAAATGTTGATTTATTTCAGTAACACTTCAAAAAGTGAAACTTGTATATTCGTTCATTACACACAGACTGATATATTTCAAATGTTTATTTATTTTGATGTTGATGATTATAATCGACAACTAATGAAAACCCCAAATTCAGTCTCTCATAAAATTTGAATATTACTTAAGACCAATTAAAAAAGGATTTTTAGAAATGTTGGCCAACTTTAAAGTATGAACATGAAAAGTATGAGCATGTACAGCACTCAATACTTGGTTGGAGCCCCTTTTACCTGGATTCATGCAGCAATGCAACGTGGCATGGACTCGATCAGTCTGTGGCACTGCTCAGGTGTTATGAGAGTTTTTGCTTATTTTAGCTAACCTTTTGCTGCTTTTAGCGAGTGTGTTGCTATTTTTAGCTTTTAACATGCCTTTTTACTACTTTGAATGTCTAGCTATCATTTTGCTACTTGTAGTTGTTAGCTAATCTTTTGACACTTGTAGCTTTTAACTAGACCTTTCCTAATTTTAACTTGAGTTTTGCTACTTTGGGTTTTTGGATGTTTGGTAACTTTTGATATTTTGCTAAGTGTGTTGTTCAATTTAGCTTTTAGCTAGTGTTTTGTTTTGTTTTTTCCCTACTACTTTTAGTTTTTGGGTAATGTTTAGTCACTTTTAGCTATTATGCTGATTCTTTAGCTTTAACAACTCAGTTTCGGCTTGGTCAGCGCTCAGAATTCACACTATATTTTAGCAGGGCATGGAATGGCTCGAGTTTCATTTCAGCTTCTTTTGGTATGCAATCATTTTCATCAGATATATGCAGGGTAAAACAAACAGTGAGCTGAAATCTACCTGTCAGAGGAAGCTCACGTCCTCCAGCAGGGACAGGAGCCAGACAGGACAGGTCTGGTTGCACCAAGGTCCCTGGAGGAGGCAGCGTGCTGCTGATCCGCGCGTCAAATTTAGTGCTACGGCAGGTGTTACTGCATACGGAGTCATGCTGGAAGAAATCTATCTGGCCAGAGTCCATCATTTTCCTGCAAGGGGACGAGCAGGTTAAAACAATACGGCTAAGGAAATTAGAAAACTGTTTCACTTCGCAGTAGTAGCTGCGGGTTGAATTCCCAGAACAAGCCTGAGAGCCTCTCTGGGTTTGGTTTGACACGGAGCTCGTCGATCAGGCCCTCAGGAGGAATCGAGATGAAAAGAGCTGATACAGCCTGTTGAAATGTGTTGCCTCGCAGTAACGCCAACAACAAGTGCAAACAGGATAAAGAGGTGAGAAGCACGACTCAGCAGCTCACATGCGAGTCATTTAATCCGTCTCCCATCATAGTTCAGATTACCCACCACCTCTGGTATGTAGTGGCAATAAGACACTGATATGAAGCAGGAAGCTGTGGTTTGTTTTTTTCTAAAGGTAAGTTAACTGTGTGGGGTTGATGGGTTCTAAAGTAGGAGACATAAACCACAATGTGATAGAAAGAAGTGAGCCTAATGTTCACCCACAGTTAGACAGAAACTCATTTTTATAACATTTCATTTTTACTACCTGAGCACGACCCCTCCCAGTCTGATGGCCCTCTTCCAGTCCTTCAGGGTGGCTTTCTCTGCCAAGTTTACAAACTGCTTGGGACTAATGAGCTGCTCGTTAAACTGTAAACAGACAAGGCAATTTATGTCAGGTAAGCAATCAATACACCTGGCTGCTGTGGAAACGTAACATTTCTAGTTCTGGGAGGGTAAGATTCAAGTTAAACTCGGGTTAAAATGAAGCTAAGGAGTGTATTCTGATCAGCATGCCAAAGAGTTAAAGATGTTGCGTGATCTGTTAGTTTGAAGCATGCACTGAGGATGACTCTCAGCTATTAGCACGACAGGTTTTAGCTCAGTATCTGTAAAATTAATTCAGATACAGCTATTCTTGTGTCTGCTGAGGTTGATCAACTGTGGCGGCCATATTAAAATGGTCGAAACCTTGTGTTTCTAAAAAGTCACTGATATAAATGCCAACAAAACTAATAAAGATAATAATAAGTATCTAATAAAAATGTGTGAATTGGAAGTTCATGAGAAAAATGTTGGTTTAAATTTTATATAAGGTTGAGTCAGGTCCTCTGTCTGGACCAGGGGTCTGCAACCTGCGGTTCTGGAGCCACATGCGGCTCTTTGGTCCCTCTGCAGCAGCTCTTTCAAGCTTTGACCAAAACTGACATAAAACTGAATTTTATTGGTTATACAAACAACAAAAAAGTACTAGTTTTAGCTGTTTTCCTGTCATTTCTTTTGCAAATATTCATTTTTTTTTTTTTTTTTTGCTTTATTTCTATACTTAATAGTTTTTTCCACAATTTAAAAAAAATCACATCGGTCTGCACAGTTCATTGATTTTTTTAAACTACTCCCCCACCACCACCACCTTTACAAGAATCTGGTCTTTTCATTTGTATTAAATAGTAAAAATATCAATAAATTATAAAACTCATTAGATATTTTTAGCTTTATAATGTCATCACTACTGGCCACAAACGTCTCCTCCAAAAAAACCTGAAGTGGCCCATGGGCCACCAGTTGATAATCACAGTTGTAGCAGGTTGTTGTGGCTCTGGACACATTTAATTTAGTAAATGCAGTTGCAAAAATGGCTCTTTTCATCATGAAGGTTGCAGACCCCTCTGATCTGGACGGATTCTTCTTTGTTGAAACGTTTCATCTTTTATCCAAAAGACTTCTTCAGTCTGAGAAGCTGCAGCAAACTCAGTCCTCAGCACCTTCTCACAGTGGATCAACCAGTTTGCTGCTGACAGCCAAAACTAGCTGTTCACATGATAAAGGAAGACCCGACGGTACGCCCCCTCCTCAGTTGCCGGCCCTCTTCCTTGTAGACAATCATGTCAAACCACCAACATAACTGGTTTGTTCCACTTTGGAGTAAACTGTTTGGGGGAAGTATCAGTTTTGTGTTGTGTGCTGACTTGACTGATGAAGCCTTCCGGATGGAAGGTGAAACATTTCAGCAAAAAAAGAAACTGTCCAGATGACCTGACTGAAAATTGTTGGATTGTATACCTGGAATATTGAGCATGGACTTTTTTGATAAAGGAAGACCATGAGCCTTATGACCAATTATTAGTGCCCTGATGGCCTCTTGGTATTCACAGAGGGCTGAGTGATACTAGCAATAACAGCACTGTAAGAGGGGGACAGTTGAACATGGAGGCCTCCACCTCTGTTTAATGATGGACGGGTTCTCTTCACAAAAATGGCTTCCTTCACTCCTTTCAAACCAGCGTTCCTCTTAAGGCTGCGCAGTCTTAATCCCTGAACGAGTGACCGCTGGCCTAGAGATGAGCGTAAACCACAGTCTTGGTCTTATGATGTTGATCTTCAGTGCTGGGTCATCCTTTTGGCCAGTGGCTGTTTAGTTTCCCCGATGTAAGACTGATCACCCTCCTGACACTGAACAGCATACACAATATTACTCTGTTTGAGCCGGGGGGCTGGATCTTTGGGATGAACCAGTCTTTGCCATAATGTATTTTGGGGATTGAAAGTCACTGGGACATCACGTTTAGAAACAAACAACACCAACAAACTGGTTGATCCACTATGAAAAGGTGCTATTTATAAAACTGAGTTTGTTGCAGCTCCTCAGACTGAAGAAGTCTTTTGGACAAAAGATGAAATGTTTCAACAAAGAAGAATCAGTCCAGAGGACCTGATTTAACCTTGTTCGATTTATCCACGTGTATTATTGAGCATGCCTCAGGACATGTATAGATTTTACCTCACTTCAATGGTTATTTTAAAGAAAAAACATAATGAGACTACAAAAAAAATTTTGTTTTGTTTTGTTGTTTTGTTTTTTAAGAAGAATGCATAAAGTGAATTCATCAACAAATAAATGTTTTGCATCTTTCTGGTTAAACCCTTGCCACACTCTTGCAATATTCTTCATGTTAAATGTGTGAACTCACTCAGGCGACACATCTCACGTTGATTCCAGGACACAAACTTCTTGAAGAGCAGGACGGCTCTGCTGTTCCCACAAGTGATGGGGTAACCGGGGTAACCATACTCAGCGTCCTCTCCTCCAGCTTTACACTTAACTAAAAGTCAAAAGCAAAACCGTGAGCTCCTGCAGTGACTCTTTCACAAAAATACATTCACTAAATACAGTCAAAAAGGTCAAAACTGTCCCCCAAAAAAGGCTTTTCTTACCTTGATGGGTCTTGACGGCTAAGAGCGTGGTTCCATGCTCCATAGTGACACCATTTAACCTGTAGAAGGTGACAGAGCACATGACAATTTTGTAAATACAGTAGTCCCTCGCTACTTCGTGGTTCATTTATCGTGGATTCGCTCTATCGCGGTTTTTCAAAATAAGATTGGACATGACACACAATTGGCTGACTGATGGATGAGCCGCACAATCGGCATGGAATTTTTATTTAAAATAAATTATTTTAAATTATTTAGCACCTCCTGCACCTTTGTGCAGCCCATACTGCAGGATAAACTTCCTCCTGCAACTGATCAGCTGCTCTCTGTGCAGAGTGGAAAAATGGGCGTGGCCCAGAGCACTTGTAGGTGGCTGAGAGCAGTGGAGGCACAGAGAGAGAAATCATGAAATTCTGTGCTCTTTTAGATAGTTTAGAAACATTGTTTAGAATATTGCAAGAGTGTTGCAAGGGTTTAAAACGCTTATAT
>NC_056502.1:21682197-21684968 GCF_014905685.2 Nematolebias whitei
TACACCAAGGTCTGCAACTTCAACACCTGGATTCGCAACACCATGTCCTCCAACTAAATGCAAATAAAAAATAAAGTGAATTCATCTGTCATGAAACTGAAGCATTCTTTATTTTGACTTTAACAATTAAAATACTTTAACTTAAGTTTATGTGTTTGTTTTGTGCTCCTGGATAAATTATCAAAAGTGAAAATTAAGGATCAGGTAAACGTGAAATACAAATTATTCCCTCTGAAAATTACAGTATTTTTAAATTTGTGGCTGTGTTTTAAACCTCAGTGTTAACATACAGTATATATCAGAGTAACAAATGCATCCATCCGTTATTTTTAACGATTTTTCCTTTACGGGTCACAGGGGTCACTGGTGCCCATATCTAGCAGTCAGTGTGCGAGAGGCGGGGAACACCCTGGACAGGTCTCCAGTCCACCACAGGGACATATGGAGACAAACAAGACAAACAACCATTCACTCTCACTCGCATTACAACTTAGAGTTACCACTCTAACATGCTTTTTTTTTTTTGTCTATGGGAGGACTTTCTCGCTGTGAGGCAGCAGTTCTACCAACTGAGCCAATATGCTGCAATCGTATAAAACATAAATCTGTGATAAAAACAAACAACACTTTAACCTGTTTAGTATAAGAGTTTTACATTAGAAATCAGAGGCAGAAAATTTAACTTTTGATGGAAGATGAGAGATTTGGATGTTTTTGTTTTTCCTCCAAATGACTGACAACCCAGGGTCCAGTCCAGGAAGCAGAGTTGTAGTCCTCCACACCTCTCTGATGCCTCTCCTCTGTTACCCACCCAAACCAACATTGAAACAGTGTCAACTCGCCCACAGCTCAAATTAAATAAACCAAAAATCAGCTCTAAAAATATAAATCATAAAAATCTGATTAAAAATAAACACAGCTATTTTACCAAAACGAATTAATAAAATCATTAAATGTGGATTAATGAACATCAGATCTCTTTCCTCAAAGTCTCTGTTAGTTAATGATCTGATAACTGATCATCATCATACTGATTCATTCTGTCTGACAGAAACCAGGCTACAACAGGTGGTTGTTAGTATAAATGAATCCACTCCTGTTAAATATTTGTTCTTAAAATATCTGCAATTGAGGCATTTTGTGGGGTCTAACTCTGACTGTTTTCCTTTGTACCCCTCTAAACATTTTGTGGATACGATTTTGGAGTTCAGGACTGACACTAAGAGGGCCCTCGACAAGATTTATACACTGCTCACTTCATACCATGAGACCAGCTTGGACTCCCTTAAACTGAAATGGGAAATGGACTTAAGGAATTCATATCAGACTCAGTCTGGCGAAAGATCATTCAGAACATTTATTCATTCTCAGTCTGTCTGAGACATGCTGTAATTCAGTTCAAGGTGGTGCACTGTCTGCAGTGGTCCAGTAACAAACTGTCCAATAATAAAACTGATGTGGATCCTGCATGAAACCACTGTAAACAAACTGCAGCTATGCTTAATTACACACATTCTGGACTTCTCCAAAGCTGCGAGGCTATTGGCAATCTATTTTTGATACTTTCTCTGGGATATGTGGAAAAACTGCATCGGTCACCATTCATTTCATTGTTAGGGGTGGTCCCTGTGGATACATCCTTCAGCAAGTGTGAGAGAAATTTGATTGCTTTTGGCTCTCTTCTAGGCAGGAGACTTATTTTATGCAGATAGAAGGATCCACATCCCCCAGGCATATGAACACTGGATAAGAGAAGTTATGTGCTATATTCATTTGGAAAAGATTAAATATATTCTGAAAAGATCTGTTGAAAGATTTTGGGACACTCGGCAGCCATTTATGTCTAATATTGAATGTATGTCAGTGCCTGTTTGATATATTCATGTCTGTATAGCTGATGTGTAGGGTTGGAGAGGATCGTGTTGTATGTTTAGTTTTTCTTCTTTGTGTGTGTTTTGAAAAAAAATATAAATAAAAAGGCTTTGATTAAAAAGAAAAAAAAGCTACTTTTAATAGTTGTTATATATATTTCACCAGGCCCTTATTCTGAATTTTTGTCTGAATTCTCAGATTTGTTGTCTGACTTATTGTTGAATACTGATAAAGTCATAATAATGTGGGATTTCAATATTCATGTAGATGTTGAAAATTATAGCTTAAACATAGCTTTTAATAATTTAATAGAGCCAATTGGTTTTACCCAAAATATCCACACAGCTACTCATTCTCATCATCACAATCTTGATATGGTTCTGACTTATGGAATAGAGATTAAGTACTTAATACATCCTCAAAAATCCTGTTCTGTCTGATCATTTATTAACAACCTTTGAATTTACATTAACTGACTACACAGCCACCAAGAGTAAATTTCATTATGGTAGACGTTTAGCAGAGAACCATCCATCCATCCATTGTCTTTACCCGCTTATTCCATTTTGGGTCACGGGGGTCGCTGGTGCCCATGTCCAGCAATCACTGTGCGAGGGGCGGGGTACACCCTGGACAGGTCGCAAGTCCATCACAGGGCCACATAGAGACAAACGAGACAAACAACCATTCACACCTAGGGACAATTTAGAGTTACCAATCAGCCTAACATGCATGTTTTTGGTCTGTGGGAGGAAACGGGAGGACCCGGAGAAAACCCACACATACACGGAGAGAACATGCAAACTCCACCCAGAAAGGCCCCTGGACTGGGGTTTGAACCAAGGACCTGCTCGCTGAGAGGCAGCAGCTCTACCAGTTGCGCCACCGTGCTGCCTAGC
>NC_056502.1:21685068-21686670 GCF_014905685.2 Nematolebias whitei
ATGCTTTCTGGAAGTATTCCTGAGCCCATTCTGTTATTTCCTTGACAGTGGCATTCCTGTTTGAGGTGCAGTGATGTTTAAGGGCCCGGGATCACGAGCATCCAGTAGAGTTTTACGGCCTTGACCCTTACGCACAGCGATTGTTCCAGATTCTCTGAATCTTTTGATGATGTTATGCACGGTTGATGAGGATAACTTAGAAGTCTTTGCTATTTTACGCTGGGTAACACCATTCTGGTATTGCTGCACTATCTTTCTGCCAACAATGGTGGAATTGGTGATCCTCTTACCATCTTGGTTTCTGAGAGACACTGACACTCTGAGAAGCTCTTTTTATACCCAAACATGTTGTCAATTGACCTAATTAGTGTTAATTGGTCTTCCAGCTGTTCGTTATATGCACAATTTCCTTTTTCCAGCCACTTATTGCTACTTGTCCCAACTTTTTTGAGATTTGTTGACACAGTGAAATTTTGAATCAACATATTTTTCCTTTAAAATGTTACATTTACTCAGATTAAACTTTTGATCTGTCATCTATGTTATATTACGAATAAAATATTGACATTTGCCATCTCCACATCATTGCATTCAGTTTTTATTCACAGTTTGTTTAGTGTCCCAACTTTTTTGGAATCCGGTTTGTATAAACCAAGCTTTCATGACACTCTGTTTATGCATGTCTCTGCACCACTTGCTCTTGCTGAGATCGGACGCTTTTCCCCTCCCTCTCTGCTTTGCTTTGCTGCTCTGTCTGTCTGTGAAACTGCTTCTGAGCCTCTCTTGCATATCTTCCGAACCATAATTATAGACTTGTTTTGGTCAGTTGGTCCCTCAACACAATTGATATTTCTTCGAAGAGAAGACGGGCTTTAGACAAGCCGATTTGCCCTGTTGGCACGCACACAGCTGGATATCTCATGGACTTGGAAGACTTGATGATGTGTCTATCTCTGCTGCCATTTGTGGATTTTAAGGACGCATATTTAATTGGATTTACGATAACTGGTTCCTGCTTTTTGGATTCGTCTGGTTGCTGGTTTTATCAACAATCAAGGAAGTCATCGGCAGCAAATTTGGACCCTATCACGCTGCTTGCCTTTATGATGGCTTGGTTTGTGCCTCAAGTACCCAGACTCAAATGCTTTGGGCAGAATGGATCAGATTTCGGGGATTTTACTCAGTCACGTTTCATCGGTGTGGCCATGTAATTTGGACATTTCGGAACTGAGTGGACCATCACAGACTCAAGGTAGATGTCGTTAAGTTCTGCCTGTCCCCAAAACATCTGTGTGTTTATCTGAATTTGGCTCCCTTGGCTGGCCTTGAAGGCCACCTTATCTGAATTTGCCTGGATAACATGTGATTGGATGCTCACCACCCCCTCCCTGAGGAATTTCCAACTGATAACCAGATGAATAAACACTGTGTCATCATTTCAGGACTCTTGGATTCTCATAGACGTTGGCCATTCCGAGACATACCTCGAGAATGTTTACGGATCTCATTGGAAGACACTGGCTGATTATCCCATCCTTATCAGAACTCTTACAGTGACCTCGAGAGCATCTATGGACATCCTCACCGCTCTCATCGTCTCCC
>NC_056502.1:21686770-21693124 GCF_014905685.2 Nematolebias whitei
CCCCCCCCCCCCCTCTGCAGAATGTCTGTCTCTATGTGCTTGTTTGTGCGAGGTGTTTTTTAACATCAGGTTTTTTTCTTAGGCATGAAGAAAAAGTTTAATAGGAGTTTTTTCACCTCCAATTCCTACGTGTCCAGTTTCACTACTTTTTGTCTGTCTAAACAGATCTCACTTGTAAATGAGTCTTCTAGGCTCAATGTGTCTTATCTGTCTAAATAAAGGTTTAATGAATCTGAAGATGGGGCCCTGGTACAGTCTTTTAACAAGACAATATCTGTCTAGATGTGGCATGTGAAGTTCTCCGGTCGAGCAAAATCTTTTCTCCATCAAACGTGTCATCAGCTTATGTATCAACTCTGAACCAAAACTAGTCTGCAAAAGCTAAAGAGACAGTTAAAACCACTGTGAGCCAATATGCAGCTGAAGATGATGAAACAGCCGTTTGAATTTGTTTTGTACAAAATCGCTGCTTTTATCCAGGCCTGAAGGTGTCACACCCTGCTGTAATGGCAATAGCAATGTGGCCCTTCTGCCAATTCTGTTATTTGATCTGATGGAAATATTGCCATATAGTCACATTTCTTCAACATGTGCAGTATGCATTTATTTTACTGCTCTCTTTGGATGCTTGACCTTTTTTTCGTTTAAGAAAATTGGGAGCATAATGTTGGCCATACTGCCTTGACATAGTTTTGCACATCGAGGTTTTGGAAATCACAGCCTTTTTGTATACATAACTTGCAAAATTACATTGTAGGCTATACACATTATTTCTATATAAAAAAGAAAATGACCATCAAAAATTGTCCAAAACTTTACAGACTAGAAATTTTGAATATTGGCAAACAAACTTGTCATAAAAGAAATGGTTCCTTTGCAATGGACAAACACCAGGTGTCTTGGTTCGTTCAAATAAAATTGTCACTGCTCGTGGTGAATTTAGTCTGCCTGTAGTCAAAATTGCCACAGTGGGAAATAACCACTTGTCAGAGTCAGAGATTCTTTATTGTCATTCGCACCACATGTGGTACATGTGGTGGGATGAAATTATTTACACAGGGTCCCAGTTACATCCAACAATAAAATGTAAAAGAAAAACAATTATGACATCTAAGATATGAACTAAGTAGACATCCCATTCCTAATCTATAGGGTTAAATTTGACGTTGGTCCACCCTTTGCAGCTAGAACAGCTTCAACACTTCTGGGAAGGCTGTCCACAAGGTTTAGGAGTGTGTTTATGGGGATTTTTGACCATTCTTCCAGAAGTGCAATTGTGAGGTCACATACTGATGTTGGACGAGAAGGCCTGGCTCTGTCTCCGCTCTAATTCATCCCAAAGGTGTTCTATTGAGTTGAGGTCAGGACTCTGTGCAGACCAGTCAAGTTCATCCACACCAGACTCTGCCATCCATGTCTTTATGGACCTTGCGTTTTGCACTGGTGCACAGTCATGTTGGAAGAGGAAGGGGCCAGCTCTAAACTGTTCTCACAAAGTTGGGAGCATAGAATGCTGACACAGTCAGAGTTCCTTTCAGTGGAACTAAGGGGCCAAGCCCAGCTCCTGAAAAACAACCCCACACCTTAATTCCCCCCCCCCCCCCCAAACTACACTTGGCACAGTGCAGTCAGACAAGTATCGTTCTCCTGTCAACCGCCAAACCCAGACTCGTCCATCAGATTGCCAGATGGAGAAGCAGGATTCATCACTCCAGAGAACGCGCCTCCACTGCTCTAGAGTCCAGTGGCAGTGTGCTTTACACCACTGCATCCAACACTTTGCATTGCATTTGGTGATGTATGGCTTGGATGCAGCTGCTCGACCATGGAAATCCATTCCATGAAGCTCTCTGCGTACTGTTCTTGAGCTAATCTGAAGGCCACATGAGGTTTGGAGGTCTGTAGTGATTGACTCTGCAGAAAGTTGACAACCTCTTCGCACTATGCGCTTCAGCATCCGCTGACCCCGCTCCGTCAGTTTACGTGGCCTACCACTTCGTGACTGAGTTGCTGTCATTGCCAAACACTTCAATTTTCTTATAATACAGCTGACAGTTGACTGTGGAATATTTAGGAGCAAGGAAATTTCACGACTGGATTTGTTGCATAGGTTACATCCTATCCTGGAATTCACTGAGCTCTCGAGAGCGACCCATTCTTTCACAAATGTTTGTAAAAACAGTCTGCATGCCTAGGTGCTTCATTTTATACACCTGTGGCCATGAAAGTGATTGGAACACCTGATTCCAATAATTTGGATGGGTGGGCAAATACTTTTGGCAAGGTAGTGTATCATTTGCCATCACTACATCACATTCTTTAGCTACAAAGGCAGCTTCCTTTTTTGTATGTGAACTTTTATGGCTCCGTTACTAACTAACTTGGTGGCACAATGGCACAACAGCAGCAGTCTGGCCCACTATGCCAAGACAGCAAGGGGAATTAATACCAACCCACTTCTAATATATCTTTGTTCCTCAAAGCAAGGTAGTAACAGAGTCAAAACATGTATTAAAAACAATCGGCTTTTGAAAAGGTAAGCCTGTGCTGTCGCTTAATATTGTGATGAAATGACATTGTTTATGTGGTCACCCAGTTGCAGGATTATAAACGTCAACAAACAGATTTATTACAGAGGGTAGACTGATAATGATGCATAGCAACGTGGTATTTATATATAAAATAAAAAAAATTTAAATACAAAGAGAATCACCAAACTGAAAATTTGAAAAAGGATACAAGGGAGACATCTGACAAACATTTAATGCATTGCGTTCCATGCCAACATAGCTGAGGTCTGCCCCACACCTCCTTTCAATTATGAAAACTCACTTCTTTTTGGGATGTGGCCAGCTGTATCAGTGATTTAGGAACAGCCAAAGGTAGAAAGGTTTGTAAGCTCAATCATCCGGGTAGATAACAGCGAAAAAAAAGGTAACGGTCGCAGACTGACGTAGTCCTCCAGATGGGGGACGAAACGTTTCTCATTTAAAGAAACTGGTCCAGATGACATGATTTAACCTTTTTTGTAGCCAAAGGTAACAAAGAAATGGACTGGTCTGTGCAGACTTTTTTTTTAGAACTTTTTATGAAAGAGCCGTTAGTCTTGGATTGAAAGTCTTTTGTGAAAGTGTCTATTGCTAAGTTTGTAGCAAGCAGTAAAATATTCCAGGGTTTGTTTTTCATATAAATCTTAGGTTAAAAAAACATAACTGCTAAACAAAAATGATGTCTAAATTACTGGTAATCTTTAACAAAAACTTTCATTTAAAAACTGCTTCTCATGTATTTGCCCTTTTCGTAGAACAAACTTGAAAATCACTGGTTTTAATATATATTTCTTATTCCTTACAGGTGCTAATACAAATTGGAAAATACCAGGAGTAAACATGCATCTCTTGTGGACATCTTTTGAGACCAAGTGCTGAGTGGCTGCACCGACTGCTATTTTAGGACTATTTTTGTCCATGTCCATGATAGAGATTTAATTGTACATTCAGGATCAAAGTGATGCCATCCGCTCACAGACAGAATAATTTTATCATGGAAAGGCAGACAGCTATGAATAATGTTGCTATAGCACAATTAATTGGAGAATCAAGTACTTTCATATGCACAGAGTGTGGTGATGGATTCAGTCAGTACTCAAATTTGTTGATCCATATGGCCGTTCATGGACCTTTGGAGTCATTTTCCTTTGATGGATCATCCTATGGATTTGAAATTCCTCGAGAATATGTACTTCAAGAAAACGGTACACTGACCGCTATAAGTTGTTTGCCACAGTCCCATTCTTTAAATTCCCCTGTGAAACCAGTATCTCCTGGAGTATTGCCTTCACATTTACCATCACCTGTTAAACCAGTGTCTCCAAATTTGAGGTCACAGCTCTCTTCACACAAAGACACATTCAAGCCCAAGCCATCTGATTTGAATCTGGACAAGTCTCAGCAGCGCCATTGTCGCTGTGAAATATGTAACAGGTCTTTTAACAGCCTGCAGAGTTTACATTACCACCAGCAGTATCGAAACACAGGGAGAGGCTACAAGTGCACTTTGTGCTGCAAGATCTTTGAAGATCAACATGACTTCAAGAAACATCTTCAGAACCACATCCATGAACAATTTAACTACTGCGATCATTGTGGTAAGAGATTTCTTAAAATGGATGCGCTGAATGCTCATCATAAAGAAAAGCACCCCTTGCCCAAAGCTTTGAGAGAGAACAAAGAGGAAAAAAGGTTGGAAAAAGCATATAACTGTAAGAAATGCATGCTGAGTTTCTTCTGGATATCAGATTTTCAGATACACTCCATATATTACTGCAAAGGCCAAGAGCTTGATTCCGTTTTTTCATCTGACATAGACATGGAAGTGGATTCTAAGGATCCTGAAGACGGGCATCTTGTAAACTGCCAAAGCAATGGCACATCTGATGTAAAGAATGGAGATAGTAAAGTCTCAAAGCACACCAACAGTGAGAGCGATTTGAAGCCCACACCATACAGATGTGGTTTATGTGGGGATCGTTTTGAGAAGTTATCAGACCTAAAGGAACATCATCTCACACATCAAACACAGGAAGAAATAGATAAGCTTAATCAGGAATCACAAAATATCTTCAAGCGAAGAATCTTATCTAAAAGCAGAAAAAGAAGAGATCAAAATGGAAAACTACATCCTTGCAAGCACTGCTGTCGTGTCTTTAATCATTCTAGTAGTTTATCTCGGCACATGAGATATCATAAAGGTACCATGCACAATTGTACATTTTGTGGTAGACTTTTTCCTCAGCGTTGTGACTTGAGAAGACATGTCGCTATGTATCACAAAGCTGAATTAGAAAAGAAACCAGCATTGAAACACTTTTATGCTAATCCACAAAATGGGCCTTCGTCCAATTCTGGTGATGTTGAGAAAAGCACAGACACTCCTGATGAGAACACGAAGGGCTCCTCTAACAATGAACTGATATCAACAGAGAGAAGTCCAAAAGATAAACAATCAGGAAAAGCAGTCCGAGGTAACTACAAGTGTCATGAGTGTGGAAAGAAATTTGGGCTTTTGTGTGTATACCAGCGACACTTGCGCTATCACAAGAAAGAACCCAATAAATGTCCCCATTGTCCATCTCTGTTTAAGAACGCATCGTCCCTTGAGCTTCATCTTCGAATTCACCCGATAATTGAAAAAGCAGATGATGACATTGGACAAACATCTCATGACACTGGAACAGATTCTGACAAGCCCCTTAAAAAGGATAATGCAGAAGACATGGAGGACACCTATATGGACCAAAAACAAACTGATAAAGGAAATTCCACAGAAGCTTTTTACAAATGCACTGAGTGCACAGACACATTCTCATGCTTGGACACATTTCTTCAGCACCAAACATCTCATGATTCAAAAACAACTGCTAAGGAATGAAAATCCAGAAAGCATGGGTGGAGAGTGCTTTTTTTTTTTTTTTTAATCAAATGCACAGTTTAAAAAGGTAGGCAAAACAACAACAACATATGCCTGCTGTGGTTCATATTAAAACATCATCCTAAAAGCCACCTTCACCTTTGATTGCTTTTACGTTAGAAGTCTTATTAGCAGCGGTAAATATTTAGGATTTTCATTTTCTTTGTGGATGATCAATTTGTTGTATGGCTTATTGTTTCTTCTTTTATTAAATATGCAATTATATGTTTTCAAGTCGAGTTTATATTCATTCGCATCACGTGTGGTACATGAGGTGGAATGAAATTATGTACTCAAGGTCCCAGTTACACCCAAAAATAGCAAAAATATAAAGTGTAAAAAGAAACAGAATATAAGGATTTGAGTGTATTTTATTAGTTTGCTAACATTTTAAAAGCATAGCATTGTCACTTAAAAGATTTAAGCAAATTAAAAATTGTTTGAAAAAAATTAAATGTTTTAAATTTTGTGTTGATTCATTTTTTTTCTGTTTTGACTCAAAGGCCAAGTGTACATTTGTTCTACATGAAGTTGATGGGTTCATTAGTAAATGTATTCTAAGTTTTAACTGATGATTTTTTTTTTTTAGGAACGCAAAAGTTTTGTAGCCATCTCAGTTGTAGTCTCTGAAAGTTAAAAAAAAATCGGAAATCATGAAACTGATTTAAGTTGTGTTCTACATTTTGACCAATGCATGAGCAGCAAGTACATTCACATTTTTCAGACTACTGTTAATTTTTTTATGAACTTTACAATTCTGTTAAAAATGGAGATGCCTTTTTAATTTTACTATCTACCGCCTATACAGTAGTCCCTTGATTATCGTGGAGGCTACGTTCCAGACACCCCTGCAATACGTGAAAAACTGCGAAGTAGAGACGCTAT
>NC_056502.1:21693224-21700228 GCF_014905685.2 Nematolebias whitei
TATATATAAATAATTTTTAATTTTTTTAAGGCTTTAGAAACCCTTCTCACACTTGTAATGTTTTAGACTCTTAAAACTACATCATTTTAACAACATACATATATGTACTGCACAGTAGCTACTGCAAAATTTTATATCAAGGTTCAAGTATTTTTGTCATTCGCATCACATGCAGTACATGAGGTAGAACGAAACTGTGTACTCAAGGTCCCAGTTACACCCAAAAATAGTAAAAATATAAACTATAAAAAGAAACAGTATCTAAGATATACGCTAAACACTAATAATGTAAAAATAATAAGGTATATAAAACAGCAGCCCAAACATGGGTCTACAGTGAGCAGATGGGTATGAATACAGTAGCAATTTCCTGCGGGATCAATAAAGTTCTATTATATGTATATGGAGGCTCACCAGCCTTGGTCCAGTTTTGGTTGTATTTTGATCAGCTCTCTGCAGCCGTTGAGCACCAGACACTTTTGGAGAGAGCCAGTACAAAACCACACAATGGTCTTGATTGAGTCCAAATAATCCAGAGAAATCCGATGGGGAAAAAAAGTCCGGGTGAGCACTGGAAAAAACACCGGACCTCCAAGCAACACCTCCCCGCTCGAGAGGCTCCCTGGGCCGGCAAGCAGCACTCAGATTGACCGATGAGGCTGGAAGTAGTTTTGGTCCAGTTCTGACCGGCTCTCTACAACCACTGAGCACCGATGTCACTATGAATAAGGACCAAACTTTTTAGTCTGGTTCGGATCGGATCAAAGCTTTCCCTCCATTTTGGCAGAACGCAGCAGGCTGGAAGCACTGCTGCCTTCTGGATTTTGCAGTTCTTTTTGACTGGCAATACAGTAAACTTATTGAAAGAAAATACAAATTTGTGGCACCTGGCCATAGTTTTTGTTTTGTTTTGTTTGGTTCTATTTAGTTAAATTTTTTATATGTACGGTCCCAATCAAGTGAGCAATATTAAAGTTGACAATCGTTGAAAAAACGCGAAATTCGAACTGCGAAAGAGTGAGAGACTACTGTACACAGATCAGTGCAGGATCTATAATTCCCATTTGCAGCTGTATGTATAAATATTGCTTACTGGTTGCATGACTGATGAAATTCATATATTTAGATGCAGCAATAACAAGGCAAAGTTCAAATATAATCTAGGAGGTATGTTTAAATTGACAACACAACGTGATTGATCTCTGGCTGTGGAAAAAACAAACTGGTTCATATATGGATGGATTTCCTTGCAGGGTGCTGGTGGGTGTGGAAAGCTTATACATAGTTCCCACACGTCTCAACTGGCCTTTATAGTAGACGAGCACTAGACAATGACGATCATGATGGCTTTCAGACTCTTGACCAATGTGTAAGAGATATGTCCAGAAAATCGCTGCTGTTGCGATTGATCCATATGAGGTAGAGAAAGAGAACATGTCAGATGACGCAGATGAGCTGCCTCCAAGCTCGTTTTGAAAATATAATTTAGTGAACACAAAAAGTACCTACACAATGGAGGAGCTTTGCAGCCTGAAATCGATATAATTGTTTTTTTTGTTTTTTGTGAAGGATGGTTGAACTGAGAGCTACCTGGTTAAATAAAGAATCAGAATAAGCTTTATTATCATTGCACCAAGATACGAGAACATGTACATGCAGTTGTCCGGAAGATGGGCGTAGTGCATGAAGCTGCCTTTTAAAGGTTTAAGTAAAAAAAAATTTTCTTTCGGCTTCTCCCTTCTTCAGGGGTCGCCACAGCAAACTAAGCCGCATGAAGACTTGGTGATTATTTTTACACCGGATGCCCTTCCTGACACAACCACAGACCACCGAGCTACTACAGCCCTCTATGTGGAGCAGAGAGCTGACGTCAAGGGCACATGGGGGAGCAGATGGTGGGGGGTTAAGGGCCTTGCTCAAGGGCCCAGAGTGGGACAAGTGAGGATGGAGGCAGGTGTGGGTGCTTCACCTTTCTCACACACATTTTGATGTTGTGTCTACCGGGAGTTGAACTAGCGATCTTCAGATCACAGGCCCACCTTCTCTAACCTCTGCGCCACCACTCCCCTAAAAAGGTTTAAGTAAATAAATAAAAATATAAACATGCAACACCCTCACAGAAAGACCCCAGACCCAACTCGGGGTTAAAACCCAGGACTTTCTTGATGTGATGCGACACTGCTAACCACTAAGCCATCATAATGCCAAAAGCACATAAACATTGACGACTAGGATATTTTTATGACTTTGAGGTGTGCCGGTGCAACTAATGCTCATAATTACAACATGGGTATCTATGTGGGCAGAGTGAGTGTTTAAAGTGTGGAGGTTTAGTGCATAGCTGAGCTAACTACAGTAGAGATGTTCTAAATCATGAACAGAGTACCAGCACGCAAACAGTTATACTCTGACAATGTTTAACAAAATGATTGGTTTAGAATTTTTTTGTTTACCGGAATAAAAGTGATTGGAGCAGATTCTAGATGTTTTCAAAGGCTGATCCTTGCAGCTGACTTTTCCTAACCAGAATCGTCGGTGTTCTGCTCTCAACAGGAAAGGATTTGTTCTCCCTGTCTTGCGAGTGCACACAAAGCAGTAAACACAGATACTCATCAACTTTGACCTAGTAAGCCCTCTAAATAGTAAATCGGGGGCACAAGCTCTCTCGGGGATAAGTACCGCAACACAGCATCTGCACTTCTGTAGGATCCAAAGAAAAGAAGAAGAAACTCTTCTGTTTGAGGTCCTTCGCATTTACTGATTTTTGGGATGAAGTGAAAATTTGCGCTTTTCCGACCGTTTGCCCAGTTGGACCATTCTTTAACCTAACATGAAATAACTATTGGTTCTTCTTTTGGGTTTTCCCTCTTCAGGGGTCGCCACCACGAGTCATCCTCCTCCATCTCACTGTCCTCTGCATCCTCTGTCCTCACTCCATCTGCCTGCATGTCCTCTCTAACTGCATTCATATATCTCCTCTTTGGCATTCCTTTTTGTCTTTTTCCTGGCTGCATTTCTAACATCCTTCTACCAATATACCCACTGCCCCTCCTCTGAACATGTCCAAACCATCTCAGTCTGGCCTCTCTAACTTTATCTCCCAGTTGTTCAACCTGTGCTGTACTTCTGATGATCTCATTCCTAATCTTATCCATCCATGTCATGCCTAAGGAGAAAACTTGAACATCTTCATTTCTGCCACTTCCAGTTCTTTCTCCTGTCTTTTTGTCAATGACACTGTCCAGACCATACTACATAGCTGGTCTCACCACTGTCTTGTAAACTTTTCCTTTGACCTTTGCTGACACCCTTTTGTCACAAATCACTCCTGAAACTTTTCTCCATCAACTCCATCCTGCCTGGACTCTCTTTTTCTCATCTTTACCACACTCCCTATTTTCCTGGACAGTGGACCCCAAGTACTTGAAGTCTTGCACCTTTGTGACCTCTGCTCCTTGTAGCCTCACTGTTCCACCAGCCTCCCTCTCATTCACACATGTACTCTGTCTTACTACGGCTGAATTTCATTCCTCTTCCACCTCTCCAAGTTCTCTTCTACCTGTTCCCTGTTCTCACCACAGATCACAGTGTCATCTGCAAACATCATAGTCCATGAGGATTCCTATCTGACCTCATCTTTTAGTCATTCCATCACCAGAGCAAACAAGAAGGGACTCAGAGCCAATCCTTGATGCAATTCCACCTCCACCTTGAAGCTATCCGTCACTCCTACAGCACTGCCCTGCTGTCCTCATACGTGTCCTCACCTCCTCCATCGTCACCCTGTCATATGCTTTTTCTAAATCCACAAAGACACAATGGAGTTCTTTCTTACCTTCTCTGTACTTCTCCATCAGCGTTCTCAAAGCAAAGATGGCATCTGTGGTGCTCTTTCTTGGCATGAAACCATACTGCTGCTCAAATATAGTCACCTCTCATCTAAGTCTTGCTTCCACAACTCTCTCCCAGAGCTTAGAGTGGCTCATTAACTTAATTCCCCTTTAGGTGCTACAACTTTGTACATCACCCTTGTTCTTAAAAATGGGCACCAGCACACTTCTTCTCCATACCTCAGACTTTTTCTCACCCTCAAATATGCCATTGAATATTTGAGTCAAAAAACTCACCATCTCTCCAAGACATTTCCAAATCTCCAGTGGTATGTCATCAGGTCCTACTGCCTTCCCCTTCTTCATTCTTTTCAGAGCTTTCCAGACTTTCTGAACTCTCTGAACTCTGAACTTCACCCTCAGTAATCTTTCACACTTCCTGCTCCACAGTTTCTATGACCTCTACTCTTCTTTCTCTTTCATTCGCTTCATTCATTAACTCCTGAAAGTTTTTCTTCCATCTTTGCGTATCACACTCCTCACATTACCATTCTTATCTTTAACAAGCCTAACCTGCTGTGCATCCTTTCCATCCTGATCCCTCTGTCTTGCCAATTGGTAAAAGTCCTTCTTGCCTTCTTTAGTGTCCAGTCTCCCATACAACTCATCATACGCCTTCTGCTTTGCCTTAGCTACCTCCTTTTTTGCTCTATGTCCATTCTCCTTATATTCCTGTCCCCTCTCTTCAGTCCTCTCACTGTCATATTTCTTCTTGGCCAACTTCTTTCTTTGAACAGTGTCCTGCACTTCACTATTTCACCACCAGGTCTCCTTATCATCCATTCTCTGTCCAGATAACACACCAAGTACCTTCCAACATGTCTCTCTAATTACCGTTGCTGTACTAGTCGTCATTTGGAAGCTCTTTCTTACCACACAGAGCCTTTAACAGCTCCTCTCTGAATTTATCACATTCTTCCTTCTTCATCTTCCATCATTTGGTCTTCTTCTCTGATTTTACTCTTTTTCTCTTCTTCACAATAGCAATCATTCTACACACAACCATCCGATGCTGTCAGGCTACGCTGTCCTTTTCCACAACCTTATAGTCTTCAATCTCCCTCAGGTTTCCTCTTCTACACAGAAAGTAGTCGACCCGTGTACTCCTCCCTCCACTCTTGTACCATACCATACCAATTTATTTATAAAGCACTTAAAACAGCTACAAGGCCAACCAAAGTGCTGTACAGACAAAACAACAGGTAACACCCAAAGCAAAATACAAAATGAGGTAAATCAGAATATAGACATAAAAACGATGCAGATAATGATGACAAACCAGTGTGGAGCATACATGATCAAAACACAGATCATCTTGTGTTGAAAGCTACTGAATAGTAGTGAGTTTTTAAACGGGACTTGAAAACCGAGAAGGAGGGGGCCTGTCTGACAAACAGAGGTAACTCGTTCCAGAGTCTTGGTCCTGCTACAGAGAAGGCCCTGTCACCTCTGCGCTTAAGACGAGTTCCTGGAACTGTGAGGAGCAACTGGTTCGCTGACCTCAGGGAGCGTGGTGGGACATACGGTTGTAGCAGATCAAAGAGATGGGGGGGCGACACTGTTCAGTGATTTGTAGACATACATGAGTATTTTGAACTGGATTCGAAGGTGAACCGGTAACCAGTGCAGTGAAGCCAAAACTGGTGTAATGTGCTCTCTTTTGCCTGTACTGGTTAAAAATCGGGCTGCTGCATTCTGGACCAGTTGTAGTCGTGCAATGGAGGTCTGACTGATACCAAACAGGAGTGAATTGCAGTAATCAAGCCTAGATGTAATGAATGCATGTATTACTGTCTCCAGGTTATTTTTGGACAATATGGGCTTCAGTTTAGACAGCCGCCTCAGTTGGAAGAAGCATGATTTTACAATCTTGTTTACAGCTTCAGGGAAGGGTCCATTATCATGCCCAGATTAGTGACTCTTTGTTTTTCTGACAGGGTTAGAGCGGAAAGGTCGATGCAGTGGTTTGTGATCGTGTCATTGGGAGGGAACAACATGACTTCAGACTTCTTTTCATTGAAACTTAAGAAGTTTAAAACCATCCAGTCCCTGATGTCAGCCAGGCAGTTGAGCAGCGGTTGAATAGAGCATGTACCATTGTGTCTTAGGGGGGAAGTAAATTTGACAGTCATCGGCATAGAAGTGGAAGGGCATGTTGTGTTTCCGGAAAATAACACCAAGCGGCAGCAGGTATAAAGAGAATAGGAGGGGACCCAGGATGGCCCCTGCGGAACCCCCCATTTAAGCTCTGCCTCTGCGGAACTAAAATCCTTGATGGATACACAAAAGGATCTGTCAGTGAGGTAAGATCTGAACCAATTGAGGGCTGATCCTGTGACGCCCACCCACTGCTCCAACCTAGCAATGAGGATCTCATGGTCGATGGTGTCAAAGGCAGCTGTGAGGTCCAACAGGACAAGCAGCACAGAATCACCGGTATCTGTGAATCTGAAGATGTCGTTGAAGACCTTCAGCAGGGCAGTTTCAGTGCTGTGGAGAGGTTTAAAGCCAGATTGGAAAAGCTCTAAGATGGGGTGATCCTCCAGGAAGCACTTCAACTGGGACTCGACTATTTTCTCTAGTACTTTAGAAACAAATGGGAGTTTGGAGACAGGCCGGTAGTTGGAAACGACTGAGGGATCAAGGTTTGGTCTTTTCAGGAGAGGCTGGACGGCAGCATGTTTAAAGGATTTTGGCACCACGCCAGTGGATAAATTACTGTTTACTATATCAAGAATGGACGGACCTAGAGTTGGAAACACCTCCTTTAGTAGTCGAGGGGGGACCACATCAAAGGGGGAACCAGAAGGTTTCAAACTGCACATGACCTGCTCTAGAGAAGATAGAGTGATGGGTTCAAAATGGTCAAAAGGAGCTACAGATTGAGGTGGGATGGATGGGTCATGAGTTGGAGGGGAAATGAGAGCCCTGGTGGTCGCAATTTTTTCCAAAAAGAAATGTAAGAAGTTGTCGCACAGCTCAGTCGAGGCTTCCAGAGGTGATGGTTCAGTGCGGTGGAGAACAGAGTTTAGGGTGGAGAAGAGGACACGTGGGTTGTGAGAGTTTAAGGTAATTATATCAGAGAAGAATTTTGATTTAGCAGCTTTTACTGCT
>NC_056502.1:21700238-21701463 GCF_014905685.2 Nematolebias whitei
AAAGAGACCTGCAGCCTGTCTTTCCTCCACTTTCGTTCCGCCCTCCTACATTGCTGCCTAACGGCCTTGGTGACGTCATTCAGCCAAGGTTCTGCTTTGATTTTTGATTTTTTGGTTTTAACAGGTGTGACATGATCCATAGCCTTTAAGCAGACAAAGTTGAACTGGGATGTCAGCTCCTCAGTGGTGGTGAGAAACACTGGGGCCTGAATTATCATTTCAGAGTTATAAACATCTGTAAAATGTGCGGCAGTGAAGTGGTTAATGGTCCGAGTTCTACATGCAGGAATGCACGGCTTAGGAGTTAGATGGGGGAGGGTGAACTCAAACCGGACTGGCATGTGGTCTGAGAAAACATTATCACCAATAACAAGATTATTAAGTCATATCATGAGTTAAAACAAGGTCCAGTGTATGACCATGTTCTTGGGTGGGGCCGTTTACATGCTGAGTTAAATTAAATGAGTCCAATAGATCTAAAAAGTCCTTAACCAAGGGCTTCTCAGGACAGCACACGTGCAAATTAAAGTTCCCAATAATGAAAACATGCTCATATTTTGGTGTGATTTCAGCCAAGAAGTCAGAAAACTAATTTATGAAATCCTTAGATCGAGGTGGGCGGTAGACGAGTGCAAATAACATTGCAGGTGAATGTCCGAGTTCAAAGACGCTCAGCTCAAAGCTGGCGCGGGAAACTGGGATGGGCAGTTGTTTACAGTCAAAAGTGGATTTGAATATTGTTAATAATCCACCACCATGCCGGCCTGATGGCCGCGGGGCGTTAAAATACAAACAGTTCGGTAACAGTAATTCCGTCAAGGCGCTGGACTCACACGGAGACTTCCAAGTCTCTGTGATGCACAGAAAGTCCAAATCGTGCTCTTGAAAGTAGTCCCTGAGGATAAAAGTTTTGTTGGTAACAGATCTTGCGTTGACCAAACACATCCGGATACTGTCGAAAGTGGAGCTAGCAGCGGTGGAGCTAGCTAATGGCCGCAGGTTTTCAATAATAGCCCCTCCAGGTCGGTCCGAGCTGCACACCGGCTGACAACTCACGTTGTTACCTGGTCCGGGCACACAGGAGAGGAAGATGCAGCGCGCAGAGTTTTCAGCTTCACCAGCTGACCAGCACGTTTTCCCCGGCGTCTGAAGCGATATCTCCAGGCAGGGAGGTGAGGAGCGCAGCGAAGGTAAGCTGGCACGTCCGCCAGCAGGGGGGGGGGGG
>NC_056502.1:21701563-21711449 GCF_014905685.2 Nematolebias whitei
CCGACTTCCTGTTGGGTTTAAGGCATACCTCCAAGAGACTTTTTTTCATGATTCGGTGGGTTCTACATATGTACCAAATTTCAGCTCTCTAGGACTTACCAGTTGTCATATCTCACGTTAGGGGGCGCTGTAGAGCAGTTTGGCCACGCCCACTTTTGGTTCCATTATCATACTACTATTTCTCGCGGGGGACAATTTTGGGTAAAGTTTGGCTAGGTTTCAAATATGCTAACCCCTCCAAATAAGCGCTTAAACATTGAAAAGAATAAGAAGAAGAATAATAATAAGAAACGACACAATTACAATAGGCCTTCGCAGCGCTTTGCTGCTCGGGCCTAATAATAAACGACACAATTACAATAGGCCTTCGCAGCGCTTTGCTGCTCGGGCCTAATAATAATAAACGACACAATTACAATAGGCCTTCGCAGCGCTTTGCTGCTCGGGCCTAATAAGAAACAGCACAATTACAATAGGCCTTCGCAGCGCTTTGCTGCTCGGGCCTAATTAGCAAGCAGTCAAACATGCAGTTTCAGATGGATGACAATACATCCTGCGGTGTATTCATTTTAGACAAATTATTTAATCTTTTCTTTTTAAACCAAACCCTAACAAAAAAATTTAACATATTTTCACAACAGCAAACAGGAAGTTTACATGATTATATCAAAATTGAATCAAATTTTTAGAATTTGAACATAAATCTGGAATACTAGTCATAGTTTTTAAAATAAAAAATACTTCAACCTATCCATCCATCAACCATCCATCACCCATCCATCCATCTATCATCCATCCATCCATCCATCCATCCATCCATCCATCCATCCATCCATCCATCCATCCATCCATCCATCCATCCATCCATCCATCCATCCATCCATGGGGTTGCAGGGCAGCAATGTCTTCTTTCTCTTCCAGGAGGATTCCAAAGCATTCCCAGGACAAGCTGGAGAGACTATTGTCCTGGGTCTTTCTTAGGGTCTCCTCCTCCCAGTTAGACATGCAACACTGCAGTAGCAAAGCATCAGTGTTTATCAGATGCCTGCGCCTCCCCATCTGGTTCCTCCTGATGTGATTAGGTCCACTCTGAGCATCACTGAACTCCTCCAACATCTGAGTTCTTACCTCTGCAGCAGTCAGAGTTGCAGCCCACTTTTCTAGCTGGCACCCTTTAGCTGCCTCTGCAGCCCTTCCAGCCAATAAGGACTAATAGGAGTACTTCTTCAGCTTGACAGCTTCCCTAACTTTGGGAGTCCACCACAGAGTTTGAGGATGGCTCAACAGCCTTGAAGCCACAGCTCAGGACAGAGTCTTTGACAATGTAGGAGGAGAAGATGGCTCCATCGGACTCAGTAGCCCCCCGCCTCCGCTGAGATGCAGTTGAAGCTTTGTTGGATGTGGGAGTTGGAGATCCTTCTGACAGATTCCTCTTTTAGGAAGTCACACCAAACACTCACTACACGTTTAAATCTACCAGGTCTGTGCAGCACCTTCTCCCGCCATCTGATCCAACTCACTACCAAGTGGTGGTCAGTTGACGGTTCTGCTCCGCTCTTCACCCAAGGATCAAAAACAAACGACCGCGGATCAGATGATGTAACTCTTTTGCTATTCTCAACCATAAACGCTTACTGTGCAGAACTTGGGACACCTACATGCTAAGTGCTAATGTAACATGAGACTCCTCACGCCTGCTTTAAAAACAAAACTTTACTCCAAAGCATTAAAATAAGATTATCTTTAATGACAATCTATTAAACAAATACAACAATTCGTAAGTTTGGGGGAAGATTAAAACCAGGAAACAAATTAAACCTGTTGATACTCTGTTATTATTGCCTATCTCTATCTGTTCTTATTCTTATCCTTGTTTTAAGCTTTGTAATATTCTGGAGACGTTTTGCATGAATTTTTGCTCACAGGTAAAATGCAAAGAAAGGGTTGGTTTGTTCTGTGCTTTCATTGTTACTTATTTGAAATTCCAAAACAGAGTCTGTACCCGAACAAGGTTTTGCGCTGACGATCAATTGGATTTTCCTCGCTTCACACATAATGCCACTTCCTGCTAAGAGCCTAATGATCTGGGTGAGAAGAAAGTTAAGATGAAGTGTGAGGAATAAGGAGATCATTGTAACTCTCAGGAACAACACATCAATTATCAGCGTGACATTGGGGTCCTGGTGCTCAGCGCTGCTGGGGCCGGTGGGCCAGCAGGTTAATGAAGGCAATGGGATTAATACCCGAGGAGTGGAGCGCCTCCAGGGACCGGAGCATCATTAGAGCTCTGTTAACCCCGGGGCAGTACACAAGGACTGCACGTTTCAATCTGAGGCTCAATGAGGGAGAAACTGGACTCGGACTGAAATCACATCAAGAAGGTGTCACATACATTTTAATTTTTAGGGTAATGATCTAAAGCATCATAGAGTTTTGTATAAACAATTTTTTTTTTTTAAATATTATTATTTGTGCAAGAATTTTCAGTTATTTCTAGAGGACTGATGTTCACAATTTTTGAGTTTTACAAAGTGCATTGCTCCCCCCCCCCCCACCCCCCCACCTCCAGGAAACATTCCTTTGTATTTCAAGCTCTACAGTTACATCAGATTTTGAATGAACATAAACAGAAACGTTTGAAATCACTGCGCTGGACCACAGTTCTCCTTCACTTCATCCATGTGTTTACACTTCCTGTGTGTGTGTGTGTGTGTGTGTGTGTGTGGGTGTGGGTGGGGTGGGGGGGGGACTGGTAATTAACCACTGCCCCTCAAGTAAAGAATTTTTTTTTTTTAAATCTGCTTTATTATCTGCAAAAGTTTTGCAATTCCACTGTGGACGCTCATGCTGACATTTTATTGCTTGTTTATTAGTCCAGAGAATCTGATGAACCATTGGGGTTCAGGCCAATTTCTGATGGTGCCAAGACCTACAACCCCCTCCCCCACCCCCCACCCCAACCCCAGTCCTGTCCCTGACATCATTACAGCCCTAAAACAAACTGATCCAGGTATTGTCTGCAGCCTGGGTGGTGTCCACACTTCAGCTGTCACATTTGGGTGCAGTCGAACCACATGCACATCGTTCTTTACGAGCCTCTCTCTTTGATGAGACGTTGATCTACAGCCGAGATGTTTCATTTAGTTTACTTTATATTTTCATTTAGTTCATGAATACAAGACTTACAACAGAGTTAAATTGTTCTTTTTTATTGTATTGGATCATTTGCTACCAGGGCCACACAGAATTTGTTTTTTTAAATTTTCAGCGTTTTGTGTTTATTTCTAAGGGTTATTGTAATTAATTACTGCAAAATTTAAGCAAATTTTCAAAAGAATAAGAGTGTGTCAAAAATAAATAAAGTAAGGAACAACAACAAAGCGTTAAAATCAGTTGTGTTTGTAATTATAAATAGGTGTGGAATTATGCACCTGGTGTTTTCATTGAAGTCAAGTCAGTGCACGACAGGTGAGCCTGTTAAATATAACTTTATAAACTTTAAAACATTATTATCTTAATCTTTTTAACCTGAATTTCACTCTTCATAGCCATTATGCTTACAATATTTGATAGTGTGAGATCAGGGGTATTAGATAAAAAATAACTCACAAAATATGTTTATAAAATGTTATAATAAAATAAAAGCTTAAAGTAACATCTGGTTCAACTCCTCTGAAAAGTGTTCAGTTGCTTAAAGATTGAGTTGATTTATGAACTTAATTCAAAAACTCAAAACTTCTACATGACAAAAATAAATCGGCACGCTTAAATTGGATTGAGCTAAAGAAAACATTTTTGCTGCGGTGAAGTGAACGCTGACGTTTCAATTTAAAGCAGAAAAGTCAAATGAAAACAAAATCAGATTTGATATGGCTTTAAAATTATCTAATAAACTCAAATTAGCAACAATTTATATCAATTGTATTACTTTATTATATCTGCTTTGAATATTAAAGTTTAAAACAGTTAACTTTTTGTTGGGCAGAGTGTCTTTTTTACTTTCTTCATTGCTGTTAATATGTAAAAACAAAATTAAAGCTTATTGTTTATGAAGATATGTTTATCATGATTTGACTCCTGAGGAAACATCTGCTTGTTTTTGATAAGGATCAAGTAACACAACAAACACCTCATGATTTTTTTTTTTTACATTTCAAGGTAAATTTAAAGCAAATATATCCTTAAGGTTTTAATGTTTTAACTTTCTTTTCTTTTATTTTTTAAATGCAGCAGCAATGCTGGAAAAAAGTTTCCAAAATGCTTTAAAATGTTATATTTTTCACTATGAAGAAACTGTTTTACAGATTTTAATTTTAGTTTTTGTGTGGAGCAACATACAGTTTGTTAAACTTAGTTTTGCTTAATCTTATTGTCTTTTTTTGCAACAACTGAGTGAATCTTTGTGTTTCAGAGGGATTGTGCAGCTGCTTCACCTGTTTCTTTGCTTTAAGTGCGATTTAACAACTATTGAATTTAATATTCATCATCTGAGCGAGCAGTTCAGAGAGTCTGTGGAGGGTTTGCTTCAAACATTTAGATTTGTAGAAACGAGGAACTCTGGAACCTGTTTCACTCAGATCTGCACCTGCTTCTTTGCACAAATAAACTCTTTAATGCTACAAAAACACAATAAAGGATCCAAACTGACTGAACTGTTCAGTTTAAATGTAAAGTTTCACGCAGGTTGTAGAAAACAAGAAGTTAGGAGCTCAAACAAAAGTTTTGGGATATGGGACTAACAAGTATAAATTAAGGTTGAATGAAAAAGTTTATATATTTTAAAAAAATCATATTTCTTTAATAGATTTACATTTTGACAAGTTACTTATTGCAGCCACATAATAATAATAATAATAATAATAATAATAATAATAATAATAATAATACAAAAAGTCAATATTAGGAAAAAAACAGGATATTTTTTAAATAAAATGGTACATTTGGAACTGAAGAAGTTGAACACGTGACAGTTTTTTTTTTATTTTGTGAAATTACATTTAAATAACATTTGCATAATTTAGATTTCAGGTTTGCACTGTAAAGATGTGTAGCCTGCTTTTGTTTTATTGTTGGTGCGTAATTGTGACCAAGTTTTTCCAAAGAGTGCGTCAGGCCTGTGAGTCACGCACTTCGTCCCTTTTCCTCCTCACAATGGTTGGATGATACATTTTGTCCCGCTCCTCAGCTTCTCTCCCCCCCCCCCCCCCCCCCCCCCCCCCTCTCTCTCACCCCCAATAAAAAACATAAACACTCTCAAGTTCAGTCTGAAGCTTCTCGGGCCTTTCCGCGCAAAAATCCTTAAACTAAATAAACAAATAAACAAACAAACAAACAAACAAATCATCCAGGTTGATTTTCTCGACTTTCTCTCAAACCAAAGAAACCTCCAGCTGCGTCATTCCTGCCCTTTTGTCATCCTTACCTTCGAGCCTGAGCGCGCACACTCAGGTCCGTGTCATCCCCTGGGTTATAATCCACTTTAATCTGAAAACGTCTCGGCTAATCTGGCTGCAGGACTCGGAGGGAGCGGAGCAGCTCGGAGCTCCGTGCCTCTGTGCAGAGGAATGCTGTGCACGCCAGAGTCTCTCTCTCTGCACAGTCTGAACATCTGCTCATTTCACGTGACTTTAAAAAAAAATACCAACATCTGTTCTAAATAGGTTTCATTCTCTGCCTCTGCATTGTCGATTGCCAACTCCTCTCTTCAGGAAAAAGAGAGAGAGAGAGAGGGGGGGTGAAAGTTATTTAGAGCTTTTACATTAAATAAAAAGGGGGCAGGACTAAATTAATTTTCAACGTGGAGCCATATTTTTCTGTTGATCCACTTGTATCCGAACCAACACCTCTAATTCCATCCCTTCTTGTCTGTGTTGGTTGCACGAGAGCAGGCTGCTGTGCGCGTGCGCGCGCGGGCTCCCAGCCTTTCGCAGCACCTTCTCGGCCTTCTTGAGTTTCATTGACATCTGGGAATTCCTCACATGCCTCGCGGGCCAATTACACACCTTCAAACGGACACACACTTTGATTGGGACAGCGCCGATCAATCACAGCGCGAGGACTGACAATAATCCGGGACAATCGAACCTCCATGTTCACACGGATTATTTTGTGTATTGAAGGAGATTAAACGGAAGTGGATTGGGTTTGATTTTAGTCGCTGCACTTCTGTTTATGTTCAGTTAGAGGCTGAAACATGACGTCACGCTCACAATCAGTTTATTTAATCCAATTGAAAAATAAATAAATAAATAAAGAATACACAAAAAGAAACTTAAGGGGTTTTTCAAAAGTTGACCAAACTGTAATTTTATTTTATTTTTTTTAATTATGATTTTTTTCCCGCACCATTTTCACTAACAAAATGTTGCTTTTAGCTACAAATGACAATCAGCCTTTTTAAAGTTCAGTTTTTTTTTCTTGCTGTGCTTTAAAAAATATATATATTTGCGTGTGGCTGAAATTCTTTTGTTAGAGCCACTAATTTGTTTTTCTTTTCTTTGTGGCTTGTTATGAAACAGATTCAATTTTTAATTGGCGAAGTTTTCAAGAAACCACAGCTCATGCATCCATAGGTTTTGTAATTTCCATTAAACTCAAGAATGTTTATTTCTCAATTTTGCCTCATTAAAAAAAAAAAAAACCTGCCATTACCAATCACATTGAAAACAGAGGGGAAAAAAAGTCAAAGTTATTTCATTATTTTTTCTTTATTGCAAAAGTATGTACAAACATTTACAAAAAACATGATAATAATAATAAAAATAATATTAATAATAAAAACAGGAATGTGTTTGCTTCCTATTTGTTTCAGACACAGGGTCCACTCCTCAGGGTTTCCACCAATAAATAAATATCTGAAAAAGGTTCGCACAGGTTCGATCCACAATGTGAGCTGCACCATGAGCTCACCAGGAAAAACAACAAGAACTTCAAGGATGCACTTTGACCTCCACAGAAATGAAGCCCAGAGACATGGATTTAAGAAAATAAAATTAAAAAATATATATATGAATTGTGAAAAACAAATATAATATTTTCAACATTCGTCGTCAACATGAATCAGGTTATTTTGGAGCTCGGGCCTTTTTACGCAGAGCACCCCCACCCCCCAACCCAGTTGCCCGCAGAGCTTCAGTCACCTGTGGTTTTAGTGATCCCATGTATCCAGCATTAGACTCCAGAGATTCCCTTCAGAAATCAAGAATTCAGCAGTCACCTGGAGGTAAATAAAGCGTTGTGGCGCGAACCCACAACACTTTGGACCAGAAGGTTCAGTCAGGCCACTGCGCAGCAGCACTTTCCTTTACGCACAGATCACGCAGGCTTATTCGTACCAGTTTGGGCCCCCACACGTCCCCAGATGTTAGTGAGATGTTGACATGGACCAGGCGCCCTCCATCCTCCACACAGAGAAGGCGTAGCTCAGCCTCTCGTGCGCCACATAGCTGCAGCTCGACATCTTGGAGTCCAGCTCGTCGCTCTGCAGCACCTGGCAGAGGAAGTCGATGTACCTGGCCGCCAGCTTCAGCGTCTGGATTTTGCTCAGTTTGTCCGAGGGCAGAGTGGGGATGATTTTGCGCAAAGCCGCGAACGCCTCGTTCAGAGACTGCGTCCTCTGGCGCTCGCGCACGTTGGCCATGACGCGCTGCGACTGGAGCTCCTCGAAGGACTGCGGGCTGCCGCTGCTGCTCGACTTCTTGCCTCTCTTGCCCGGGGTCGGGCTGTCCGAGTCCTCCCCGTTCTTCCTGCTCGTTCTCTTCTTCTTGCGCGCGGACCTCTTGGGCTGCCTGTCCGGCTCCCCCTCGCTGTTACTCAGGCTGTCCACAGGAGAGACGGGGGAGCTGCCCGATTCTTCCCCCAGGTTTTCCTCAGACATCTCCAAGGGTGCCAAAAAAGTTTAGACCCCTCTCATGAAGTCAAGGAGATGGTCCAGCTGAAGTTCTGCCGGGCTTCGAAGGCACCAAAGAATCCATAAATGGGGTTCCTGAGCGGACGAGTCTTTTTCTGTTACTGGAGGAACTTAAGCAGTTCTTATAGGCTGCGTAAAGTTTTTGGAGAGGGACAGGATTGGCTGAGAGGGGGGGACTGCGTGAAGTGAAGGGGGGGCGGGAGGATCCGAGAAACTGTTAGAAACTCTACAAAGAGTTGGGAAATGCATTTGTTATAGCAAACAATCTGAACCCACTCAGTTTCATAAACTGGTTTAGGAGACAAAGAGTAACTTTTTCTAAAGACAAAGTGGTTTTTGAAACCAACAAATGATTTATCTATATCTTTTATATACAAGTTGAAATTGTAATTTCTTGTGTGTTATCAATAGACAATCATCAATTAGATTTATTTTCATTTTAATCTTTCTCATTTGAACTGAGATGAAAGTATCCTTATCCTACATTTTCTAAAGGAAAAAAAAAATTACATGCATGCTCGGTGTTCCCCACAAGAGGGCATGTTTTGATATATTTCATAACATACATTAAAACACACCAAACGGTATAGAATGAGTCATTGTGCAAACAGGAAGTTGTTCCCATTCAGCGATGAGAGGAGCTCTGTGGACGGGCTGCTGATACAATATCCATCTTGTTTAGTGGAGGATTACTTTGTTTAGGTTGAGAACACCGTGGTCCACAGGAGCTGCATCTGGCTCAGGAAACAGGGGGGTGGCTGGGGTCAGAGGTCACAACACCGGTGAAACATCCATTTACATCTTCTCAGAGGCCTCAGGGTGAGGTTTGATCTCAAGGGGGGAACGTGGGTTTGTTTCAATGTGAAATGTGGAGCTGTTCTGTTGTCTTGAATTAAACATTTTTAACATGTTTATCGCATGGATTAATCATATTCTACCTGCCCAGGTTAATTCATTAATTTTCATCTGATGCAGAGTTGTTGATGCTGGCAGCTGTGGAGGTGAGCTCACCTGTTTGGTGTCTCTGTCCGTGGTGCTGATCTCTGCTGCGCCTCACAGGTGAGCAGCTCTTCAAGGTGGCTCATGTTTATGTGACTTTAATGAGCTTGTGTTACAATATCACATGGAATGGCTAAAGATTTTTAACTTGTGCATAAATGTGTCGTTCGGCGCATTCAGTTGTTAATTTACCTTTAACAAAGCAGTTTTACAAGATTCTTATTAGGATAACTCTGAGAGGCTGATTTTCTACAGGAGGATTTCAGCATTAGCTATTGTTGAGTAATAATTGTGCATCTAAGACAAAGTTCAAATGTAAACTTAAATTTTATAAATATTGATGCACTAGGTTCAAGGTATATTTGAGTTTAAACTAAGCACTTGCATTCATTCATGTCTTTACACAGAGTTCAGTGAGTTTACAAGTGAAGTTGTAAAGAACTGCTAAAGTTGAACAATACAAACAACAAACATAAGAACATAATCTGTCCTCAAGACTATTTTTGGATTGCTGCAGAAAACAAAAGCCTTTCACTTCTGTTATATTTAAGAAGGTAATTAAATGACACAGCTGTCATTTAAGACCTTATATCCCAAAATCTCAACGGTTTGTCCCCAAACAGCTCCAACTGTCACTTATATTTTAAGACTTTAGTGTTATTTTCAATTTATGCTTATATATAGAAAAGGACAGATTATTGTTATTATTATTTTAGTAATAAGAGGGTTATAATTAAGGATTTGTGTGTATGTGTGTGTCCTTGTTTATGCTACATTGTAAGGCCCATTTTTCCAATGTATACTACATTGTGAGGACCAACTGCTCCTTATGGGGCCCAAAGCTCAGGCCCCATAAGAAGAAGTCCCGTTGGTGGGTTAGGGGTTAGGTTTAGGACCAAGGTGTGAATTGAGAATGTGTTAGGTTTAGGGTTATGTACTGGTAATGGTTAGGTTTAGGGTGAGGTATGTACTGGTAAT
>NC_056502.1:21711459-21713090 GCF_014905685.2 Nematolebias whitei
TGGTTAGGTTTAGGGTGAGGTATGTACTGGTAATGGTTAGGTTTAGGACTAAAGTGTGAATTGAGGATGTGTTAGGTTTAGAGTTATGTACTGGTAATGGTTAGATTTTGGGTAAAGGTCAGGGTTAGGCTAAAGAAATTAATGAAAAATGAATGGAAGTCTATGCAAATGCCCCATAAAGAAAGCAAAACAAACCTGTGTGTGTGTGTGTTGGGAAAGAGTATTAAACAAGTTCAACAAGTATGTCTTTTTTGGTTAATATCTGATTGCCATATTGAAAGGAGGAAGTGGTGGTCTTAAAATGCATCATAAACATATCTGATAATCTTTGATTTACATTTGAAGCGAGACAACGGTTTGTGGTGTTGTTACAAAGTGTTACATCTTAGAGGTTTTATTTTACCCAGTTTTCGTCTCAGATGAAATGGTCAGCACAAAAAATTAAAAAAGACAAACATAATTCATTCATGTAGTTATTGATTTATGAGCTTAATTTTTTTTATTCAGCATAAACTGACATCTGGCGGCACAGTGGTGCAATTGGTAGAGCTGTTGCCTCTTAGCAAGAAGGTCGTCGTTTCAAATCCCAGCCAGGAGCCTTTCTGGACGAGATTTGCATGTTTTCTCCGTGCATGTATGGGTTTTCTCCAGTTTCCTCCCACAGACTAAAAACATGCATGTTAGTCTGATTGGTAACTCTAAATTGTTCCTAGGTGTGAGTGAATGGTTGTTTGTCTCGTTTGTCTCTATGTGTTCCTGTGATGGACTGGAGACCTGTCCAGGGTGTCCCCCACCTCTCGCACAGTGATTGCTGGATATGGGGTCAGCTTGTGTTTCCTGAGCTGTTCCTTAGTTATGCTGCTATAGGCTTAGACTGCTGGAGGACAAACTGACCACACTTTCACTCTGCTACTGTCTTTACTTACTCTGCTCAACCTGCTTTGTATTTGTAATTATTATTTCTATCCTTAACATGTGTATTTGTGTCTTTCAGGTACACCTGGACCTATACCTGGACCTACCATTCTGTGTCCGTCTGTCTCTCCTTCCTGTCCTCTCAACCCAGCTGGTCAAAGCAGATGGCCGCTTGTCCTGAGCCTGGTTCTGCTGGAGGTTTCTTCCTTTTTAAACAGAGTTTTTTCCTTTCTGTTGCCATTGTGCTTGTTCAGATTACAACAAAGCCAAAATTCAACTTGTCTGCTGGCTTCCTTAGATAGAGAACTTTATTAATTGGCTTTTCTATGTATGTGAATGTTCCTGTAAAGTGACAACTTTGTTGTGATATGGTGCTATATAAATAAACCAAAATGAATTGAACATATGGGCACCGTTGACCCCGGCGACCCAAAAAGGAAGAAGCTGGTAAAGATAATGTATGTATGTATGTATAAATGTATGTATGTATGCATGTATGTATGTATGTATGCATGCATGCATGCATGCATGCATGCATGCATGTATGTATGTATGTATGTATGTATGTATGTATGTATGTATGTATGTATATATGTATGTATATATGTATGTATATATGTATGTATATATGTATGTACTTTGTATGTATGTATGTACGTATGTATGTACGTATGTATGTATGTATGTATGTATGTATGTATGTATGTATGTATGTA
>NC_056502.1:21713100-21713468 GCF_014905685.2 Nematolebias whitei
GTATGTATGTATGTATGTATGTATGTATGTATGTATGTATGTATGTATGTATGTATGTATGCATGTATGTATGTATGGACGGATGGATGGATGGACTGATGGATGAATGGATGAATGGATGGACTGATGGATGAATGGATGAATGGATGCATGGACGAACAGATGAATGGATGGATAGATGAATGGATGGATTTACTGACATTCTTTAGCCACTAACAATAGTATTTGCAGTCCACCCACCAATCATTACTATGGTGAAGATTAGGAAGCATTAATCTAAAATTATCAGGACCGAAAAATGATTGAAAAAGCAGGCAAAGCACTAACTAACTAACTAACTAACTAACTAACTAACTAACTAACTAACT
>NC_056502.1:21713478-21722757 GCF_014905685.2 Nematolebias whitei
ACTAACTAACTAACTAACTAACTAACTAACTAACTAACTAACTAACTTTAAAATATCTTAAAAAACACCAAAACAAATTTATCAAGACAGCAATTAAGTTTGTCACCTTTGATGCAAAATATAAAAAAGAGGGATGGCTTCTATTTAATCTTCCTCCCATTCATTTCTTTCTGCACCCACCTGATCCTGCAGGGAGGCAGGGAGGTGTGGAGCTGGTGCTCTTTAGACAAGAGGCGAAATCTCCCCCCACCCCACACCCCCTGGACCGGTCATCGGCCCATCACAGGGCCACGTAGAGACAAACTGTGCTCACTCAGACAAACTCAAGACCAATTTAGAATTTCATTGAACCTAACATGCACATTTTTAAACTGTCGGAGAGGAAAGCAAAGTTACTGAAGGAAACCAAAGAAATAAAAATAAAAGTTTGAGCACAGGGCCTCCTTACTACAAAACACCAGCTCCAACAAACTGCACCGCCATGCAGCCAAAGGGCATGATGATTTAAAATGGACGACTACTCCAGTTTAAACTAGTTATATATATCAAAAGTTTTTTTTAAGCCTTTTACTACTTCTTCTTGAAAATTTCCTCTTTTAATTTTTTCTGATCAATTGATTTTTGGTTGTTGTGCGATCAGCTTATTGAATCTCTGAATGTAATGCAAAAGAAGTTGAGTTCTTTGGTTTCCTGCATCAGCGACCAAAGATTTAAATTATGTGAACTGATTTTCTGTTGCATTTTTTTAAGTCACCCTTATTCCACCATTTAAAAACCCATAACATCTTTACTAGCATGTACATGGACCCTCTGATCACATTTTTGTTCAACTTTCTTTGTGGAGTTCAGCTCTCGGCTGCTGAAGTAACTATGAGAAAACACAGCTGCTTCACAAAAGTATGATGTCATCACAAGACAGCTCGTCCAGTGTTGATCTTTAATAAAGACCGAACCTTCATCAGTCACTTACAGACTGTCAGGGAAAGACACAAGGTGCAGATAAACTGAGCTGACTGTTTCCCAGTGGGATTTAAGTTATCTTTTTTTTTTTTTCCAAATTAGATCATTAGCAAATAAATGATGAAGAAACTTTTGTCCTTATCAATGAGCAGTGAGTGGGTGTTATTGTAAAGGCAAAATGTACAGAACTGAGTCATGCAACTTGACACACCAGGCAGGAGTGAGCCTAGAGCGTCATTAAGCAGTCCTCCCGGA
The DNA here is from genome assembly GCF_014905685.2 of Nematolebias whitei. Lineage (NCBI taxonomy): Eukaryota > Metazoa > Chordata > Actinopteri > Cyprinodontiformes > Rivulidae > Nematolebias > Nematolebias whitei. The sequence continues at coordinate 21,714,694 of NC_056502.1, forward strand.
GGTCACATCGAGGCAGACACAACTCAGCCTCACCGAGGCAGAGCCGGATCCACAGAGACCTGTCTATTTTCTCTGCTCGGGGCCTCGGACGGCAGCGTTTCTTTATCAGCCCTCTCATATCTGCTGAAATAACAAACCACAGTCCTCCACATGTATGAGTCTCCCACAATTGACAGCGATATTCATGTTCACTCCATTAAAGTCTAACCACAGTGGGTCCAGTGCCAACTCGCCAAGATGGATCAACTGCCCAGGATGAGAAAAGACAGAAGTGCGTTCTTCAAAGAGCTGCTCCAGATAGCCTCTAATCAACCCTCGAGACTAACAAGGTCAAGCAGCAGAGTTGGATGACAACATTTTTCCCTCAACAACAGTCTCAAGAAGTCTCATTCTTAGGAGAAATCCAGACATCAGGATTTGTTTGATAGCAGAGGCCCAGTGGCAGCACAGGAGGATTTGGGGTGTTGAATTGGGGAGTGATGATGAAAACAGTCCTTTATAAACTGTCTGGACACATAGGAGCCAGGACTCCTGAAGTTAGCTGTAAAAGAAAGCCTTTGAAAGCGGAGTGCTTTGATGTTGCAGGTTCAAATCGTGGAGCAAGCTTGTTTCTTTTGAAAAGTGCAGTTTAAGATTGTTAGAGAAAATGCAGAAAACGCTCCAGATTTATCTCATGAAAAGATTCCTGTGAAATGAGTTGATGCACTCAGAGCTGGATGTGTGTGTGTGTGTGTGTGTGTGCTTATGCACATGTGTAAAAGATTTGTTCACGTGAGCCTATTTGACTCTGTGGGACATCAGACAGCTCAACCGCACAATGACACCTTATTAGCCACTGAGAACCAACAAACTTCCAGTATGTTTTCACAGCTTGGTAGCTCAGGGCGATGAGGGGTCTATGTGGAAGAACTGGCATCCCAGCAGTAGATTTCAGTTTAAACACACACACACACACACACACACACACACACACACACACACACAACACAAACAAGACACACTCCTCCAAATGTTTGAGGAAACAACAACACATCTCTGTTTTGTGGAAAAACAAGAACTTTATTGAATTCTACATTTAGCTCATGCAACTTTTTTTATGTCACCACATCTCTTTAAAAATCAAATCTTGTTAAGTTTTCTTTATCTTCGGCCATTGATAAAAATATATGATTTAGTAGCACTGAGTGATGCCTTCTGCAGATTTTAAATGATGTGCCACTCAGCAGACCACACACAGTTGGCCAGGCTGCAGAGGAGAGACCAGTACGCAATGAAAAAATCTGAGCAACAGTAGTTTCATCATATTGAGCTGGATTATAGTAGCCTGACAGGAGCTACTATAACTTGTGAAGACAGTATGGTGTCTGTTTGCATAGCTGACACTTAAACGGGTAGTTCAGGCCTTTTTAAAATGTTAGGACCAAATAAAACCTCACATGTTGTCAACAGCATTTTGAACAGCCTTGTTTTGATAAAATAAAGTTAAATTCTGATCAGATTACAAGCTGACGGTTAGTCTGAGAGGGGCAAGTGATGGTGGGGAGTGCTGCTGTCTTAATTGTCTTACTGCCACTGGGTCAAAATGACTTACGAAGCTTCGTGATCATTTTGACCCAAGGGAAGCAAGAGGGTTAAACCACCTTTAATCTAACCTTTACTAAACTTAACTTTCATTATAGGTATTTTCATATACTTATATGGTTATTTGTGTACACAGACACAAAGCAGCTTGCTGCAGTACTTCTGGTTTAACCTAGGGCACTTCCAGTAGTCCATCCATCTATCTTCCACTTGTTACGAAGTTGGGCTGTGGGGGCAGCAACTTGAGCAGGGAGGCCCAGACATCTCTTTCCAGAGCCACTTCTTCCAGTTCTTCTGGGAGGATTCCAAGGCATTCCCAGGCCAACCGAGACATATAGTATAGCATGTCCTAGGTCTTCTGAGTCTCCTCACAGTTGGACATGCCTGAAGCACCTCCATAGGGAGGCCCATGGAGCATCCTCACCAGAAGTCCCAACCACCTCAACTGGCTCCCCTCGATGTGGAGGAGCAGCGGTTCTACTTCGAGTATCTCCTGGATGACTGAACTTCTCACCCTATCTCTAAGCGAGAGCCTAGCTACCCTGTGGGGGAAACTCATTTCAACCACCTGTAGCCACACTCTCGATCTTTAGGTCACTACCCAGAGTTCATGCCACAAGTGAGGGTAGGATCAAAGACTGACCGGTAAACAGAGAGCTTTTCCTTACAGCTCTGCTCCCGCTTTACCACAACAGATCGGCACAGGGTCTGCAATACTTCAGACACCACACCAATTTGTCTGTCAATATCAGAATCAGCATAAACTTTATTATCATTGCACCGAGATACAACGAGAACATGTCCGTACAGTCGTCTGAAAGATGGGCGGAGTGCACGTAACTGCTGCTATAAGCGCAGCCTTCTTATCCTTTTCAGAATATATTTTTTAGATAGAAAAAGGGACAAAGCCATGAGGAGAGGATAGTGGCATTACAAAAAATGATCTCTTCACACCTTGTCCTAACAGAACACGATTCAAGACGTCAAAAAATCTCTGCCAGCAAGCACATTTATAAACATGTTACATATGCGTTTACGATGAGGCGGTCCATGAAGCACTAACAGATAGTCCATTTTCCTGATAAGATGAGATGATGGTTCAGCCGACACAGTTCTAATAAGCCTCAACAGAAGGGGGGGGGGGGGGGTCGATAGACAAAGCTTTTCCTTAGTTTACACATTTCCAAGGCCAACCGAGGAGTCAGATTCAGATAATTCACAATTGTTGATTTATTCAGGCAGACTAATTTCCGTCAGCCTTGAGTCTGTACTGATACTTCCAAGGTCTAAAATGGCCAAATTAGAGTGCATTCCACTGGTCTGTGCTTACGAGTTTCTTCAAGGTCGTTTTCATGCTGACGAGTCCCAAAGCCGCAAGTGGCCTGTGATTCAAATCACTACCGTTTTACTGTTTAGCGCGTAAATCAGCTGATTTTGTGTCCTCAAAGCACGGACCAACCTTCACATAGGCAGCAGCCTGACGAGGGCCAAATTAGCTGTGGCCGTCTTCTTTGTTCGTTGACAAACCAGGATCCAGACTATTCCAAGAACAGGAAACCTGTTATCATAACTCCAATTATATGCAATTTTGGCATCCTCATTCGACAGCAGAGATAGACACATCACCCCAGAGATATATCCAGCTGCATGCGTGTCGTCTGAGAAGATGAGGTTCTCCAGGACCCTGTCACTTTGTTGAAAAGATTTTGTCATTTGCTACAAAAGTCCAGAAGTCCAGTTGGTCAGATCCAAAACAGTAATTTTCATTTCGGAAGATGTGTAAAAATAGGAGCTGCTCTGATACACAGACAGAGAGCAAAAAAGCAGGAGTAGAACAGGGAGAGGGAAGAGAATATGTGTGCCTCGTTACAGAGCCAGTGAGGAAAAAAAAAAACCCTGAGATACTAGAACTTCTCCACTTGATGAAGAACCTCATCCTCGCTTCAGAGAGCAATCCACCATTTCAGACTGAGGACCATAGCCTCGGATTTGAAGGTGCTGATTCTCATTGCAGCCGCTTCACATTTGGCTGTGAACTGCTCCAGTGAGAGCTGAAAAACATGACACAATGATGCCAACAGGACCACATCATCTGCAAATAGCAGTGATGGAATCCTGAATCTACCAAACAGGGCACCCTCCACCCCCTGGCTGCACTAAGAAATTCTGTCCATCAAAGTTATAATCGTTGATAACGGGCAGCACTGGCAGAGCACAACTCCTACACTGAAGGGGTCTGCTTTCTGCCAGTAATGCAAACCAATCTCTCGAGGCTGAACAGCCCATAGCAACAGGCCCCCAATCCCATTTTCACAGAGCACCACCCACAGTGTACTACATGGTAAAATGCCATGTAGACTTGATGTGCAAACTCCCATCAGCCTTTGGTAAAGAGCTGGTCCAGTGTTCCACGGTCAGGTAGGAACTTGTGTTGTTCCTCCTGTATCTGAGGTTTGACCAACGATCAGACTTGCTTATTCAATACCCCTGAGTAGACCTTACCAGGGAGACTAAGGAAAGTGATGCCCCTACAATTGGAGCACACCTTCCAGGCCCCCTTTTTAAAGAGGGTTACCACCACCCCAGTCTGCCAATCCAATGGCACTGCTGCTGATGTCCACATGATGTTGCAATGGCATGTTAACCAAACAAATCCCACAATATCCAGAACCTTAAGAAAATCAGGGCAGATCTTGTACGCCCCCGGAGCCCTGATGCCACAGAGCTTTTTAACTACCTCGGCGACCTCAGCCACGGTTATGGACAGACCAACCCCAAAGCCCTCTAACTCAGCTTCTTTCCTGGATGATGTGCCAGTGGGATTGAGAAGGTCTGAAAAGTATTCCTTCCACCTCCTGATGACATCACTGGTTGAGGTCAATAGCTCTCCACCTTAACTGAACACAATGTGCTGCTTTCCTCTCCTCTGCTGCCAGATGGTTTCCCAGAGTCTCCTTGAAGCCAATCAAGAGTCTCTATCCAAGCTCTCATTGAACTCTTCTCATATCCAAGCTTTTGCCTCAGCAACAACCAAGGCCTGCTTGGCCCTCCGATACTCCTCATCTACCTGTAGAGTCTCACCAGCCAACAAGGCCTGATCAGACTCCTTCAACTTGACAGCTCCCTAACCCGGGGTGTTCACCACAGAGTTCGAGAATGGCCACCACGAGAAGCACCAACAACGTTACGGTCACAGCTCAAGGCAGCTACATCAACAATTGAGGCACAGAACTTAATACTTCTAGTAATCTGTGAATGCTCAAACTACTGAGATCCATTTTAGTTTCCATGGTTTTTGGCACGTTACTCATTCTGCAATTTTTGTGCTAATTTAACAATTCATACATCAAAACGTTCAGCTCATTCAGAACATTCCTCCCATGAATTTTAGTATTTGTGCAGTATAGTGAACCCTCGTTTTTCACCGGGGTTGCGTGCCAAAAAGAACCAGTGATAGGCGAAATCCGTGAAGTAGTAACCTTTTTTTTTTTTTACAATTATTGTACAATGAAATACTTCATAATACATTCAAACCAAAGAACAAAACCTTTTTACAGGCCCAAGCATTTGTTTAACAAATAAAAGTACTGTATAAACGTTTTTTTTACAAATAACTACTGTACTGGAGAGACTGTTTAGCCAATCAGAATGCAGAACACAATGCATGATGCAAATCCGTGAAGCAGCGAGACCGTGAAAGGTGAACCATGTTATAACGAGGGTTCACTGTATTCACCTTTTGAAATATTTAGCTATTTCTGCCACATTTTTTTAAAGTAAAAATTACTGGAGCATTCAGCACATACCCTTTATGGTGTTTAAAACCTTTTACTGCTAATTTGAGCTTTTTTGCTCCTTTTTGCTTCTTTCTGCTAACATCAACAATTTTTCTGCTTTTCCAGCTACTTTTTATGTATTTTTTCAGCTATCGATAGGCTTTTTTTCTTCATTTTTACTTAGCTAATTATCATCTTTTGTTTATCTTTCTTAAAACTTCACATTTATGTGCTCCTTTCAGCCTTTTTCCAGCTAATTTAATATTTTTCTGATATGTCAGCTTCTTTTTTGGCTATTTTTTTTCTTTCTTCCTAATTTTATATTCAGCCTCTATCTGAAGCAGGGGTTCGAGAAGGTGAGCCTGGAAGGTCACCTGTTTGACCCCCCAGATCGACAACATCAAAAATGTGAGTTGAAAAGTTGATGCACCCACAGCTGCCTCCACCCTCACTTGCTCCACTCTGGGCCCTTGAGCAAGGCCCTTAACCCCACCCATGTGCTCACCCGGGCATCCTACAGTATATGGCACTCTCTGCTCCACAGAGTGTGGAGTGGCCTTGGCTGTGGTAGCTCGGTGGTCTGTGATTGTGTCTCTAGTTTTACAATTTATTTTATTGAAATAACTGAGAACTTTGAGATGACCTGCAAAGGCTTAAAAAGTTGCATTTGCATGAACCACAATTATTTCTGTATATTTCAGTTGATTTGAGGTGGCAGCACTTTGGAACCGCGCCCTTTAGACTGGCCTTTAGCTCATCTTTCCAGTGAGAAATTGTAAATGGACTGTATTTAAATAGCACATTTCTAAACAGGCCACTCAAAGTACTTTAACAGTATCCGTGCCCTCGTTTTCTTATTCAGCAGATTAAACTTTATTAAGATTAATTTCTCCAAACTGAGGTCATGACACCTAGTTCAAGTGACACCGATAAAACGTCATTGGAGAAATGTACAGTATGTTTTGTCATTTTGGCAGCCATTGCTCAGTTTGGTGTTTGATGCTTTTTACCCAGCAGAGGACAGGTTTCCTAAAACTGGCTTCTCCAGACAAGGTTGTTAGAAAATGGCTAGCAAACAAACAAACAAACAAAAAACTGTTTTGTTTGTGTTTTGACCAAACATCACAGGCATTTTAGTAAAATATCAAAAAGTTTTAACAAGGAAAAAAAAAGTGCTTCTCTTATATTAATTGCAAATATTTGCTTCTTGTATTTATCGTTTTTAATACAGTTAACTAATATTTTTTAACATATAAGTATTCAAAATATTCTGAAGATAATTGTTTGACACAAACAATTATTTTGTTTTGTTTTGACCCAAGATTTTAGGCAGAATATTCCAAATAAGCATTCACATAATGTGAAAATCTGGTGGGGAAAAAAAGCTGTAACACTAAAATATGACAATCATTTAAACTAAGTTGAACTCTCCCCCGTCCCCTCCTACACACACACACACACACACACACACACACACACACACACACACACACACACCCACACACACACACACACACACACACACACACACACACACACACACACACACACACACACACACACACACACACACACACACACAGACACACACACACACACACAAGTTCTGGTGGGACATAATCATGCAAATAACTTTGGTTTCATGCTAATAACTCTGAGGCATTTCTGTGAGTTTTGTCGCCACCCTACAGTGGAATTCTGCTTGCAGGGTTCATGAACGTGAAAAAATAACATTCAGAAAAAACGCAGTGTCGTTCTGATCGATGCGCCATTATGAACATCCACAGACATCACTCTCAGAGGTTTTATCTAAATTACTTTCTACTGATGAAGAAGTTCCACTGACTGTTAAACAAACAGAACATCAGGTAGATGTTGATGTAAAGTTATCTAATTATACTTCGAAAGAAGCAAGTCAAATGAAGGTGTAACACGGTCCTAAAATGAGCCATTCTGTCACCATAATGTGTCTCTTCCAATACGCTGCGTGCGTTTCAAATAAATTGCAGAAAACCACAGAAGCACGTGATGAAACTCCTGGTTCTGTTTCAAAACCTTCTGTTCTTGCTGTAAATTCAGGCATCCATGGAATGGACCTCATATTTTTATACGAGCACGCCCACATTCTAAACAGATTCAAAGGTGCACACTGGGAGACAGCAATGACGACATCTGAGGAAGAATCCTTCTAAAATAAAATCTGTTTCTCAACAACTGCTTTTACTGACACTTGGCAGAGACCACCTTCGGCGGGAAGGCCATTTATCCGAGTATGATGTTAAAATTTAAAAACACTACGGACAGAAAGCACAATATTTGTGTCTTTATTTGTATCTGTGGTCATGCAGAAGACTTTATGTAAGCAAAGAGCGACAGCTGTCCAGTGCGGTTCTTCACTCTGACCACACGTGCTGGGAGGACTCCCACCACAGCCCCTGTTCATAAGGACTCTGTGAGGAAAGGAAGGGTCAAACAGAGTGCTCCAGCTGCACAAGAGGATGAATAAGTGTACAGAGGGATGATGGGCAGAGGTGTGGGGGTGTGGGTGGGGTACCTGGGGAGTGATCAGGGCAGAGGAGAAAGAGGAGGAGGTGATCTATCCACAGCCAAAAACAACAAAAAGAGGAAGAAAAAGAATCACTAAGGCTGCTCATACATACATAGATAGATAGATAGATAGATAGATAGATAGATAGATAGATAGATA
>NC_056502.1:21722767-21756775 GCF_014905685.2 Nematolebias whitei
AGATAGATAGATAGATAGATAGATAGATAGATAGATAGATAGATAGAAAAGTAGCATAAATCTGTAAAACATTTTGCACAAAGTCAAAGCAAAAAAACAAAAGTGTTGTTTAGAACTGAGACTACGTCTCCTCTGAACTGCAGCTGTGTTCCCATCTCCCCCAGATTCCTGTTCACCTTTACTCCTCCCAGTGTGTCGGTTCGAGGCATCCTCCTCCTCCTCCTACAGTTGGAGTGATCTGTCAGGACACAATAGGCCTACCTCTGCTGCTTTGTTGGTTTTGGAATGGAAAAGCATCAGCTCTGCTCATTCTCCCCCCTCGGTTGACAGAAATAAACCAAAGAGACACTTTTCTTTGGTGACTTTTTTGCCCCTCCCTCATCTCATCTGATTGTATTTTTCAAAATTTCTCCTTTTTTTTTTTTTTGTCCTCAACATGCCGATCATCCTAACTTTTTAATGTCAAAGTTGTGTGATTATAGACATCAACCTCTTTGAGCTTTCAAGGTGTCAACTTGAGTCAAGACATAGGATTGGCTCACTTAAAGACAACATTTTTCACTGCATGGTCACCGTTCTGAAGAACTTTAGAGCTTTTTGAGTTTGGGTTCTTTGGAAAGGTTTTGAATTGTTATTATCTTACCTGTTGCAGAGATCTCACATCTTTGAACGTCCAATATCTTAAAATAACTCAAAATTTTCATTGTTGTTAATGCAAACAGTGTTTTATAAAAGTTTACATTGCTATCACTTCAGCTTTACATATCTATTTACAAAGAATTGTTTTATTGTTTGTTTTTTTTTCAAAATACAAATAGAGAAGCAGCTAGCAAGTAGCTGTAGCGCTGCAGCCTGGGGCACTTCCAGCAGGAATATCATGTTTCTGTTGGAATAACTGCAACGTGAAAGTGTTGGCAATGCAAACACTATGACATTTTGAGATTGAATGTGTTTTAAGGTGGACAGCAATCCACTTTGTGTGTTGAGTCGAAAACACGCTCTTCAATAAAAACTCTGTAAGCCCCCCCCCCCTACAGAAGTTATCCTAAAGGTCAAGAATATGTATTTTTAAATTCTCTTTTAATGTCAGTCATACTGGTTTCCTTCACACACCATGTTGTTTTTTCAGGCCTCTACCTGTTTGTGGGCTGGCACCTTCTCTCTGCAGAGAACAGCGAGGGGAAACAACAAACATGAGAATTACAGTGAATGCTACAGAAGCTGCACTACCTAAAATGAATTATCATGAATTGCAGAAAAGCAGTGTAACATAAAGCAAGTCACTGAAAATGTTTGAATAATTGTGTTGCTTAAAATGGATTACAGTAAATGCTAGAGGAGCTGCACATAACGAATGAATTAACAGTAAATGTGGGAGACGATGAGCAGCTTTTAATGAATTACCATAAACTTTAGAGAAGCTGTGCAGTTTAAATAGAATGATCATACATTATAGCAATTTGTATCTGACTGAGCTGAACATATATATATTTGTTCTCCTGAAAGCTAACAACTGATTTGGGTCCAGATAAGATTTTATGGGCCGTGGCAACTTTTTTCAAACTGAAGTTGAGCAATGAAACATCTACAACAGGTAAGACATTAATTGATCAATATGTTCGATTCCTAATGTGTTTGAAATATTTATGAGATTTTCAGATCTAATAACCTACCAAATGTCTTAAAAGACACTGGACTGCAATAAACTGTTTTACAAAAAAGTTTTTATAAACTGCAAACAGTTTACAACTTAAGTACACCTAATTTGATTTTCACGTGATCCTCAGCTTTTTAAATATTGTTTAAAGTCAAGAAAAATCACATTTGCAGATCTAAACCCCATGTTTTTATTCCCCTATCATTATCTCATGACAGCTCCAGCTCTTTACTTTGATTTTTACACTGCTCAGATTTCCATTTGAAGCACTGCAATCTTTTGCAATTGTAAACCACAGCTTTAAATTATCTAACTGTAAAAAAAAAAGAAAAAAAGTAAAAGTATTTCAACCAGCAGCAGTAAATTAATTTGACTTATACCCGTCAGCAGTAACAATTGAATCAGACACAAGTCAGATGTTTTTCTTCCAGGAAAATTTATGTCAATAAAATATACATTTAACAAACAGGACACATAAATTCAGTGCACTGATAAAACACTTTAAATATTTTTCAGTTAGAAATTCCGAATTTGTTTTGTGACTGATGGGGGAGTGGTGGCGCAGAGGCTAGAGAAGGCGAGCCTGCGTTCGGAAGGTCGCCGGTCCGACCACCTGGACCGACAACATCAAAATGTGCGAGGAAAAGGTGAAGCACCCACACCTGCCTCCACCATCATTTGTCCCACCCTGGGCCCTTGAATGCCCTCAGCCCCCCCCCATCTGCGCCCCGGGCTGCCCTGACTGGCAGCTCTCTGCTCCACACAGAGAGCTGTGGTAGCTCGGTGCTCTGTGGTTGTGTCAAAAAGGGCATCTGGTGTAAAAACAATCTGCAAGTCTTGGTGCGCGTTAGTTCGCTGTGGTGACCCCTGAGGAAGAGAGCAGCCGAAAAATGATGAAGAAGATCAGTGCAATAAGACTGATCATGTAGATTTAATACACAGACAATTATTAAGTCAAGCACGTTCATAAAAACAACAAAAACAAGACAACATTCGAATAGAAATATTAGTGTGCTTACTCAACTTTTGTTTGACCTTTTGTTGTTATATTGTCTGTAATGTCCAAGGGTTAGAGCAGTTTTGCAAAAGAAACAAAAAAAGTGTTCTGAATCTGTGACATTTTCTAAATTTTTGTTTTTAATTGTACTTTTCTGTGTTTTCTGAATTCATGTTAGGGTTTTTTTATACTTGTGCTTTCTGCGCTTTTGTGCTTTGTGAACATTTTTTTATATCTTCTCTTGTTTTCCTACAATTATTCACTATTTTTTTGTGTTTTTTAAAAAACTCAGAGTCAGAACTAATATTTAATAAACCAAATCAGCGCAAATATAATCCTAAATGTGTTGAGAGACACAACAAGACAAGGCGGATGGCAGATTACCTAAAAACCTAAAAATAAAACACACCAACCTTGAATCTTTTACATCAATTTAAGCTTCAGGACAGTATTTATTTAATCTGCACTGTCAGAAAAACCAAAACCACTATTTGTGATTTAGTAAATATGTTGTGCTGTCGTCCTGCACATGCCTCATCTTTTCACCCTCCTCCATCTGTTGTTTAGATTGTTGAAGAGCTGCTTTGTTAGGACATCAGCCCTGTCAGCACCTCCTCCACACCATCACCTGACTAAACTTCTCACTGGTAGACGGGATGCAGTTTCACTAACAAAAATAAACTCTTTTAGTAACAAAGGAGAAACTGTTGAAACAGCATCATGAATGAAAAGAAGGCAAATAAAAATACATAAAGTCTTTTTTGGGGGTTTGAGGTGAAGATGTTGTTTGTGTATTTTAATAGTATGAATGCTGATTCAGCTTTCACTATATTCTAACAAGGTTGAGACGGTCGTCTGGACGGATTCTTCCTTGTTGAAACATTTTGTCTTTTAAAATACAACATGAAGAATCCGTCCAGACGACCGTCTCAACCTGGTTAGATTCATCTACCTGGAATATTGAGCATGCATCAGAACAATCACAATATTGTTTTCCTGTTAATAGTTTCCTTAACAGGTTTTGGCAGTAAAACTACTTCTGCATACTTTGTGTTATTTTAACTACAAGTATTCATATATCATATTATATTGTCTATTGTATTTTATACATTGTATATTGTATATTATATATTATATACTGTATATTGTATATTATTTATTGTAAATTGTATAAGGCATATTGTATATTGTATATTATACATTGTATATTGAATCTTACATATTGTATATTATATATTGTAGATTGTGTATCATATATTGTATATGGTATATTGTATATCCTATATAATTTATCATATATCATATTACTTGCATATCGTATATTATATATTGTATATTATATATTGTATATTGTATATTATATATTGTACTGTATATTGTATATTGTATATGGTATATTGTATATTGTATATCATTTATCATACATCAAAATGTTCAGCTCAGTCAGATACAAATTGCTATGACTTTTTCTGTGTGATTGAATACTATTTGAATTATTTAACTTTAGTTATAAACATATTCCCAAAATAAATACAGATTCAAATCCACATATTCAATTCCTTCTAAGAATTGTTCACATAAATTAATATCAGCATAACCAACAATGTCCAGGTCATCTGGATTGTTTCTTTTTTGTTGCTGACATGTTTCGTCCTTCATCCAAAGGACTTCTTCAGTCCGAGGAGCCACAAACAAACTGTAGTCCCACAAATACCACACTTCCATAGTGAAAAAAAAAACAGTTTGTTGGTGATAAGATGGTTTCTGGGGCCCGCCCTCTCTCCCATCAACTCCTCTGAGGCAGCCATGTCAAAATGGTTCAAAACACCAAAGTTCATGCTCAATAATTCAGGTACCAGGGAGTTTGGTATTTGTGGGACTTCAGTTATTTTGTGGCTCATTGGACTGAAGAAGTCCATTGGATGAAGGATGAAACGTCTCAGCAAAAGAAAAAAAAAAAAGAAACCGTCCAGATGACCTGACTGAACTTTGCTGGATTTGTTCCTAGATTATTGGAGGATGAACTTTGGTGTAATGTCAGCATACTTTTTCCTTTGTGTGCGCTCCTTTCACTGTAGTTTATCTGATTCGAAGCCGTAGCTTCATTTTATTTGCAAGCAGCAGGAATTCAGCAGAACCAGCCATAATGAAAATTTTCTAAAAGCCAGCCTACACTACAGGCTGAACGAACAGGAAGACTGCTGGAATGACAATTCTTTGATTAATCCTGGATTTTTAAAGTGAACTCTTAAAACGTTGACTGCGTTTGGGATTAATTCCAAACATGCAGATCCATTCTTGTGGCAGACTGGAATGTGTAGCTCACATTTAAAACTTTGCAAGTGAAGAAATGTCAAACAACTTTTGAAGTGTATTCTGACTGCATTTAAGCATTCTCATGGGATCCCAACTACATTCTAAACGTTATGATCACAATCCAGGAAGAAATTAAATGTAAAGCCACTTGACTGCCATGGAAACCTATTTGGAAATTAAAACAACTCAAATGCACTTTGACTGTGTTCAGAGTCTTTCAGCTGCTGCTTGAATGTAGCCGAAACTTTCTGATTGTCCCTTTTAATGAGGCCGGACAATTCGTAGTATGCTGAATCACAGTAAAACACAGCTTGAACTTCATTCTGAATGGAGGAGTCACCTGGTCAGCATCACCTTGTCAATTTTTTCACAAGTTTCACAAGATTTACACGTCATGCCTCCAAGAAAGAAAAGAGCTGAAATTCAGAATGAGGACAGGGCACAAGTGCTGCAGCCACAAACCCTTGAAAACCATGACAACCATGATTGTTGAGGTCTGCTACAGAAAATGTTACATTCAGTAACATTTTGTTCTGTTTTGGGGACCATTCTTGCAGCGTTCGGGGCATTTGCGCTACAATCTAAGTATTCAAGCGACTTTACGTTTGACTTTATTTTCATTACTGCTGATTCCAAATAAGTGTGAGGCTTTAGCGTTTTATTTCGACTATGCAACATTTTGCTTCTAGATGCTTTTTTGCTGGTTTTAGCTTTTAGGTACTGTTTTGATAATTCTTGCTTTCATCTACTGTTCTGATTATATTGGCTTTTAGCTTTGACATTGTTAATTTTAGCTTTTAACTTTGGCTATGTTGATTTAAGTTTTTAATTTTACTAATTCTCTTTTGTTTTCCTTATTTTTGCTTGTAGCTACTGTTTAGCTTATTTTGGATTTGTTATGGTTTAATTACATTTAGTTTTTAGCTACAAATTTGCCCATTTTACTTTTATAGCTATAATGTTGCTCATTTTTAGCTTTTAACTACAAAGTATTATTTTGTTTGCTTTCAGCTAAAGTTTTGCTGTTTTTAGCTCATCCCTACAGTTTAGCTATGTTTAGCTTCTCACTACCAGTTAGCTACCATATTTTTTGGCCTATAAGTCAAAATTTTTTGCATAATTTTCATGACCTGCAACTTATATGCTGAAGCGACGTATTTATGGATTTTTTCCTTATAACCAATTTTTGTTTGAGATATGACTGTTTTCATTAATTCTGACTGAAAATATTGAACACTACCATTTTCAGCCGCTAGATGGCACTCGAGTAGTATGGAATGCCGTTTTGTCATGTAATAGGAAAAAGTGGCTATTAATGACACAATTGGCTTGCCACAGCGGTCACCTTCGTCCAGCTCACTTGGACTGAGACACAAATGTTGCACAAACAAATAATTGTTTTAAAGTGTTAATCTTGTTAAATTCTTCTTAAAGTCCTCCCGTTCACGCTCCAGCGGCCGCCATTTGGCAACCAGTCGATTTCTGGCACAACACCGGACCACATTTCTGGATTGTCAGCGGTGACACGTAACAAACGCGTCACATCAGCGGTGACGCGTAATAGATGCGAAGTATATGGCCAAGCGACATATTTATGGATTTTTCCACTATTAGACATATTTGGACTGATGCAACTTATAGGGCGGTGGGACATTTACATCAGACAATATGGTAACTTCAACTTTTTGCAAGGGTTTTTCTGATTTCAGCACTTAGTTACAGTTTTGCTGATATGTTTTGGTGATTTAAGCTTCTAGTCTGCTTTCAACAATTCAGTTAAGAATTAATTATTCAACAGTTTTTAACAAAGTATTTCAGCCTCCAGCATTTTCACAAACATATGCTAATTCTCTAGTTTTTCTTAATTTTATTACCACAGTGTTTCTCCATGAAGGTAGTCAGATTATTTCTGTCTGACTTGTGGAGAAAAAGAGAGGGTGAACATAAAGTGAGGTGTCCAAGGATGTGGCGATTACTCACAAAACCACTCCACAAGCTGCCAAACACTTCAAGTTGTTTTCTTTTCTCTGTGAGTCATTTTTGCTTCCTCCTTCCCTGCGGTGGTTCTTCATGGGAAGAAGCTGCATGCAGGCTGACAGTCTGAAGAAAGACAATCAACAACCTGAAAACAAACCTTAATATAGATACAGTTAACATTTAAAAAGTAGTACGTTTTCAGGGCTGCAGCCGGCTTTATCAATCAACCTTTATTTATACAGGTAAATCCCATTGAGCCTCGAGGACTCATTTACAAGAGTCATTTACAAGGACTCATTTATATTATTTGATGATAGCTTTGCATGAAATTCCTTGCAGCTGTTTAGAATCTGTTTTACTTTACAAGTTTTGCTTCCACTCATTATGCATTTTAAATACAACGTATCTCAGAGGTTTACTTTAAGAAGATATTCCAACGAAGACAAACAGAACCCAAATCTTTGTGGAGACCTCTGCTGTAGGAGTTCTGCTGTGATCAGGTTTCCTTCCCTTCATGCATAAAGAGTGCAGCAGGTTTGCTGTTGTTAGCATTTAATCTTGTACAGAGTGACTAAAACATTAGTGATAAATGAAGTGTCGCCACAGAAACTGTAAGCCCTCGTTCCTGCTTAGATTTGTTCTAATTGCTGAACTTTCTCCTCTTTCACATCATCTGTTACCAAATTATAAGAGTCCAATCGGAAAGAGGTGGAGAAGAGGAGAGGAGGAAGGTGACGGGGTGGGCATAAATCACCATGCTAATAAATTGAAAAGCTAAATGACTTCTTGCCCTGAGCATATATCACAGAGGCAAACCGAATGAGGTCTTATATACCCTGGAGGACAGAGGAATGCTTCTGTTCATAACAGTGATTTGTGGATGCCTCTTGTGGCTGCGAGCGCCAGAAAATAAAGCCAAACTTGGAGCGTGCTCACTTTTTACATCAGGGTTAAGTAAATTAGACGAATAGCATTGTGTGTAAATGTATTTATCAGTATAATATATATATAAAAAAATGAAAAGTCAAATAAAATAAAAAACAGGAATATTTTTTGTGGCTAAATGTTTTGGGTAACTGCACTCTGAAGAATGAAATCAACATTCAGGTCATAAACTGTTATAGTTTGGCCCTGACTGTACTTTGTTTCTCTGAGGCGTTTTTCTATCTGGTCATTAAAGTGTTATTTGACCATAAAGCTGAAATAATGAGAGCAAGTATAGAAAGCTGACAAACCACTGATACAATGACTCCACCTGCTGGACTGAAAGCTTCGAGCTCTGAGGATTAAACAGGTTCTCTGCTTTACCTATGAAGAGTTGAGGGATTAAAAGTTAATATATTGAGATTTGATTATATATCATCCATCCGTCCAACAGTCCATCCATTTCACCCACTGTTTATTTTCCTGGTCGCAGGGGAACTGGTGCCTATTTCCAGCAGTCACTGTGCAAGAGGCAGGGACACCCTTGGACAGGTTTCCAGTCCATCACAGGGACACATAGAGACAAACAACCATTCCCTCTCTCACTCACACCTAGAGACAATTAGAGTTACCAATCAGCCTAACATGCATGTTTTTGGTCTGTGGGAGGAAACCAGAGTACCCGGAGAAAACCACGCATGCACAGAGAACATGCAAACTCCACACAGCAAGGCCCCTGGCCGGGATTCAAACCAGGGCAACCTGCTCGCTGAGAGGCAGCAGCTCTACCAACTGCACCACCGTGCCACATATGGGTATCATTCCTTGTCTAAATTATTTAATTGAAAATAGGCAACACATTTCCCAATATTTTTATTTTTCACAGCTAATAAAAACTAGTCAAGCTGAAGTGAATAAATGTTTTTAACCTAAAATCTGATTGGTAAGTAATTAATTAGGCCATGGTTGTTTGATTTTATTCTTAAATCGAAGATGGAATTTGCACAGTCCTGCATAAATCCTTTTGACCTGCTTGTTTAAGTTTATCCCATTGTGCTTTCAAATAAGATCCAGTCTGAGAATCAATCAGCTCAAAATGCGCTCAGACAAAATCAACTTCAGCAAACAGTGTAAAGAAAAGACACAAAGAAAATCGACAGGAAACACAAAACCATTTGTTTGAGTGGTATGAAAGGAAGCCATGCTCGTTAAGTGCTCAAATTAGTTTTAATTTTAAAAAAAGGAAGATTTTTAACATTCAATCACAAAAAAATCTTACTGTAACTTCAATCTTCCTTTACAATATCATCATTCTTACAAATAAACTGTGAAAGTTTTGTTTTTAACTTCCAACATTCATTTCAGTATCGAACACCATTCATATCTGTTCACGTAAGGCACTAAGTGCAGTACAAGGCAATAAGAGTCTCGTAAATGTTAGAAATAAAAGTTTACAACAAAATAAAGACATAATGACTCCACTGCAGACTTTATTAAAAATCTGCATATTTCAAACATCACAGTATAAAAATATCACTAATATTTTAAAGAAAAACAATATTTTGTTTCCTAGCATCATGCAACTTTCACTTGGACTAAACATTTTTTTACACAAACTTAAAAAATAAAACTTTTGTCAGCTTATACTTTTTGTCTTGAGAAGTATAACAACCCTGTTCACATTTATCAATTTTTAATCAATTTAACAACTGTATGTTATAAAAAAAGACTTTATATATATTTTTTTAATGATCACATACTCACAGAAAGTATAAAAACACAATGGACACTAAAAAAAATAAAATCAACCGCTGATTTGATGCATCATCTTAGAAAATGTATTACGATATTTTCCACCGTACACACCGCTCTGTCGTTTAAGTCGCATCAGTCCAAAAATGTCTAATAAAGTGGGAGGAAAAACATAAATAAGTTGCTTCGCTGTATAAGTCGCATCTATTATGCGTCACCGCTGACCACCCGGAAACGTGGGCCGGTGTTGTGCCAAAAAACGATTGGCTGCCAAAATGGCGGCCGCGGGACTTTAACAAGAATTTAACAAGATCAACACTTAAAAACAATTATTTGTTTGCTTGAAATTATAGTAAAAGTGTTTCTCAGTTGAACTTTTCCTTATTAAATGCACTTTATTGGTCAAATCAGCTGCATTTCAAAAATTGATTTGTGGATGCTGGAGCGTACAGAGGGAGGACTCGCTGTGCATTTTTTCATTAACAAGATATCCACCTAAAAACAATTATTTGTTTGTTTGACATTATAGCAAAGGTGTGTCTCAGTTGATCTTTTCCTTAATAAATGCACTTTAATGGTCAAATCAGCTGCATTTTGCCTGGGCGGCGCGGTGAAATTAAGCTGATTTGATGTTTGCTCCAGTTCTGGAGCGAGACCAAAGGTGACCACTATGGCAAGCCAAGTGTCTCATTAATAATCACTTTTACCTATTAATGAGACACTTGGTTTGCCTTAACACTTGAGGGCCCTCTAGCGGCTGCAGATGGTAATGTTTAATATTTTTCATGTCAGAATGAATGAAATCATCAAATCTCAGCCAAAAATTTTGTTATAAATATGAGGAAAAAAATGTTTAATAGTCGCTTTGGTGTATAAGTTGCAGGACTTGCAAATTTATGCAAAAAGGTGCGACTTATATGCCGGAAAATACGGTAAGTAAGTTTAAAAACCTGCTCTTCAGTTTATGAAGAGTTGGAAGAACAATGAGCATTGGAAATAAATTACAATAATTTAGAAGGAAAGAGTGGGAGTGCCCTGTGATGGACTTGTGACCCGTCCAGGGTGTACCCCGCCCCTCGCACAGTGATTGCTGGACATGGGCACCGGCGACCCCCGTGACCCAAAATGGAAGAAGCGGGTAAAAGATAATGGATGGATGGATGGATTTTGCACAAGGCTTAACATGTTTAGCAATTCTTGTTTGTTCAACAGAGTGTAAAAGGTTTAAGGTTTGGGGAAAGCAGAGTCTTGTAAGACATTGAGGCAGTTCACTGTGATGAGTGCCCCAGTCAGGTGTCTCCACTGTCTGGTGACGGGGCTTTTCATCTTATCCAGGGCCAGATGCAGATCCTGGATCATGTCTCTGTAGCGGTCTCCGTAACGCAGACTCCAAGAGTACAAAAAGTCGTAGGCAGGCTTCCACATGGACTGAAAAAAAACAACCCAGGCATTATATAATAATGAGATTTAATAGTGTAATAAACTGTAACACATTTCCACCCAAATGGTACAAATTCTATCAGATCAGAATAATCTACAGCCATAGTTGTCAAACTGTGGTACTAGCTCCAGTGGCGATCTGTCTAATGAAAAAAATTTACTTTATACTTTGGTCTTCTGCACTTTGGTCAGGTGCAGACTATTTCTAGAACCTCTTGAGTGGTTAACCAATGCTCTACTGGCTAGTTAAGCAGCAGTCAGTTAGTGCCCGCAAGCAACTAAAGGTACAAAACTGAGAACATTTAATTCAGACTATCTCAAATTTGTATTCAGTTGTTTTAGTCCAGAAGACGAGCCGAGACTGCAGTGTGTGGTTCAGTATGTGATGCTGCTCTCAGCAGTGAAGCATGAAAATATCTTACCAGGCACCCCTTTGACCAAACATGCAATGGACAAGAAGATTGTTGTTGATTATTTTTATGATAAAACACGAAGAACTGAATAAATCCAAGTTCTGTGTTTAATCCTGATGACAAAAAAGAACTATAACTTGAAATAATTGTAAGAAGACTGTCGGTTTATGCCACTTTCAAATATCACTGTCATACTAGTGGGGCTTTGAGAACTTTCTACTTACTGAGGCAGCCCTCAGTATAAAATCTAGTTTTGTTTTTAAATGCTCATTTCAGTTTGCATGTTTGGAAGCTTTCTTGCTGCAGCACATGTGACTGAAATACCAGCTCATTAGTCTTATCGTTCACCTGAGATGAAAACACAACCACCCAACCAGGTTTGAATCACGACTTACCTGAGAACCAATTTCACCATTGTTCTCTCTATGCGGTGCTTCGTAACCAGCTATGTGTGAGCTGGACAGTTTTTCCATTTTCTCAGCAAGCTCCCGCCATCGGATCCCCAACTCCACGGCAGTAGACAGAATGACCGTGTTCTGAATGACCTTTGCCACAAGATGCACAGTGTTCATTTTCAGCAGCCCCTTGACAAAACCAACAAGCACAAATGAGCTGTTACAAAAACAATGAAAGTGAAAACAAATCACTTCAGTTTATTTTTGGAAATCCTAATGATAAATTAAATAATTAAGCCGGAAGTAAAAAAAAAAAAAATGCATGGACTAGATTTCCTACATCAATTTGGGGAAGGCTGTTTCGAACATTAGTAATAATGTGTAGGTGGAAGAAGGCGGCCCTGTTAACATTACATAGTTATGTGGGAGTTAAAGAACAATTCCTGGTGAACAAGAATGATGTTCAATGATGAATGAAGATTCTTTTCTTTAGTACCTGAGGCCATGTTAATGTCATCCAGAGTGACTGAATGGCTACACAGTTTGTTCCTAAAGTGCTCACATCAAATGACACCAACCTCTCTCTCATTTGTATTTAAAAGCAGAACATGACCAGTAGGTGTCATACAGGGTTTTATGTCTTCAAGACATGCTTGTAGTATTCTCAGGCTGCTGTTGTTACGCCATATTGTTTTACATTATTAGTGTTTAGCATATATCTTAGATCTTTTAGCGTACAGTTTGGCACTTGTTTAGCTTATATCTTGGTGTATAGCTTAGATCCTTATGTACTGTTTCTTTTTACACTTTATATTTTTGCTATTGTTGGCTGTAACTGAGACCCTAAGTGCATAATTTTGTTCCACCTCATGTACCACATGTGATGTGAATGACAATAAACTTGACTTGAACTAGTATGATCGGATTCACCAGGCTTTACTGATAAATATAACAAAGTATCATCAGCACAACAATATAAATTTATACCATGGGGTCTAATAATAATATATAGTGTAAAGAGTATTAGTCCAAGCACAAAACCTAGGAGAATTCCAAGATAATTCTGGTGTATGGATAAGATTGATTATTAGCACAAAAAAAAACTATAATCTGTCAGAAAATATGATTTATGCCTGTTTATAACAATTTCTATCATCCAAATATGATAAAGCCTCTGTAATAGAGTAATGTGATCAGTTATTTTGTGATCACTTGAGAAACGTTTATTATGGAATATATCATTATTTTATACCTACCAGTATTAGTTCATGCAGAAACTTTTTCCTGTCCTTATCAGTATGGCAATCTTCTTTTAACTTTTCCAGAACACTGGACACTTTATCAGCTTCAGTTTCAGCATTTCTACGTGTAATTGTGTCCACAGCCTGGCCTCTATACCCTAAAGCATCTGCAAAACTTCTCCAGCTTGTGATGTGTTCAGTGACCAACGTCTGGATGGCCGAATACATGTATGTCAGCTTCTTGAAGGGCACCGTCATGTTGGTTAAGAGGATCTCTGTGGTGAAGCAAGAATCAACACTGGTGAGGCCAATCACCTGATCCTTGGTAATGAGTCTGATATTTTTATAGTGAACCAAGCCGATTTTTCCTCTTAGGAATCCAATGTACCACTCTTTGACCTTGAAATTACCAACTGACCTGACAGTGTCTTTGGAAAGAAGCGCCACAGTGTCACCTTTGAAGTATTCCAGCAGGTAATCCACATAAGGCTGACGAATGACTGACTTCAGGGCAACACCATACCACTGAACATCCACAGGTTTGTTTGGGAATTTTGTAAAATCAGGATCACTTTCTTCAGGTATAGGCATGGTCTTTGCTATTTCTGTCTTTCTTTCCACATGCCTTGGCAACCTCTTCTCAGATCTGATGGGTGCTGCAAGAGGAGAAGGCACCTGGAAATGGGAAGTTGCTGAAGACAAGCTTGGTTCCTTCACTTGTACATCCAACACAAAGGGAGTCATTTCTGTGGTGCCGGAACAAGATAACGCAACTGGAAGATGCAAAACAGTCCCTACCTTGAGCCTTTTCTGTCTCACTTGTTTTACTTTATCCTCAGGTTTGATTTTAAACACTGAGCCTTTGATGCCAACCTCAACGGAAAAGTCATTCAGTACATCTGGCTTAAAAGAATGTTTACCCCAGAGCTGCAGCACAAGTGGAGGCAGGGTTTTGTTGCCCCTGCAGATATCTGAAAAGGGAAGCTTAGGTGGAACATCCTCATGACAGCAGACAACTATTACAACCTTGAAGGAAGGATGGATGAACCTCGGGCCATAGATGGCGATGGCAATGTGGCGGTCCAGGTAATCCCAAACAGATGTGGCAGGTGATTTTAGCACCATAGTCTCTGCAACAGCAATTGCAAAAAAATGTGTCTTTAAGTCCTGGAGTTTCATGTGCATCATGTTCTTGTGAATGTCACAGTTGCTCATTTTCACATATGGCCCCTCTCTTTTGTTGGACACCAGTCCATACACAGTGGTCATCACCTGACACTCCGGATCGTCCTTGACCTCTCCAGACAATTTCATCTCCACAGACAAACATTCCTTTGTGTTGATGTAGCTAAGGAGCACCTCTAGAAGTGGACTCATGGTTGTTATGTAGTTGTTGTTGAGTCCAGGAGGAGGGTCCAACATTGCTTTCAGTGTAACTTCCTGCACTTCTCCAGGGGGCACATATCCTTGGGGAATGTGGATGATGATTTTAGATTCTGGTAACTGAACTGATCCTCCTCTGTGGTCGATATTGGAGATAACTTGAAAGTTAGTGGCCTGGGTCTGAGACCATCCGGGGCTCTGGCTTATCACTTTTAAGTCCAAGCATGATCTAGTTAGCTGTCTGTGGCTCAGCCAGGCCATCTTATAGGCCTCTCTGTCATTCTTCAGCCACTCAAAGTCTGGGTTCAGCACAGGTTCAGGTGGTTTGAAACAGTTTTTTGGCACTTTTCTTTCCAGATCGTCCAAGATGTCTGAAGCACTTCTCCATCTGCCAGAACGATTACTCACTTTGTGCTTGTTTTCCAAAAAGTTCCCCACGTTGCCTTCATCAGAAGAAGTGCTATAGGCATCCTCATTGTTAATGTCCAGATGTCCTGTACTATCTTGTTTCCCATCTGATGTGTTGGAATCATGTTTGTCTGTGTTGTTGTGAACAATGTCATCAAGGAATGGGTTTGATTCAGATAATTTCTTCCAAAAGGGGTTTTGTATTTGAGATGACTTTAAAACTTCTGGATGTGAAAGCTGCCAGTCCGACGTTTGTGTCCTTCCTAGTAAGCCACCTTTGAAAAATGAAAGTTTGGTTGTGAGGTCTGTTAGATAATTTACAATACTGAGCAAATGTCTCATTCAATTTTTTTGGCAACCTCTTAATTTTATTCTTTGTTTTCAATAAACTAGACTTTCATGTTGTCTTTTAAAGTAGTTTACTGGTCTTTTTCAGCTTTTGAAGGTCTTTAAAGTTGTTCTTTAGATTTTAGCTCCTTTTATAACCTGATCAAGACATTGCATTATGTGCTGTAAAATTAGAAAACAATACATGTGGAAGAATAAAAGAAGTGACGGATCTAAAAGTTCATACAGTAGATTAACAGAGAATCTGAAAACTAGGTCTTTACAAAAAAAGAAAAAGCACACAGCAACGTTGGGACACCGGACCTGAGAGATCCATCCTTCTTCAGCTGATCGTTTATTGTATGCTAAGTTTAGAGTCAATAGCTCTCTAATCACAATGTTGGTGATAAAATCCTATTTGTAAAATTGTGCTTTATTGAATATTTCTTATATATTCAACTAAAGACATTAGACAAGTAATAATAAAAAAGGTTAAATCATGTCATCTGGACCAGTTTCTTTAAGTGAGAAACGTTTTGTCACCCATCCAGAGGACTTCTTCAGTCTGCAAACCAGATCCATCCTACAGGTAGCCTTCACTGCTGTGTTTCAAGCCAACCTCCTGTTGGAATCTCAAAAGTAGACTTTTAAACACAGCAGTGAAGGCTACTTATGGGACAGATGTGTTTGGCAGGCCGTAGACTGAATAAGTCCTCTGGATGGGAGATTAAACTTTTTTTCACTTAAAGAAACTGGTCCAGATGATACGATTTAATCTTTTGTTATCTACCTGTATGACTGAGCTTACAATCCTTTTTTTATATTAGACAAGCATTTAATTGTTTTTTAAAATTATTTATTTGTTTGTTTTTGCTTAGTATTTGTGGACCCAACACTGGTTGATCAACAGAATTTAGAAGCTCTTCTATTTTCTTAAATGACTCATAGCTCAGACTACAGTTGCCTTCCAAATGAAAATTTTCTGTCTAATATCTGCTCATTTTATCTGAAAATATGCAGAAAGTTTGTGGAAAAAGCAGACAAAGCCCCAAAAGAAAAACTTTGAAAAACCTCCAGAAAACTTGAGGGGCGACTGATCAAGACAACTTTAAGAGTTCAGAAGAAATTCTGTCTCCTTTGGAAGTAGAATATAAAGACATATAAGATGGACATTATGCACGGTACTGTATAAGTTGTGATATTTTGATTCTGAAACTGAGCATTTTACCTTTCAGGTTGTCACTGGTTGGACAAGCATCACTAAGATCAATCAGTGTGCTCTCAGATTTACTCCGCATGAGACTTCCAACGCGATGGAAGGACTTAGCACCTTCAGCTGCCATGTTTTCATCTGTAAACAACATCCATGTTTAGTTAAATTACCCCCTTACCTAAGTTCTCTATGTCACACAACAGGGAGAATAACATTACTTAACATGCCATTTTGCATCCAGTAGAAATGATATATATATATATTCTGCATACTGTTACAGCATTTTCACCAAATTAGCTTTTCTGCACACCTACACTTGGAGACAGAAATTATATTTAACAACGTTTTCAATTATGGTTTGTTTTATTTAAAGTGTTTTCCAATGGTGAAATGGAAAGGAAAAAGTACACAAAATTGCTTGGGTCAAATCGTTTAACTCTAACAAGTCAAGCAATTAATTAAATAAATGAAAATGTCTGGATTTTGATTATTGCATGAATGCAGATTAGCTAATATTTCCGTGGCTGTGTTGTTAAAACAGAATAAAAAAGCAATGATTTAAAAACAATAGTTTACCTAACTCTAACCCTAATATAAGTTATAAACTGGGAAAAATCCATTGTAAATCCAGTATGTACATTTTCTATTCTTGCACAAGTTGTCTTTTTCATTCTGGTTCAAAGAAATTAATCCATCTGGATAAAGAAATAACATATAAAACCTGTGGTTATGTATTTTTCTGTATTCCAGTTGATAAATCAATAAAACAACACGGTTTTGCTAGTTACTTACTCATCTATAAGCATGCACAGATTTTTACACAACGTGACAGACAACACTAGTCGGTACCTCTTGAACAAATTCCTGATGGTGTAATAATTGTTCTGTTTCAGGCATGTGTCCTTCAGGTCCTCAGGGCCTCCGTTAGGCTGAAACTGTTTCCAACTTTAGAAGAAAAGCCTGAACTTTTCATCCTGTCGCTTTTGCTTGCGTAAAATGACACAACCTATTCAAGAGTGGCGTCAGTGAGTCAGTCATTAATAATGTGGTTTCTTACATCAGTGCACAAAAACAGGTTGGTCCTGTCAAGCCAAGGACACACAGTTTGTTCTGTCAAAGCTTCTTGCTCTGATCAAAGCGCATCGGCCATGTCTTCAGGTTAAAAGTGCCTTGAGGAAAGACTGCATTCAATTGTTCCTAAACATTTCATTTGAAACCATTTTCACCACTCAGACCAGTAATCCAGTGAGTTCAATGGGTTGTTTTTTTTAAATATGATATTCATGCAGAAAAAAAGTAGGTCAGACACAGAATGACAAAATCTGAACATACATTTTCTGTTTGAACAGGTGTAATTAAGCCACTTCCTACAGTTTCTAACAAGAAAAAGCAAAAAATATTAAGAAAGTTTGGTCTCACCGTAAACACCAGATGTTTGTTTACTTCTTGCTGGCAGGGGAAGAAAAGGTCAACCTACAATAGTTTCTTTTGTTTCCCAGTGTGTTTCTAAAGGCTCCTGTCATGGAGCGGCTCCTCTCGGCTCGGCTCCGTCTGCAGCACGGAGCATTTTGGGACTGGAAGTTTGAATCGCTGCAGGCTCTCCGGCAGAGGAGTGGCTCGAGTGGGACGGTGACTGCAATACCCAGAATGCAACGCGCTGTTGACGCTGCTTCAGAACACCTGAAACTGAACGCTCCCTGTAGTTTCGATAGGAAGTTGACATTGGTGACGCGCGACAGAAACTGGCTCAGACATGCAGATTATTAGTGAACTCAAATACTTTTAGTCTCGGAAAAAGGTATGTGGGTTGTGTTAGTTTTTGCGGAAGTTGTTTACACTGATACAGGAGGTGAAGGTCAGACTCCTTTTGTAGAACTTTGGCAACAGAAGTTAAACCAACAAAAGATGTGCATGTTATAACCAACAACCTACATGTAAGTTGCAAAATATGACTTCTTCCCATAACTATGCATACATTTATACTGTTTTAAGTTGGCAGTTTTGTGTGTGTGTGTGTGAAATTAGAAAAATGAAACAGGAAAACAATTTATTGTGTTGACAGATTTATTTATTTTTATGCATATTTGTAGCTAACTTCTGCACACTTTGGGCTATTTTAATTATACATCATAGTGTTTAGCTCATTCAGGAGACACATGCTTTGCCTTCTGCTTTTGTTTTAGAAACTTAAAAAAAGTAGCAGGGGTGTCAAACTCACTTACAAAAGGGGGCCAAAATTAAAACCTTTTTCAAACTAAGGACTAATTTCAGAAACTACATTAACTCAAATCGGATACCCAGTATCTTTTCTTGGTCACAGGTTCCTCAACAAGAGCTTGATTGGTCTCATTTGATGTTCTCTGTTGTGCTTTCGACATCATAATCAAAGATTACAGAAAAATGTCAAGAGATAGAAGTATTTTACGTTTTACATCATCTTGGGGGGCCAGATAAGATGTCGACAAGGGCCACATTTGGCCCCCGGGCCTTGAGTTTGACACATATGATCTATAGTGTTTTGTCAATTCTACTTATGTTACCCTTCTGCTAATTTCAACTAGATATTTGATTCTTTAATCTTTGAGCTGCATTTTTCCTAGTTTAAATTTCAACAGACTTTAGCTACTGTTAGCTTGTTGCTAGCTTTTTTTTGTCACTTATAGCTTCAGACTACTGCTTTGCTACTTTAAATCATTTGCTATCTGTTGTTTATTTGCTCTTTTTAACTTTTTGCTAGAGTTTAGCTTCTTTTAGCATGAACAACTCCGTTTCAGCTCCTACAGAAAAAAGTTTAGCAAAGACATTTAGCACTCAGCATTTACACTGCTTTTTTTTTTTTTTGGCTGATTATTTTGAAAGCACTTTGGTTGAAACATAACATATTTTCTTCAACTAGATAAGAAAATTATCTCAGAGAATAGCAAAACAGGTCATTGTGGTGAATACCTGCATGGATCAGCAACTGACGTCAGTGTGCATAATTCAAAGAAGAAATAAAGAGCTATCATCATTGTTTCAGATTTCTGTCCCAGGATTTTGAAGCCTCTTTCAGCAGCAAGCAGTTCTAAAAGAATGCATTGTAGAGCTCCTGAGATTATGTCTTTTTTATTATTATTTTGGCTATCTTCAGCAGTCTATACACTTCACGAGCATGCCCTGCTACATAGTACTTTTGTCCACATATCAGTCCATTATCTTCCGATTGTTCTGGATTTGGGTTGTGGGGGCAGCAGCTTGAGCAGAGAGACCCAGGCATCTCTTTCCCCTTCCTCCAGCTCTTCTGGGAGGATTCCAAGGTATTACTAGGCCAGCTGAAAGTCATGGGTTCTGCGAGTCAGCAGCTCGTACGATCCTCCGTGGTGTCCAGCAGAGCTGGGAGCCGGGGAGATGATGCCCTGCCTGGCTCCGGGGAAGAGGACCGGGGAGACCAGCAGAGCTCCATCTAGCTCACTCTGAATTTTGTTGTCGGCCACAAAGCACAAAAAACGCCTGCACTTCAGCATTAGACCACGGTGTTGTCATTATTGTTTTTAAAATCTTTAAAATAGGTCCAGCCACAGCTCCGAGTTCCGTGAAATTGCAAATGGCAGATCAGTGTGAAAAGTTTCTGAACGATCCAGTGACTCCGCCCCCTGACCAATCAGTGACCGACAATGTTCTGACATCACATTTTGGTACCTACTCGGACCGGTTGGAATCACAGAGTCAAGGGTTCTGAAAAAAGGGACCGGTTCTACGTAACATTACTAATGGAAAAGCCTTGGAACCGGGCTGAGTCGAGCTGTACCGTTACTAATGGAAAAGAGGCAGTAGTGTCCATTGGCACCAGAAGCATTCTTAATGTGGGGGACACACTGGTGAGTAAGTCTGGGCTGGGGTCCTCCCCCAGAAAATTTTGAACATAGCAAATGCCATTTCCTGCATTCTGGTGTATTTTAACGGGTTGTTAAACATCTATGTTTACCTACATAAGTTAACACTTGATTCAATAACTATTTTAGAGAGCTCAGCACAAGAAGAAGTAGCGTTAAGCTAGCAGCGTGCAACACAGATGTGGTAGCTAAAATGCTACAAACATACCGTTCCGTTACATTACACAACCTAATAAACACTTTGTACAAAATCAGTTTATTGTTAACTAATCACTAAACTTATGCAACCAGAAGTTGTAATATATATCTACATTTAAAGCACACAAAACAAAGCACAACTAGCTTTAAGCATTAACCTTTAATTTAATCATTAAGCATACGATGTAATTATGACAAAAATAAATGGAGGATTTACCTGTGGTTACCTTCGTACAGATGAACACGCAGTACTTCCTGTTTATCACTGTTGTATTCAGCTGCTCACGAGGTCGGCCGCAGGGCTTTATCATCTTTTACATTTTTCCAGACTCATTTTAGGTTTTGGAAATGGAATAAACTGTATTCACCCTCTAAAGCAGGGCTAGTCAACTAAACTGCTCAGGGGGGCCCACAGTTACTGAAATCCAGCAGCTCACGGGCCGGACATCCAGTAATTAAAGTCATTATGTAAATAAACCAAGTTTTACAATGATCTGTTACCTTTTAAATTTATTTATTTTGTTGCATTGAATAATAAATGCAATAAACAAAACCCAGAACCGCCCCAAATTTTATTTTATTTTTTAAACTTTGTTTTCCATGAGTGCTGAGTTAAAATTTAGGGGTGCTTGAGCACTCCCAAAAAGAGGCTAAAATCACCACTGGATTATACAAATATACATAAAGTACACACGTAAAGACCTGCCACAAGAATCTGCTCTGAGCCGCCTTTATATCCTTATCAGTTCAGCCGAGTTCACAGAACTTGGAGGTGTCCTTGGCTGCCAGCTGCATGTTACAGCCTCACTCAGCTCCTCATCCAGCTCTCTCTGCTAACCCAAACATACGGTTCATGGGCAGAGTTAAGATTCTCAACCATAGCAATAAAAACATCCATAACCTTTGACCAAAAGTTTCCCAACAAAGAGATCTCAATGTCTTTTCTAAAAGTGTGGCAATATTCCACGTCACTAGAGCCAGTTTATGTCACCAGGTATCTGCACACTCAGGGCCTTTTTCTTGCCTGCCACTAGGCTTGCATCACACCTGACCTTGGGTCTCCCTGCAGGTTGCAGGCCCTCATAGAGGTGGCTGCCTGATGTTTATTTTGGGCTTGGAGCCTAGCCTTGACCACCAGATACATGTTTTCAAGCTCCCCCCAGGCCTGTCTTCAGAAGTGTGCCCTGGTTTCCCATTTCTGTGGTAAGGTTGTTGCATGTGGTCCTCTTTTATCATCATTCAACCTTTATTTAGACAGGTAAATCCCATTGAGCCTCAAGGACTCATTTACAAGAGAGACTTGATTTCAACAAAGAATGATGACAACAATGGCCAACAGTGACAACAATAGACAGTTATAAAAAGGCATACATATCTATATCTATATCTATCTATCTATATATATATATATATATATATATATATATATATATATATATATATTACAAATAAGATGGCAAAAATAGTAACAAACAGCTAGATTATAAGGCAAATGTAGAAAACTAAAAACAGGAACATGTCTGCATTGGTTCTTGCCAGGAGTCCAACAGATTCTTAAAGCCACTCAGAGAGGTCAAGAGCTTCAGATCTTTTTGTAAGATATTCCAGGAAACAGGAGCAGAGTAGGAGAAGGCCCCTTTGCCTAGTTCAGTCCGCACTGAGGGAACACTGCAGGTAATAATGTCCAGTCCAAATGTCCATGGAGGTTGAAGATGGCCTATTGTTAAATTGTTAACCTTTTTTTTAAATTCAGGGTCTTGTAGCATGTTGTTGTTTTTTACTATGAGTAAATCTTACCTGTCAAGTGTTTCAAAAATATGTTTGAAGCTATGCATTAAGATGCTGGTTCACTTAAGTATTAGTTGTGAGTGCTTGATATTTGTGGTAATATAGTTAGTGATACTTATACCTAGTAATATCCAATACCTTATACCATAATACCTACAGTGTGACTTTTGTTATACTTTTCACAAAATGCATACTAACACATTTAACACTAATTTACAACTTTTTTCATTCTTCAGCTGCTTCCTCCTGCAGGGGTCTCCACATTGGGCAAATGACTGAAGCTTTGGCAATTGTTTTACACCGGCTGCCCTTTCTGATGCATGCTGGGTTCGGACCGACAGCCTGTGTATTATGAGACCCCAACATTGACCACTGAGCTTCTGCATCTCCTACACCAGGGGTATCCAGTCTTGGTCCCGATGGGCCACTATCCTGCATGTTTTAGATGTTTTTCTGCTCCAACCCACCTAATTTAAACCAATAGGTGATTAATAGGCTTCTGCAGAACATGAAGTGGTAATTCAACCATTACCGATAATCAGGTCTGTTAAAGCAGGGAAACAAGTAAACCATGCAGGATAGTGGCCCTTGAGGACCAGGATTGGACACCCCTGTCCTACGCTTATTTGCCAGAATAAATAAAGAATCTATGTTGTAATATCAGGTCATGTAGGAGGCCTAATTTTATCTTGGGACCTTGGACAATCACCTACATATAAAACTGACATGTTCAGCATTATCAAAAACAGTTTTGATGTTTTGCATTCTCTATAATCAAATATATTTGACTTTATTTTTCCTGTTAATATCACCACATGCCCGTATGTTTTTAGAGTCAGCTGAAAACAAATGTTAATATCTACGTACTTCTCTTTGTCAAAACGTTTAATGCCGTGAATAATCGGTTATAAAAAGGCAAGAAAAGTTTTCAGATAACTCTCAATAGTGTCTTGTCAAGGTCTTCCTCTTGAAGAGGAGGCACACATGATGTGTCTCGAGTGTTTTAAAATTAATATTCCAAGTCACAATCCAAGTTTCCAGTAAGAAGGGGGAGAAGCTAGAGGACTTTGCCAAGGGATATGATTATGAATTTGCATAGGAAGAGGATAGTAGGAGAAGGAAGAGGAGGGCTAGTTTATTTGCCTCAGTCTTTTGTTTAAAAAAGCTTGAAGGTTCTTCACACATGTGTCATCTGGATTGGAGGGCAGTCTGGGTTTGGATGCGTTTGGCCTTCAAATATGACGGTCTGTAAAAGGTAATGAGCCTTCAGGTGCTTTTGGCCTTGAAAGAGGAGGACCTGCAGCAGGAAGCTAGATCTCATCAGCTTCATAATCAATGGTTCCTCTCTGTTGTGTCTTTTGATCATTAAAAATAACTTAAAGGATCTCTACCCACTCAACATCTGGATTGATGGCATGTGGGTGATTGAAGGAGGAGGGTCTCTGGCAGAAAGTTGGCTCTCAGCAGCAGTTTTGGAATGGGTGGTCCAGAGGACCAGATTTAACTTTTTTAGATTTTTCTGCCTGGATTATTGAGCATGCATCAGGAATGGGTGGTTATGTTTTGCTCACTCCTACAGATTGTTTTCGTCTTCTTATCCAGTAACTTCCAAAGTTGGTTCACTGACTGTGAAAAAGGTTCTGGAGAGAAGCAGGTGGATAGAGCCTGATGGAGTAGTCGCCCCTGGCGTTGGAGCTCTGCGTAAAACCAGCCATGGACTGTCAGGCCTTTATGGGTTTGGAACCCAAACTTTAGTCCACACACAGCTGTAATAAGTCTGAGGACAGATATGAATCAATTAAGGATGCACAGTATTATCAGCACGGTATCGGTATCGGCCAATATTAGCGTTAAAGTTAAATATTGCACATCGGCCCTTCCATCAAAATAACACCGATATAAAAAGTGCTGTTTTTGTTTGACAACCCAGTGGCAAGGATGCCTGCAGCGGCAGCACAATGTGATGTGCGCATACCTGATCTCACGGTGGAGAGGAAAATTCAAAATGTCGGCGGTGTGGAAGGTTTTTTTTCGTTGGTGAGGATGTTGGAGTCCGAAGATTTATGGACTGCGTTGAGCCTCGCTACATTGTCCCCAGTCTGAGATATTTTTTCTGACCTAACCTTACCCAAGTTACAAGCCGTCATTTCCGACGTCATTGAGAAGCTAATAGCCAATAGCACTTGGATGAGTTTTATCACAACATTTGGACGTCAAGCGTTAGCCCCGTTAGCATGATTAGTCTTACAGCACAATGGATAGACAAAAACTTTGAACTTAAAAAGTCTGTCCTTCATGCACAAGAGTGCAGAGGATCCCACACTGCAGCTAGGAACCTGGAACAAGCCTCCACAAGTGAGACAGCATCATATGTGACTAATGCTAATAAATAATATTTAACACTTTTCATTTAATATAAGTTAAAGTGCTATGTATATCACATGGCTGTTACTGAATATATGTCACCAGCTCTTACAGCTGTTGTACATTTTTTTATAGCAAATAAGCCTAAATAAGAGGGTTATGTTCTGACAAAGGAACGTATATAAAATATTGGTTGTCGGACAAATAAGTTTTAACATATCGTATATGAGCTAAAAATCCATTATCGTGCATCCTTAGAATCAATAAGAGCTTTTTGTTGAACCAGTTTTTCATAAATGACTTTAATATACAGGTTTTAGGAAGTATTTAAAATGAAACATGACATTAAGTGAAACATTAATAATGATTACAGAAAAATAAATGTGTGTATTTGGTATTTTTTATAATGCACATTAATTTTAAACAGTACAAGCTCGTTTTATTGACAGTTTATTCACTTCTTATCTTTATAGATCCTCATAAGTTCTATAAGAAGATAAATGTACTTTCAAATATTAATGCATTTCAGCTCACCTTGATATTATTGCATTAAAATGTAAATACTTTAGACTGAACAGTATTGCATGACATTTTGATATGAAATGATTTGCTCTTTTTGAATTTCCCAGGATTACCTGTTTCTATTCACTGAAATAAAATGAATCTTTTCATACAAAAGAACTGTGGAAAAGGACAACATTAAGCTTTTGAATTGTAATAAAGAATATTTAATTTGCCAAATCAAAGACTATAAAGTTGTTTGGCAGGTGTGTGTCAGAAAAGCAATTAATTCACCAGTTTCCAAACATTTCCCACTAATTATTATAGGCTAGTTTAGACATGATAACAGCTTTAGCAATATATAATTATTTTTTGTTTGTAAACTTATTTTGCCCATTAAATTGTTCATGATGAGAAAAGTTTTTTCCTTATTTAAATATTGCTTGTTTTAAGGTTTAAAACTTTTCTAAATTGATGTTTGTCGAACATGCTTTAAAAACACGTGAGCCAAATTAACCTTCTCATTTTGCACTAACAGATGTTCTAGTGTCACATCTGTAAAATGATCAAACAGCTTGAATCAGTAAAATAGATCTTCCATGCTGGAGCCTCGTTGATCCATGTTTTGTGTCTCAAGCAAAAATAATTCTTGGGCTGATCTCTTTGAGTAACTGTGCTGATTGTGCTTTTGCTTAAATCAGTTAAAAAAAAAAATTTACGAAAAGAAAGCAAGAAATATCTAAATCACGTGACGTTCTGAACGTCCAGTTGCCAACTTGCAGAAGCCATTAATCAATTAAAATAATTATTTGGAGGAATGCGTTTATTAAACGTGCCCATTTTATGTACATTTGAAGTGGAATATTATTTTAAGTAATTTCCATAATAACCATTCCCAGTATTTATGATAAACTGTGTTTTTGAAGCATTTAGTGCGGCTGCTTTCTATATTTTCTGCTCTTGTTGTCATCACGAGTCACATTTAATTCATTTCAACAATTTAACAATGTTGTTAACTGTTATGTTTTTACCATCCTAAATACTGCTGTTCTTATTTGACTACACTTATATTACACAGAAGTCGAGTCAGAATGAAACAGCGTGTCTTACCTCTCTGTACCGCATGATGGCGCCATTTGTCTTTTATTCATCGAGTCAGACATTTCTACTCGTGATTGAGCTGACTGTGTTGAATTATTTTATCAGTTCAAACAGTTCTTAATCAAGCTGTCTCCATATATTGAATTAAAATGTGACAGAATATTTAGATTAAAAAATGGTTAAATCACGATAATATAGATTGCAGCACTGTGGATTAGTGGTTAGCATTGTTGCCTCACAGCAAGAAGGTTCTGGGTTCAATCCCAGTTTTGACCTGAACTTTTTCTGTGTGGTTTGCATGTTCTCTCTGTGCATGCGTGGGTTTTCTCTGGGTACTCTGGTTTCCTCCTACAATCTAAGAACATGCATGTGCTCAGTCCATGGCCTCCTTTACAAAACAGATTTTTAATCTCAGTGTGGTTTGCCTGAGTAAATAAAGGTTAATAAATAAGATAAGATAGCACTTTATTGATCCGCAGCAAGGGACTCGAAACTCCATCTACACTTTCATTCATTTATTTGTTTATTTATTTACCAAACTCATCATTTATCTACATTAATGGTTGTATTATACAGATGGGCCTTTTTATTTATGTATTGCATACAGAAATAATTCATCCACCTTATCTTACTCTCAGCTCCGTCCCTCATTGAACCACATTGTGTGTCATGATCTGAGTATTTTAGTCACGTATTGATGGTTCGTTGAGTTCGTTTTCAAATGTGTTCTCTTTTTGTGTTCTGGGCTTCTTGTGTTTAAAGTTGTGTTACTTGTCTTTTTATATTATCACGTTATCTTTGTGTCATTAGTTCAGATGTTGATCAGCTGATCAGTCTTTCTCCCCTGTGTTCATTCACCCTCTGTCAGTCCCTCAGTTATTTTCCAGTCAGCCTGCCACGCCCACTCCCACCTGTTCCAGACCTCCTCTCAGCTCAGGTGTTTCCACTTGTTATATGTGTTCAGTCTGTTCTCCACATCTCACCTGAGCGTCATCGGCTCCACGAGTCAGAGTTAATATTTTCATGTCTGTCCTGTTCCTGGTAACCCTCCTTGTAAGTTTTTTTACTGTGTCCTCAACATTTTGATTGTTCTTTAATAAATCGATGTTTATTTTTGACGTCCTCGTCTCGAGTCTGCCTTCCTTTGTATAATCTGTGTTTTATTTGCTCACTTTGAGTTGAACTGATTTGTTTTACTGCGTCATGCTCTAACAGGAAAAAAAACTGACAAGCTTTTCACGCAGATGTAACATCTATTGCTCACTGATAAAATAAGTAAATCTCAACCTGCGCTCTTAATATTTAATTGCTCAAACGATGCTTGAAGAAAAGACTTCATGATGTCGACCAACCTCTGGATTGTCTCCAACTTGCTTTTCCTCGAGACCTCTTGGGTTGATGACAGTTGCACTGTGGCTTCTAACCACAACATTGGCCACAGATGCATCATCAGTGGGAGGTGTTGCAACAATACTGTGATTTACTGATGCATTAAAAAAAAACTGCACACAGATCAGTAGCTGCTGGCTCTGACATGAAATATCTGCAAAGACTGATTCAGATCAAGTTTGCTCTCGGAGCGATCGCACACGTTTGGCACATTATTGTTCCTGCTCTGTTCCTGGAAACTGGATCAAAGCTCTGCGCCTTTTATTGTAGCCTTCATCCTCAGTTGGCTGCCCTTCCTCTTCATCCTGCCATGTGAGCGCTTCCTGAGGCCAGAATTCGTTTGAATGAGGCCTGCAGTGTGCCGAGTGACACCACGACAGTCTGTGGAGGTGATAATAACACAACGGTGACACAACGCTTCAGAGCAAATAAAGAGCATTTTAAAAATTGAACTGGTGAAACAAAACTGTCATCAGCTTGGATTTAGTTTAATTATTTCAACTGGATTTTGTTGATTTTTTTCTTTAATATTTCCTTCATTTTGTCATGAAATTGTATTTTTTTTAAGCTAAGTTCATAAATGAACAGAAGCACTGACCACACCAACATGTGCAGAGAAGATTTTAATCACAGATCTGGTCTCATCACATTTTGCTGTTTGTTCGAATTGATGGCAAAATAAACATCGTTTCAACTTGTGGCACGTTACAGCAAACATGACAACTATATAAGTTTTGTCCTGAAAATATTTTATACTTTGCCGGTTTTAGTTTAAGCACAAGTTCAAATGAAAAGTTCTTGAGGATGTGCTTTACAGATTCCCATTAAAATGAATAGGATGCGGCCTCCTGTCAATCATTTTTCATGCACTTTAAAGTTTAATGCAAGGAAAGTACATTTGAGCTGAACTTTTCTGAAGATGTGTTTTTGGTGATGTAAACAGCAGAGCATGTTCTGCACATGCTTGTGTGCATTTGTCAAAACTTACAATTGAGTGGAAGAGAAAGAAAGTAGATAATATGTTTTCTTAACAGATGCTGCAGTTTGTGCAGGTTGTAACAAAATCCTCACCTCTTTTAGTAAAAGTGCTCTTTTACTGAGAAACACTGGTGCCTGAACGTTTCTTAAGTTTATTACTTCAGAGATACAGCTGCTATAAATACTGCTTTCTGTTTCCCTCATATATTCTGATTTTGATATATTGTGTTCAACATTATGTTCGTTTATTTGGCTGTATTTGCTGAAATCCAAACTTTTTGTCTTGTTTTGCATGATGTCCCTCTGAAAACACTCGCTTTATTTAGTTACATCTAAATCAAGAACCTCAAACAACAAGTTGCTCGTGACGGATCCGGATTAGTTTTTATTCGCGTGTTGAGCGGATCTACCGCCAGGGGGCGCTGCAGAGCTGAACCTGCAGAGGCGCTGAAGAGAAGTTGGAACATTTCTGTTTTCTCATCGCAGAATAAAACACGTTACTCACAGAAGTCTGAACTTTTTCATTATTATTATTATTATTATTATTGTTATTATCATCATCACTTCGTAGAATTTTAAGATAATTTTGAAAGTTTAACCGTTAGATCAACTTTGACATTTTGACACTTAACTCAAAAAGTACTCATTACATAACTGTACTGAAAAAAAAAAGTAAAATAAATAAATAGACTTTCTTAAATCAAGCTCATAACTGTCAAGCTAAAGTGAGTTTTTGGATGATTTGCAAACTGAAGTCAACGTTGAGCAGAGGATAAATTGGATCACAATAAACCTAAACTGTTAAACGAATGTTGTACAATAATACACATTCATTTTGCTCCTTAAAATTTTACATTTACACTTGGCATGATTTTTATATATTTTTAAAGATTATTTTAAAATTAAATAAAAAAAAAATCTTGAGCTAAGAATAAAGCAAATATAACCACACCTTTCCAATTTAATACAGATAGCACAAAAAACACCTTGAAACAAAATCAATAAACAGACATGAATGATATATATTTTTAATTTTTGGACACTAAACTTTCTGTGTCATCATCAATTAAACAAATTTGAAACTACCCCCAAAGTGCCTGAACACTAACGGATGTATTTTTACTTAAACATTTAAATAAATAAAGGAAAGAAAGAAATAAAACAATTTTTATGCAACATATTTTTCCTTAAAATATGTTCAGAATGCAAGATACTTAGTCAAATTAAAGGATAATAATTTTCTCCATCTTTTAACGCACGAGGCTTTTGAGGTGTTCAACAGAAAAAAAAGGACAAATGTTAAATATTTAGTTCATTTATCACCTATTAATAGGCTTTATATTTAAGAAACGGGTTATAAATTGCATTATTGAATTTTTATTGAATAAAGCCGTTTTTAAAATAGTTTTTGAGCTAAAATCAAACCACAAAAGACCTTCTCTTCTGACCAGAAACCGCAGCTGATTACACAGCAATCATTTCCATTTTCATTCCGTCAGATAATAAAATAAATCAACATTTTGGGATAAATGTTATCGACTCAACACGAAAATAAAACCTGAGTCGATCATTCTGTTTCTGAATTCATTTATTGAGTGGCTCACATAAAAAGCCATTCTCAGCGAGAGGGGAAAGAAGAAGAAGAAGAAAAAAATAGAAATATCATCGGAAAATTAAAAAAAAAAAGGAAAGAAAAATCACTTTACAACATGCTTTACTTAAATTAAATGAGGCTGAACCAGTAAACAATTTCCAAAGCAGACAAATAAATTCAAAGTGCGCCTAAAATATGACAGACCCCCTAAATACAAAGAAAAATAATAACCTCGTGGTTAAATAGAGCTCCCCACAAATACATTTATGTCAAAGGAAAAGTACATATTTTACTCAAATATTCACTAGAGTCCATGTACAACTAGAAATACCTATACAAAAATCGTCTCCTGGACAGATACATTGCTCACCTTTACATGAGGGCTGTAATTATTTCTAACCTACATTTATGTACAAGATGTTCTGCAGCAAAGTGGAAGCTAAACCTCGACTGGCCTGAAGAGAAACTTCCTGTGGAGCGAGGCGCAACACGTGACCTCTGCTGCTCCTTTACTGAAGGAAGAAGACAAATAAAGTCCCTATTTGTTACATCCCATAATATAGTTTACATGTTTGTTCCTACACAAACTCGATTCTTCTTAAAGTGCCAGTGTTTGGTTTCAGAACAGCAGTGGCGCAACTTTTGGAGGCCCCAACATTTCACATCTGATTTATTATTTTATTATTATTATTTATTCTTTTTGTCTTTTGCATCTTTCATGGAGAAATAAAAACCAGTCTGGTTCTTGAAAACAAATAAAACGTGTGTGTGTGTGTGTGTGTGTGTGTGTGCGTCACACAATAACTTGATTTCACTTTCACGCCGCAGACGCACAACGACAAAATTTGTGATGATCCATATTAAACACGTGGAAATAAAAAGGTCAAAGTTTGTCCTCGCTATTACCCCCCCCCCCCCCCCCCCCCAAACGTTTGTTTTCTTCACTGTGGGGGCTCTTACAGACCGTTCATGCCCACCCCCTGGGTTGGCTCGGGTGGGTGCAACAAGTCGGGGGAATGGCACGGAGGGGATCCGGGCGCGCTGTGCTCGCTGTCGGTGTCGCTGCCCCTCTTCCCCCCGCTGCCCCCGGACCCAGAGCCCGCGGAGCCCCCGGCGCTGTGAGTCTTAACGTGCTTGCTCAGGTGGTCGCTGCGCATGAACCGCTTGTTGCACACCGGGCAGGCGAAGCGCTTCTCGCCGGTGTGCGTGCGTAAATGCCGCTGGAGCTCGTCGGAGCGCGTGAACCTCTTGCCGCAGAAGAGCCAGTTGCACACGAACGGCCTCTCCCCGGTGTGCCACCTCAGGTGCGCCTTCAGGTGCGACGTTTTCCCGTACACCTTCCCGCAGCCGGGGATGTGGCAGCTGTGCAGACCCTTCCTCCGGAGGCTGGCCCCCGCTGGTCCCAGTCTCTCCGCCTCCTGGCAGTTCGGACAGTCGCAGGTGGCTCTGCCGGAGTACCGCCGGGCCGATGACCTCGGGGACCCCGCTAAAGTCGCAGGTGGACCCCCGGAGAGCATAGTCCCGCCCGCTCCAGTTAACGGAGAGGGGCTCGTGTCCGGATAAGAGGGCAGCACCGGTTTGAATCCGTCCATCAGGTGCTGGCCGGTGGTCAACAGGTGCGGAGAGGGGCTCGTGCTGAAAGCAGAGTGACTCAAACTCGAGTAGTCCGAGTTGTATCCGCCGAGGGGGGAGTGTAAAGAGGTCTGCAGCCCCCCGGAGTGTAAGGACGACTGCAGCGCGGCTCCGTTGGGGTTCTGCACGTCGATCCATCCCGCGCCGACGTCCCACCACGCAGACGCGCCGGTGGTGCCGACCTCTCCGGCGGGGATGCCCGGATGGGAGGATTTGAACCACGACTCATACGGATGCGCCACGCTCATCCTCGGATAGATGCCCTGCAGGCTGTCCACGGAGGTGTGCACCTTGGAGATGAACACCGGCTGGTGGCCGGACTCCTGCGAGCTGTTGGACACGGAGGCTTGGAAAACAGAGTAGTCG
Source organism: Nematolebias whitei (assembly GCF_014905685.2). Taxonomy (NCBI): domain Eukaryota; kingdom Metazoa; phylum Chordata; class Actinopteri; order Cyprinodontiformes; family Rivulidae; genus Nematolebias; species Nematolebias whitei. The sequence continues at coordinate 21,754,994 of NC_056502.1, forward strand.
TTTCCAAAGTGGGAGCCGGGTGAGGTCCCAGGGGTGAGGGAGAAGGCACTGGATCCGCTGGAGTTGTTGGCGGAGGCGAAAGAAGAGTCCGAGATGCCAGATGCGTTGCGGGACGTGACCCCGAAGCCGGAGAGGCCGGAGCCGAGGCTGCAGCTGCTGGCGGCGGCTCTCTTCCACGGGTGGAAGCCTTTCCCGAACGATGACGAGTTTTCCGACAGCGTGGACGGTGAAGGGCTCGGACTCCCTATTTTGTTGCATGTTGCAGCTAACATGGCTAAAGGAGTCGATCCTAACCTCGGCTCCTCCTGGAGGGACAGAAACATGTCAGAGGAACAAGTCGAGCAGGTTCATCACACCATGACATCACTTCAACCGGATTTCATGTTTTCGTGAAGGTTTTGAACCAGTCACAGAAGAGAAGTCCACTTCCTACCTGGACGAGAAAGAGATGAAACTCAATTATAAATCAACACCCCCTTCCCCCCCCGCAAACAAACTGAACTCCATGCGCGTTTCCTCTTTCTGTGAATTCTTTTCAAAACGTCTCCTGCTTTGCACGAACTGCCTGCTGAAAATAAAACCAGCCTTTGCTGCTTACTTTCCGACGGCTGTAAGTTTAATCTGCCCCCACTCCCCCCCCCATCCACCCCTTCCTGCACGAACAATGACAAGAACTAATTAAACCAGTAAGAAAAAAAAAAAAAAAAAAAAGGAAAAAAAAAAACTCACCCCTAGAAGTGAAGTTGCCATCCCACAAAAAACCACTGGCCTTCTGCGAGGATCTTTTTATATTTATGAATCAGAGCGCCGGTTTTTTCTCCTCTCTTTCTTTTTTTTTTTTTTCCTTCTTTCTTCCTCCCCACCCCCCCCCCCCCCCGTTTTTAGAGGTGTGCAATACAATGATGCGTTCCGCCCATTCTTCCACAATTGTAGGCTCGTCTCCGGCTTTGAAGTGCCGCTGTGACACGGGCGACCAATCAGCGGGCCGCATCCCGCCGCGCCGCCGCGCGCTTACCGTGACGTCATCACCAGCGAGGAGAGAGGGGAAGGAAAGAAGTGGGGTGGTGGTGGTTGGGGGGGGGGTTGTCTCGCGGACAGCCCTCCCACACTCCACGCCCTCCTCCACCCCCTCCATAAGAAAAGACAGCGGAAGGAAGGTAAAGTTAAATGAGAGCGAATTAGGAAGGAGGAATTAAAGAGGGGAGTGTGTGTGTGTGTGTGGGGGGGGGGGGGGGACTTTTTGAAATTTTACAGATCATCACATTCCATAAATTTAAACTAGCAGAGGGGGTGGGGGCTCCTCGTGCAGATGACACATATATATATTTTAACAGAGCTCTTAAGTGGGTCAACTTTTTTTTTTTGCGTCGTTAAACTTGTGCAGATTTTATGATTTTTCTTAAAAACGCCCCAATATATTTATATTTATGGACATAATTCGATGCCAACTCCTATATTAACACAATTCGTTCAACTTTTATTATGTTTTAAACTGCATGTTTACTGTAGTTTATTACTGTCTGTCTGAATCAGGTCTCTCTTGTAAATGGGTCCTCGTGACTCAGTGAGACTAACCTGGATAAATAAAGGTTGAATGAATTAAAAATAATAATAATCCTTGATTCTTCTGTTTTTATTCGCAGGACTTAATATCCACAAAGTATTAGGGGAGCCACAGAGGCTGCTTTGTTCACTGACATTACTCCAACTTTCACTTTCCTCTAATTGTGTCCAATTACCTGGACAGGTTTTGATTAAAACTGACACACACTGAAGGGGGGG
>NC_056502.1:21756875-21781452 GCF_014905685.2 Nematolebias whitei
GTGTTGTTAGCGGGTGTGGAAGGATATTTGTTGGGTAGTGAGGGTGTGGAGGGGTGGTGGGTGGGGGGGGGGGGGGGGGTGGGGGTCATTCATTTCATTATTGGTTATTTTAGATTAAAACAGTAGATGAGAGGTGGGTGACTTTCAAAATAAAATATAACAAATATTAACATTTAGAGGAAGTTTAAATGAGCGCATTTTGTTGGTGAAAAATCTAATTGACGTGAATAAATAAATAAATAAAAACAATTCAATAAGGGAAGCTGGTGTTACATAATAAGAATTTGTATTTAACTAAACTAAACTTAATAAAAAACGCGCGTGCTGAACCTTGTCTATTGGAGCTATTAACATGCAGTGTGCGCTGGGAGCATAAATTTCATTTGAATTTCAAATTTAATAACGCGGGAGGTTTTTAATCATCTGCAGGTTTTTTTTATTTTTTTATTTGTTTGATATTAACATGCTTATTGACCGGGTCTGTTGACCAGCTTGGTCATTACAGGACAGGGAAAAGTTAATTAAAACGACCAGGGATTATTCATCACATCATCTGCCTAACCCATGTCTCTTCCTTTTATTGCACAGCGTGATAGATGGTCGATCTGATTAATCCCCGTGTTTCCAGGACTGGACAACTGCATCTTCTCCTTCAGTTTCTTTCTTTCTTTTTTTTTTAACTGTTCTTTCTTTTAATTTACACTTTTAATAAAATGTGATAAAAACAGAATTATTCCCTTGATTACACTTTATATAAAAATCCTCACCAGGTTGACAATGATAAAAAAAAAAATCTTAATAAACAACCTTGCAGCATATGTCTAATTTAATTAAATACAAAAATCTGTCAATTATTTTACAAATGTATGTAAACGTGCTCGTTCTCACCTCATGCGTGCGTCGAGGTAAATAAATTCTCCTAATAATCCATAATGTCCACGTCTGCTGGATTATGTAACTGCTTCTGTTCGTTTTTTTATTCCCATAAATTTAGTTACACACAATAAATAAAAAATAAAATAAGAACTCAAACTGAAAATAATATCTAGAAGCACCCGGAGGTGTAATAGTAAAGCGTTACGCGCGCTCTGCAGCTCGGATTGACCTCCTCCCGGTATCTTTTGGCTCTCAGCCGAGTCAAACACAGCTTCTCGTGCCGCCGGTGTGACTCCGCGCCATGTTAACACCGGCAGTTCAATTAGGAAGAACTCCCAGGTCCCCTGATTCCATCTCATGCGCCTGATTGTGCGCGCAAATGTTGGAAACGCATCTAAATTATGGATCGTTATTTAGCTGAAAACAATTAATCGTTTATTTAAATTCATGTTTATTTATTTATTTATTTATTAGTTTGTTTATATTAATGGCAAGGCTTTTTTTTTTTTTTTAAAGGCGCGCAGTGGTGACTTTTACGCATTTAAAGCGCAGGAGGCATGTTGCCCTCTGGTGACAAATTACTAAGTGATCGTACCAGCAGGACTCGTGTCAAAGGTCACAGTGATAACTCCCCGGGAGGAAGCATGGCTGCTGAAGCCCCCAGAGGTGCAGGAGATTATTCACCCCATCTGCAAGATCACATTTATAGTTAGACATAAAATAGAAGTTTGGTTGCTGCCTGTTGCGCTGGAGCTCAGATGGCGCGCGCAGGTTGGTCCTTTCGGCTGTAACTGTAAGCCGCACTGAACAGATGTCCTCCCCCTTTGAAGGCTTTTTTTCTCTCCTCCTTCTCCTGCACACATGGACTATATTACCATCATGAAATCAAACTCTAAAACCTGTCCCCCCCTTTTTTTTTTTCTTGCCACCATAATGACCGAGTTATTCTGGGCCGCTGAGCACGAACAAAGTCCGTTCAATATATTGCAGAATCACTCTGTTGTTTGGAGAAAAAGGCCATGCAGAGCTATACTTCTTAATAATAATATAAAAAAAGACTGATAATCTGAGGGCGTTTCTGTCAGGGATCTTTCTCTAAAGGTAAGGCAAAGGTTTATTTACTTTAGGCTCATCAGCAATTATACGCCATCTTTTACAGCAAAGACATGGCATGGAATATTATTATGATTGTGCTTTTTTAATGTTGACATGGATGGACGGATGGATGGATGGATGGATGGATGGATGGATGGATGGATGGGTGGATGGATAGATGGATAGATGGATGGATGGACGGATGGATGGATGGGTGGATGGATGGATGGATAGATGGATGGATGGATGGATGGAAGGAGGGTGTGCTTGTTGTTGTTTTCTCTGTTCCACCAGGAGGTTGCAAAGAGCAGATGTCCGTCTGCAGAGTGGCTGCCAAGTGGGTCTGGAGCAGGGCAGCCACAGACACAAGGGCTCAAATGGTGTGACAAAAGATGTGCAGGAAGCCCCTCTCCGCCTGGGTGAGCCACAGAAAGGGTCTCTCCTTTTCTCTGCCAGCCTGTGCGAGAACTCCCAACCCGAGCCAGAGTGGCGGCAGCGCAGCCATGTGTTACAGTCTGGGGCCCGCCTTGTGTTGTGTGCACACAAACTTTTACTGTACAGATGCATGCATTTGCAGGAATGCACACTTCCAGTGCATTCAGATCCATCTGCCCATCTCATCCCTGCATTTCACCACCAAATCTGTTTATCTTCCATTGTGCCCCTGAGGTCGTGGAGAGTGCTCGAAGAGTGTTCCAAGCACAGGTGGGCAGCATGGCCCAGCTGAAGGGGTGCGCTGAACCATAAACAATGCTATAAATGTCTGGCAAATAAATTGGCTAGTTAACAATCTTTTGACTGCTCTAACCTCGAAGCCTTTTGTCGGGCATATCGATCAGCCAGCTGTTCTCGGCTTTTGTGGGGCAGGACAGGACGGGAGGTTGAATGAACGCAGCTGGACTAAAACTTTTCCCTGCTTTACTGTTGTCTGTGACAGCAGCAGAAATCAAAACAAAGAAGCTGGGCATCACCACCAACAGGTCAAAAGTCTCTATGTTTTTTTTTAAACACAGTCCTATAGAATCAAATCTCCCATCAGTCTGTCTGAAAGCTTTAATTTAAAGTTGTTCTGCTGGACACGCTCCCTAACTGTGCTCACATTTGTTGATGGTTTATGATGTCAGTGGTATAATTTGGATGGCAATAATTTCTCTCCCTATATTAAGATGATTGCATGTTAAATGGCAAATACACTGAGAATTACAGTGGATGGTGTGTAATGGGTCTTGCCTTGAAAAATGTGTCAGGAAAGGTTAGTAATGATCAGTCTCAGCATTCGTCAGTCACAGCATGTCTGACAGTAAAAACCTGCAGCCAGAGGAGGTTTAAAAACCACCGTCAGCTCATGAAACTAACCACTTTTTCCCACTTTTTATCAAAAGGCTGCTCTAAAAGGGGTAGTTCAGATATTTTGATGTGTGGTTCTATTACAATGATATGAAGAATTAATATCGTCCCTGTTGTAGATTTAAATATGAACAACTCCAGTGTAGAAAAACAGAAAGTAGTTTATATTGGATTCATAAGAAAATGGCTGGTCCAAGACCTGTAAGTGGATTTGTGCTGTTCTAAAACAACTCAAAAATCTAAATAATTGTAGCAGTTTGTGCAAAAAGCCATTAAAAATATAGATGAATATTAGTTTTGAATTGCACATTTAGTTTAGCAGAAATATTATACGTCTGCTGAGAGTGCCCTGGTAGTGCTACAGCTAGCTGTCGCTGCAGATTTTTGCGTTTGCAAATAGCTTTTACATGTAAATAATGGTGTAATGTGAAATTGTTTGAAAAAATAAAGGTTTGTAAAGAACATTCAAGACCTGAAGCTCTTGTTGTTTTACGATGGCAGCAGTCTATTTTGATCTTTGCACTGTTGAAAATGTTAGCTTGTCAATCTGGTTAGAAAAAAAAACTCTCTTTCTCCGTCCTGAGTTTATTCAGAGATGTATAGAGTAGAAACTAGCAAATATGTTGTTAATGAAAACAGCCATGAGCTAAAGGTGTTTAAACTTCAACCACAATAAAAAAATTAAAAAAAGCTCAGATATTTTGAAGTGAAGTTTGTGGAAAAGTTATGAACAATCAATGTCTTGTTTCTTGCAAAGCTCTTTGATGAACCTCAGTTAGGAGAAAAAGTTTCAACTCATGAGATAATGGCTAGTCCAATAAAGGCCAAAACCATCTTCAGACCACTCCAGTTTAAAAAAATGTTGAAGTGGTTCGTTCAAACAATACGTTAAATATATTAACATTGTTGTTAATTTTGAATTACCATATTTTTCAGACTATAAGACGCACTTAAAATCCTTGAATTTTCTCAAAAATCGACAGTGAGCCTCATGTATTAATGCTGGTTGTGCTTACTGACCTCGAAGCAAGTTTATGTGATACACAACGATCAAAAATCTGTCCAAATGAAATTATTTTGCTTATTGAGCAAAATAATTATAGTTCGAAAAATACAGTATATGAAAAATTCATAAAATATTAGGATATTCCTGCAGAAAGCTTTCCTGGCTACATTATAGCTACTAGTTGCTGCTGCTAATGATGTTTGCAAATAGCCACTAAACTCTATGTAAATAACCATGTAATACAGCACGGTGGTGCAGCTGGTAGAGCTGCTGCCTCTCAGCGAGCAGGTTGCTCCAGTTCAAATCCCGGCCGGGGGCCTTTCTGTGTGGAGTTTGCATGTTCTCTCTGTGCATGCGTGGGTTTTCTCCGGGTACTCCGGTTTCTTCCCACAGACCAAAAACATACATGTTAGGCTGATTGGTAACTCTAACTTGTCCCTAGATGTGAGTGAGAGTGTGAATGTGTCTCTGTGATGGACTGGAGACCTGTCCAGGGTGTCCCCCGCCTCTCGCATAGTGATGGTTATGGGCACCAGTGAGCCCAGCAATCTGAAAAGGAAGAAGCGGGTAAAGATGATGGATGGATGGATGGATGGATGGGTGTTCACCATGTAATGCAGAACTGCAAGTGATGTAAAGATTTACAGTGTTCACTGTGAAATTATTTAGATTGAAGTTGTTTTAAGATGGTCAGAAGTAAAAACTTGTTTTTTTTCTCTCCAAGGTTAAAACTATCTACAAAGACAGATAATATTGTTCATAATGTTTCCAGAGAACCCGACTTTGAAAGATCAGAAAAAAAAAAGAAAATATTCAATGCAATTAAATAAATGAGGGAGACAAAAAGAAAAAATACTGTTTGAGAAGAGGTGACCTTTACAGCACTTCATGTCCCAGACTGCTTGTCAGGTTGCTCGAGATGAAAGATCTGTGTTTCAAACACATGATGTTTTCATAAAGCAAGGCGATGGCTTATATTGGCTTGACTTCTACATCTGTGGGCCACAAGGTCTTCTTATTTACCTCCAGTGAGTTCAACATCGCACACTTTGTCAGTGTGAGCGGCAGGCTAAGAGACAGGCGGGCAAGGCAGTCATACAAAGTGAAGTACTTAGGATTAACCGTGGCTCTTCAAGTTTCAGTAATTATCCTCCTGCAGGCATTCTTGTTGTGTTGGATAATAATGGAAGTGCGGGTGTACGCTTGTCACCTCTCAAGTGTGGGTGGAGGAAGCCAGCGAGCGTCGCAGCGCAGAGAAATGTTTGCTTCTCTGTTGTGTCATCGAGAGTAAGTCGAACTTGTTACGTTCTTGCAGTTAAAGCTAAAACAACACTGGTTGTCTTGTTTTTATTCAGCTGCAGATGTGAAAATGAAACGTTTTCAGGATTAATGCATTTTTAGATTAAGTGCAATTATAAAGTGTCTTTTTTTTTTCTTTTCGACAAACCAGTCCATTAAAACACGTTTGCATCATTAGTTTAGGGTGACTGTCGTCTGACTGGCACATTTGCAGGATGTACAGAAATCACACAGGAAGTGTGTGTGTGCTTGTTGCCCCACATGTTCAAAGTTTTCTTTTAATTTCATGTTAGAATAATAGAAAGATGGCTCTATCTTGAAGAGGAAACACAATGCTTTAATTAAGAGTCAGCCCAATTTCCCAGAGGGGAGATTGTCGACTTCCATTAACTTAGTTTATCATATAATAAAGAGGTTGCCTTGTCCTTCCCTACACAGGAAAAATAGAAGAGTAATTTTTTCGGAGTTAACATTATTTTCATCTAAAAGAGTCATGTTTATACATTATAGAGTAAAATCGTGTCAATTGGTCAATAGAATCGGAGGAAAAAAACAGAGTAAATCATATCGGAGTAAAACAAGAAAAACGCCCACTGAAGTTCGTTAAGTTTCGTTTCTTCCACCATTTTGTTTTCCCGCATTGGACCGGAGGCGACGGTCTGCTTTGTGCCAGGTAAGTGCCCAAATGGGTTGTAAACATATTTCATGTGGGGTTTTATTTGTTTTTTATTATTATTAACACTAATTATCTCTAGCGGAAAGATGACGTGCTGCTGTGTGGTCGTGGGGGAAGGAGGGGTGCAGCGAGGAATTAACATGGTTGGCTAACTAGTTAGCATGTGTGCTTCAGCTAACTTAATGTAGCCGTTTACAACAATGTAAGCAGAAAAAAAACATCAGTGTTGTACAATGCTACGTCCATTTTTTATTTGCATAAGTCAAGGCTGTTGCTATTTTAAGCTAAGGAACGGAGTTTAAAAGAGGAGCTAGCTGTACAATCGAAGCTAGCTCTGCTAGCATGTGTCCCGCCCAGAAAATGGCGCGGGAGGGCTATGCTAGTAACTTCTCTTGAACGTAGAGCAGCAATTAAAAATATATAATTAAAGTTGTGCTTTGTATGCAAACTGTAAGTTGTCAGTAAAACATTGTGATTGACTATTTAGTCCATAAACCCCGTTTGCATCGAGTTGTATGGAACTGATGTGGTTTTGTTTTCGTTTTAGTTGTGTTGATTGGCTAAATTCAAGAGCGCCTAGCTCATTAAGAGCCCATTAAGGATATTTGTTAGCCACCAAGTGCTTCTTCCCCATGATAGTTTCAACCTCTTATCTTAATTTTTTTTATTCCCTTCGATAAGTATGTTATCAAAGTGAATAATATATAATAATTTGTTATTGAAAAATATCATATTTTACATAATGCAGGATGCAAGCTGTGCGTGTCAAACATAGAGATCGACAGAAATACATCTGTTTTGAAGGCCAACTGACTTACAGTTCATTTTTGGAATGTGGTGAGTGCAAACAAAACAAGTTTCCAACATTTTCATATATTGTGTTTATCAAAAACGTTTTGGGAATGTTGCCATAATGGGTGCTTTACCAACTTTTCTGATTTATTATTCTGTTTTACTTAATTTTAATTTATAATGTCTTTTAATTGTTATTTACATATGTTCAAATATATAATAAATAAATAATTTGCTATGTTCATAGCTGCAAAAAAGTTCAGCATCCCAACCTTGGACTTAAAAGTTTCTGATGATTCTAAGACTGAAGTGGATGAGGAGGTTTTTGAGCTCCTTTTGAAAAGTCCAAACCTTGGTGTGCTGGAAATTTGTGAAGCACAAGATCTCCATCCAGAAGGTAAGGTGTTGCAAAGTGTCATTTGTTTATTTTTGTGAACTATTTTTGGTCATCCTTATGGGTTTGACCAATAGGGATAGAAATGTCTTTCCAGATCAGTATAGACATGTTGATGTCCATTTGATATCACCAATCTAGGATGAGATCATAAAAGCGTTCACCTTTGTAGCATTTCACACAACATGTGGAAACATCTTACATCACAGACCATTCACGGTTTGGCCTATTTCTAGTGTTTCAGTGGTTCATCACAATGAACACAGATAAATGTGCATGAGTTATCTATGTTTGTATCATACTGTTTCTTGTGAGAAGAGCTCATCAGGTGACCTTAATTTATATATAAAAAAAGTTTTTGGGAGAGAACCATTTTCTCAATTTTAGTGTTGACTACTGTTAATTCTACCAACAAAATGTTTAGATAATCCTATGGATCAGCTAAGCTGTGCAGCAAGCAGCTCCTTCACCAGCTCCAGTGGAGAAACTGAAGTGGACTCCGATGACACCATTATATTGCAACACAGTCCTGTAACAAGACATAGAGCTGAAGACACCTCTCTTGCCCAAGTAAGCTATGCAGATTACTGTGCAGACTTCCATAGAGTTTTTACAAAATTTGAATACATTATATAAATTGCTCTCTTAAAACCACTTTCTGTGTTTTTTTCCTTCAGCATATCTCTGCACATTTTAGTCCAGATCCTTAGCATAGAAGGCTCTGGACTTCCCAAAAAATTTAAGTTCTTATAGTTTTGTTTGTGCTTTTTAACATAACTTACTATTCCACTAATAACTATTATAGTTCTTTTAATACTATCTCTTTTTTATGGAATAAAATAGGATTTGTAATTGTCTTGTGTACAGTGTTTTTGCAACGTATCGATTTATATTTTTACCATCACTTTAGATGATTGAAAATGTTCTAAAGAACAAACCAGGAGGAGACAGGATCGTCAATGAATATGCGCGGACAAAAAGCCTAACCGACACCAGACGGCGTGAAATGGTCAAGATATTGGTTGCACATATGACAAGTGAACATGGGTATGCTGAAATAATAATTTTTTTTTCTATGCACCTCTCACAATTACTTTTGTTGAAGGTGTTCTTTACACCTTTAACAATGCTCAGAGTTTTTTCTGTGTCAATATAGGACAAGTCCCTCCAGACGTATCAAAGAGGACTATGCAAAGGGTATTATTACCTTGTTCCCTTACCTGGCTGATCCTAAGAGCAGATTTGGCTATGTAAGTTCAAAACAGAAGTCCAACTTGTTGGCTATGGTTTGAGTAGAACTGAAAATGTTTCTCTGTTGCATCCCCTGCATCTGTGCCACTTGTTTTTAACTTTCCAATTTTAAAACTTTTGTAGAGTTTATTGTTCCAGTGTTGACCTACTGCAGCTTGAAGAATAAACATTGTGAAGAGATTTTATTTATGTAATTCAAACAATGGGAACTAAAATCTGTAAATCATAGCTACTATCATTCACGGTTGTCTTTACTTTCGCAGCTTTAAAAACATTTATCATTCACCTACTTTTAGGAGCATTATTACAATGCAGAAGATGGGAGTGGGTATCTGGCTTGGAGACTGAAGTTTGTCCAGAGGGAAGCTTCTAATGGACAAAAGAAGGTCCCCAGACTGTCACAAACCCAAACAGGTATGTGTATTTATACTTGTACAAATTTTATCCTACAACCAAACTGCACAATAGGTTCCCAAGCCTTATTTATTAAATCCTAAGATCGAGTGTCCCATTCATATAATGTTTTTTTAGGGGGACCAACAACTGACAGAGACTGTTTGAGAGAAGAAGACTGCCTTTTGACAGACAGCTTGTGTTCTGAAGCCATTGCGCTGATGAAGCACACAACTGATGAAGGAACTGTAATGAGGAAGATGAAACAGACTTTCAACTATCGCCAGAAGATGATTCATGACCCAGTGAAGTCACCTGGTATCTTTTTGGACTTCCCAAGATTCCTGGACATGGGAGGATTGGTATGCTTATCTTCACTTCAGCTTAACCTATTTTTATAAAGTTTAAATTGAGGTGGGCGTGAGAAAGTTTAACAAAATGATTTTTAAAACCTTCATCTCTTCTCCAGGTTGAGCAAGATTTTACATTGATGTTTGGGGAAGCCATCTCTGCAAAATTCCTGGAGAAGTGGCCCACTGTCTACAAGCAGAAAGTCCTCGAACAAAGCCGTGGTCTCACACAGTCTGATGACCTTGAGAACCTTCTTCACAATGCTGAAGGCACAACAGAGGTGCAAAATGGTAAGTTGGACTGGATTATAAAGACGGTGTTTAATGTAACATAATTTTATGTAAATTGATTCAATATAAGTGCGCCTCCTTCTGCCGTCACTGTTTGGTAAGCTTCCTCTGGAAGTGTTAACACGGTTGCAAAGAAGTTCTGTTAGCTTATGTTTATTTCATCTTTTCTTCCAGGATGGGACAGTGACATGTCATCCATTCTGATTCTTGTGCACCTCCTGCCACCGTCACCTCATGGCCGGAAGAGACCAGGAAAACTCTCAGCCAGAGCAGCCATTGAACATCTTGTGAAGTTTGTCAAGGTAAGGTTACAGCTAAGGGAATATTTATGTTGATCAAAATTCCCTATTCTTCACTTATTTTTATTTATTTGTATTTTTTGTGAAGTTGGTCTGAAATTTCATTTCAAGTAACATTAAAGAGGTCCTGAAAAGTAATTTGCCTTAACTATAAGAACCCTGTTTTCTTTGAAACCCAAGACTAATCATGTTTTATTCTGTTTTTACCACAGACAGGAACCAGCATCCAGGGGCACCTTGATGGCATCGCAGAAAGGCGTCAACCTTACCTGCTTGCAGTAGGGACTCAGAGGGGCGTTATTCACAAGTACTTCATTGTGATTGACAAACATGCCATACCTTGTAAATCACCAGGCCCTCTAGCCTGTTTTGATGAGCTTTTTAAAGCTCACTTTGTGTTCGGCACTTCATATGACCATGATCTGGTCAATGTGTACAATTTTCTGCAGACCGCCATTTATGAGATAGATGTTGAGACAACCAAAGTAAATCCTAGGGTTGCAGAGTTGAGGGCTCGGATGCTGCGTTAAATAGTTGTTTTGCTATGATTGTTTCAGTATTAAGTTGAGTTGGAATGTTCTGCTTCATTTGTAAGAAGTACCAGACAAATGCTAATTCTCTGACCAAGCACTTAAAATTGATCCACGGACTTTGCTCTGGTAAGACACTTCGTCTTAAATGTGGTCAGGCAGGTTGTGCTCAAGTTTATGGCACATTTTCTGGGTTCAGAAAGCATCTCAATAAAGCACATGATAAACACACTTGTAATCCTGGTGAAGGCCCATCTACAACTGAAGAGACATTTGAAAGTCAAAATTTGCCCTCTATGAGTGCTGCTTCTGATACAGTCCCGCTTCAGAAATCTCTTGTGCATAGTTGTGCAACAGCAGTTGCAGAACTTAAATTTGCAGGTGTAAGTGAAAGAGCAATTAACTCTTTGGTAATTTCCCTGGAAGAAATAGTTAATGATTTTCAAAATCAAGCAAAAGAATCTGTGAAAAACAGTCTTTCTTTACAAGAACCTGTCAAAAGTGACATTGAGTGCAAAATTGATCAATGTTTTGAGAAAATGGAAAATCCTTTCAAGATATTAAATTCTGAAAGTAAAAGAACTCGTTTTTTGGCAGATAATTGGGGACGTGTAGACCCAGTAGAATATGTCCTTGACTTAAAAAGTCATGCATTCTAAATTCACTACAGTACTTCAGTACATGTGAAAACTTCTCAGTTGATATTATGCATGATATCTTGGAAGGAGTGGCACAATATGAAATGAAGCTGATTTTGTTGCATGTAGTTGACCAGTACACAACATTAAAGGATGTAGACAGGAGAATAAGGAGCTTTAACTATGGCTACATGGAACAAACCAACAAACCACCTGCAGTGAAGTTGGTAGAAGACTCAAATGACTTGGGGTTAAATGCCATCCAGTCCTGGTGTCTACTACGTAACCTACCACTCATCTTTGGAGACTTAGTTTGTCCAAATGATCAGCACTGGTATTTGCTGCAGCTGTTGCTTCACATAGTAAATATTGTTTTTTCACCAGTGTTATCAAAAGGCATTACTATTTTCTTAAAACACCTGATTGCCGAACATCACAGGTTATTCAAACATTTGTTTCCACAAAAAAAGTTGCTCCCAAAGCATCATTTTATGGTGCATTATCCTACATGCATACTCAAAATAGGCCCAATTCTACATAGCTGGTGCATGCGATACGAAGCTAAACACAATTTCTTTAAAAAACAATTGAAAAGTTTTAAAAATGTTACAAAAACCCTGGCATTAAAGCATCAAAGTCACATTGCTTTCAGTTGGCATACATTTGACCACAAGAGACTGACCATTGGACCAGGTAAAATGGTGCCTTTAAATGTACTGAAGTGGGGCTGTGAGATAGCAGAGACTCTTCAGTTACCAATCAACACCAAAGTATTAAATGTTAAATGGGCCAAACACCATGGAAATATGTATCGTGCAGATTTAGTTGTTTGTAAAGAAATGTTTTGTGAAATGCCAGTTTTCCATAAGATCTACAATGTTGTTGTGAAAGATGAGAGGTTACTGTTTGTTACATTTGCACTGCAAACAGTGTGTCTGAATGAGCATTTCAGTGCTTTTCAAGTTTTGTGTACAAGAGATGGACCTCATGTTATTTATGTAGAAGAGCTTTTCTGTGCCAGAGCTTTTGATTTACAGGTGTCATACAGTCATGAAGATGCAAATGTTTATATTGTTCCATACTGTTTCCTGTGAACAATAAAAATGGCTGTTCAAATACTGATTTCTGGTCTATGCATTGTACTCTTACAAACTCAGATGTGTATAATGGCTAAAAAAATTGCTTAGTGAGTGAAATAAAGTTACATTTTGTTCTATTTTACAATTTAATTTAATGTTTAACTGCACAATATGGAATAAAATAAAATTAGGAGTAAAATTTTACACCATTAAGAGCACAATTTGATACTACGTGGAATAAAATTCTATTCTATTTTGTGTAAAATTATTTTTTAGTCAGACTAAAAGTTTTCTCTACTTGGAATAGAATGCAATTCTATTTAGAGTAAATTATATTCCACTTGGAGTTAAAATACAGTAGAGTAGTTTTTCTTTTAAACAACTTAGAGTAAATTCTCTTGGCATTGATTAAAATTTTTGCACTAAATAGAGTAGATTTTACTCTGAAATTTCAACTCTTCCATGAGAGTAAATTTTACTCTATTTAGACTGGGACCAAATGTTATCTTTTTTAGAGTAAATTTTTTTTCAAATTGAGTAAATTTTACTCTGGAAATTTTACTGTGTACCCAGACAATTGGTTTTAATCAGCCAGCAGGTCTTTCATGGCTGGTAATTTATGCTAAATTGACAAGGGTGGAGGATATCATGGAAAATCATTATGACAGGCCTCAGGTCACTTGCTGTCACTGTCTTGTTTCATCCTGACCACTGAGCTGACAGTCAACAACAAACCTAAAAAGAATTTTAAAAAGAGGCAGATGATTGTGATGACATAATGAAGACTGCACAACGCACATTCCTGTGATTTTGTGCAAGAAGTTTCAGGAAAGATTAAAACGATTTTAGCATGTTCACTTTCATGTAATGTGTTGGAAAACAAACAAAATCTTACCCCTGAAAAAATGAACACATAGTTCAGATGTTTTGAAGAGTGGCAAAGTTGTTGAGCAAATGATATCTTACCTGTTGTGGATAACCCTTGGAACAATCTTAGTTTGGTGGTTGCTTAACAAGATAAGACACGACTGACAAGCCAGTCTGAGCAGGTCCTTGATCTAAACAGAGTTCAAACAAAAATATGTTCATGTAAAAGCCTTTACATCACAATTAATTTAATATTACACCAGCTGTCTCACTCCCAGCAGATTATCATAATATATCGGCTGAAAAAGCTTTGTAATGTGAAATTAACAGCAGTCTAAAGAAAAAAAAATGTGTTTGAGTAAATCACTATCACTTGTTTTTGTCTGGAGTTGTTTAAAAATGGCAACAATCTACTTTGATAGATTAACGGGCACAGACTATTAGGTCATGAATCCAAACTGAAGTTAACCTTTTTTCTTAATCATTCATGACTTGTTCACAGAAACCAGCTTTTAAAGGACCTGAAATATTATTTTAAGACTAATCAAAATGTTGTTTACTTTTAATAAAGTGTGTAATATCAGCCCTTGTGTCTGTGGCTGCCCTGATCCAGACCCACTTGGCAGCCACTCTGCAGACGGACATCTATCTATAGATAGATAGATAGATAGATAGATAGATAGATAGATAGATAGATAGATAGATAGATAGATAGATAGATAGATAGATAGATAGATAGATAGATAGATAGATAGATAGATAGATAGATAGATAGATAGATAGATAGATAGATAGATAGATAGATAGATAGATAGATAGATAGATAGATAGATAGATAGATAGATAGATAGATCGATAGATAGATAGATAGATAGATAGATAGATAGATAGATAGATAGATAGATAGATAGATGGATGGATAGATGGATAGATGGATAGATGGATAGATGGATAGATGGATAGATGGATAGATGGATAGATAGATGGATAGATAGATGGATAGATAGATAGATGGATAGATAGATGGATGGATGGATGAACATATAAAACAATCTGTATCTTTTGCTGTGTTTTTGGTCTTGCTGCAGACTGGGAGAGTGACAGTACAAATTGTGGTTCAGAATAAAAGGCATCAGCTGGGTGTGGGGGTAGTAGTATGAAGACAGGATGAGCAGAAGAGCTTGGACACACTTCTCGCCTTGCAATTTAATCACTGTATACCCAGGCAAGTATTGACACTTGTCCTGTGGAAGCTATTAAAGTTGCTGTCCAAGGTTAAATGAAATTGCAGTTTATCAGGGCAGCATTGAGAAAATAAGCGAATCTGTTCATGGCTGCTGATTAATGTGGAGCGTGATCAACACAAGGTGTTCATTAAGCTATACATCACCAGGGTAATTTAACGTCATAGTGCCTGCTGTTGCCCCCCCCCCCCCCCTTTCCACATTCACTCGTTTTGCACATTCAGTTTGTTTGGTGTATTTGTTTAAAGGTTTGTCTGTTGAAGTCCTCACATTTTTGGACATGTCTGAGCTGGTGGCACTGCAGAATCAAACATCACGATGCTGAATGCGCATTTCTCAGAAACCTGAATGAAATATTTCATTATGGAGGACAAAACATAAACAGCAGGCTTTATTGGTTCATATTGTCAGTCTTTACTCAAAATCATAATCAGAATATTTAGATTCATCCCGAGCCCTGACCATTATCTGGTTTTGTTCGTGAAGCTCGCTGTTTGGCTTCACCGCTGTCCTGATTCTGTTCAATTGTTCAAAGGCTGATAAACATTTATTTGTAGAGGTATGCTAATAAGGCCTGAGACCTAGAGCAGTGGTTTTCTTTTTTCTGCCTCGCCCCCCCATGTTTTGTTTACTTAGTTGATTTAATTGATAGTACTTGAGGGACAAGCGTGAGTCGGACATGAATCATGGAGGACATGGCTACTGGTGAGGAGTTGAAAGTCGCCTGTAATTAAGTTGGGCACTAGAGATCAATTGTTTGCAGAATGATTTGGTCGGGGCTAATTGACACTAATTGTTTAATCAGATTTTTTTTCTCACCCTCCACAGTCGAGCAAGCTTCTTCTCGTAGCACTTCAACCTGAGGTGCAAAGAATGCGCTTGACATGAGCTGCTAAGGAGGGAAGGAGGACTTTTAAAAATCAAATGCAAATTATTACAACGTATTTAGGAATACACGCGTCAAAAATACCAAGGTTAAACACGACTAAATGCAAAGCCTTTGATCTTAAAATGATGTCAGGTGATAGTTATTTTTTTTTAAATATATTTAATTGTTTATGAGATCATTAAATGAAACTGTTGTTATAGTTAGGTGATTTATTAAACTGAATTTAAACTTTTGCTAAATCTATAAATGGAAACAACAAAGTCCATGCTCAATAATCCAGGTATACAATTCAACATTTTTCAGTCAGGTCATCTATAAATGGAAACGTAACGCCATTAATGCTTATATTGCACGGTTTTAAATATAAATCTGAATCAAGTCCATGAGCAATAATTTTACATAATTAGTACTTTACAAATGTTTTACATCGTTCCTCATATTTGAATATTTTACTTCCAAGGAGCCAGACGATCTTGTAATTAGAATTTCTTGTAAAGTGGTCTTGATCAGCAGTTTTCAGGCCTTCAGAATTTTTTTTTTTTTGTTTAATCTTTTGCTTTGGCTGCCTTTTGAATCATTTTCTCGTTTGAACTATTTTCTCATCATTTGATTGTTGTTAAGCAAAGATGTGCTGTGCTCAGAGTACATGTTGTCAACAACTCTCAGCGACCATTTACCTTAACTTCTGTATAAGTGGCTGAGTTATAGTGGCTGAGTTATAGTGATTTTATGTTTAATCATTATAATATTATTATTGCTATACATTTATTAGCTTCTTTCAGGACACCAAAGAGAATATTAGTTTTAGAGGAAAAGAGAAAATGGGGTTTGGAACAGGTGAGAGGCGTTCAAAGTCTGTAAAAGTGCATAGTTTAAGGTCTGATGGCTGTGGCAGCCATGTTGAATTAGGTTGATTTAAGTACATGGTAAATGGACTGTACTTATATAGCGCCTTTCTATCTGATCAAGATACTTAAAGTACTTTATACTACAAGCTGTGTCCTCATTTACCCATTCATACAGTACTCTATTAGATCTATACAAAGATGAATCAGTGCTTTATCACATTCATACACTGATGGGACACACATCAGAGACAATGAAGGCTTCAGTGTTTTGCCCAGGGACACTCCAGCTGTGACTGCTGGTGGAATTGAACCCACAACTCTCATTGGAGGACGACTCTAAACATTCATCCGCAGCTCCCCTAGGTGACGTTAGTGTTCAGTAGACGTACACACAAAGGATACTTTCAATGAGATGTTTGGGTTCACCAAATACCCCCCCCCCCCCCCCCCCCCCCCCCCCCCTACACACACTCACACACATGCAGACAAGGGCAAAAACATCATCACCCTTTCATTTGCCGTTGTTGACAAGCATCAATAAATATCAAGCTGTCTTTCAGTGCATAAAGACTTGACCTTTTGTTGTTGTTGTTGTTGTTGTTGTGGTGCTCTCCAGTTTATTTTGCAGCTACTTTATATATGATTCTTGTTTTATTTTCAATTTTTTTGGCAAACCAAATTTATTGTGTTGTCACGAACAATAAAATCACATTTTTAAATGTAAATTCAGGTTGTTTTTTTTAACATTGACTAGTTAACTTTATACTTAAGTTTCACCGATAAATAATTCAAATCACTGTTAATTTTCCTGCCGCATTTGCCGACTCTTAATGAAAACACAATAATAATAATAATAAATGAAAACATAAAAAAATAAAAAAATGTGAAAACAAATAATTACGTTGGCAAAACAACTTTTGGCAGAGCTTCATCACAAGCGCTCGTTTGAGTGAAGACAGATATTATGAGTGGAAGCTGCAGCACGTGAGGAGCTGCTTCGCTGAGATTAAACGACGAAGCGGAGCAGATAATTAGAGACAAGTCTTCCTTCTCTATCTGATTAAACCCAGCAAGTCGCAGCGTAACGAGCTGCTGATGGGTGGAGCTGAACACATGAACATGAGATCTAACATCATTACATTAAACGGCAATTAGACCTGTAGCTTTTTTAATTAACACAAACTATGATGGAGAATTAATGATGATGATTACTCAAAGGCCAGGAGAAGAAAAGATTAAATATTGGTGGCCATGCTGGAAACCGTAGTTAAGAGGCTGGAC
The DNA here is from genome assembly GCF_014905685.2 of Nematolebias whitei. Classification (NCBI taxonomy): domain Eukaryota; kingdom Metazoa; phylum Chordata; class Actinopteri; order Cyprinodontiformes; family Rivulidae; genus Nematolebias; species Nematolebias whitei. Next base: position 21,774,321 of record NC_056502.1, read on the forward strand.
TGGTCTGACAGGGTAACACAGTGTCAAGATTAACAATTAAAATGTTCTTACAGGTATAGACAAAAATAAGTTCAATTCAATTCAGTTCAGTTTATTTATAAAGCGCCAAGTCACAACAGAAGTCATCTCAGGGCACTGAACATTCATAAATATATAAATAATTTAACATTATTTATGTGAGGAGCAGACTGCTTTGAGTTTAACTCCATCCCAGAACTCTCATCTTGAGCAAACATGAAGGCGACAGTGGAAAGGAAAAACTCCCTCATGAGGAAGAAACCTTTAGCAGAACCAGGCTCAGGACAAGCAGCCATCTGCTTCAACTAGCTGGGTTTGGGAGGAATAGATACACAATGGCAGGTTGCAACTCACGTTAAGATAAAAATCCAGTGTTAAAACTGGACTATGTGTCAGCCTCATGGTCAGAAACTGGAAAGTTGGTTCCACAAGAGAGGAGCCTGAGAACTGAAAGATCTTCCTCCCATTCTGCTTTTGGAAACCCTAGAAACCTCAAGTAAGCCTGCAGTCTGAGCGCGACATGCTCTGTTGGGAAAATATGGAACAATAAGATCTTGGTAAATATGTGCAAGAACCTTAGCAAACACAAAATAGTTATGATGGTGCTCCCCCAAATGAACTTTGAACCCTAACAGATCACACAAGAGCTTTGATAAAACACGCACAATCTAAATGTGATCCAAATTAGAAAAACGGTTGATAACTTTGATCATTTTTTTAACTTAGCGTATTAATCACATTCCAATTAGCGTTTATCTTGTTCGTGTCGTCTTTCCATCAGGTTTTCTGATTTATTGTTGAACCTGCCTTTACTTTGTGCTAATAATTGGATGCTATTGAAAGGATGAGTCTCATTGATTTTGTGGATGACTGGGAACATTACTGGCTCTGACCATAGATTGTCCGCAAGGTCTGTGTTGAGCTGGGATCGATGCCGGTGAATCTTCCCCTCTGGTTTTTATTTACTTCTGTCTCCATTGATTGAAACATGCAATAGTTCAGGGGCTATTATCACACACTGACGCTAAGTTTCCCTGTCTCTTCATTGAAATAGCTCCCTCTGTTCCTTGGCAATATCTCACTCCAGCAAGTGCTCCCATCTTTCCCTTTCTAAGTAATGAGTTAAGAGTATTGCTATGACCTGTAAACATCAATCATGGGGAAAAAGGGGAGACAGTGACTAACTGCACCAGCAAGAGGAGAATGAAATGAAATGAAAGGATATAATAAAAGGACCATCCAGCTTTGTAGGAGAAACTGACTTAAACCACACAACAGCTGTATGTAGATAATCCTCAAGTGATGGTTTGAGCAGAGGGTGAAAAAATGATAGAGTTCGGAAGCATTAAATTGAAGACAAAGACGCCAAAACTTTTGTTCATTCATTGAGAATTCAGTGCAAATCCAAATCCAATTCAAGTCTCCTAGTCTGAGGGGTAAAAAAAAAAAAGCCATGCATTTTTATTTAACTGCTAAAATTAAACTTTTCTCAAATGGATAACTTGTCAAATTTGCCTTGTAGTGGCTGCCTCGCTGGATTGTTTCCACAATACAACACAAAGATGGTCCTGCTCAAGTGGCCCACCTCGCGTTTACATATCTTATTTCCTGACGAGACAGCAGAAAGGTCAGCGTCCTATCCAACTGGGACTGTTGTGATTGAATGTAATCAGTGTGTACTTGTTATTCTGAGTGCTGGAGCCTTTCTTTTATTTGCTTGGCCCAGAAGTTAATTTCCCTGGTGACCTTTGTGTAATAAAACAGTATTATCTGTTTCTGGAGCCACAACAAGGAAGCAAATTAGCTTCCTTAGGAGCGTTTTGTCACCGAGGAGATCAGTTAAAAGTTTATTTACTTTAATTAGATTAAGGGAGCAGTAAAGGCATGTGTCTGTGAAGGCATCATGCTTTGTCTACTTGCATTATCTGATTGGGGCAGCCATCGAACTTGACAATGCTGTTCATTTTAATAATGAAGACCCTTTGCATTACTGGATTAATTTTTTTTTTTTTTTTTTTTTTTTTTTGTTTAGATGCAAACAACAAAAATTAAACTTTTGACCTTAAAGGGATAGTTCAGTTTGTTTGTTTTTTGCAGTGGGGTTCGGTCGAAAGGTGTTGAACTGTTATTATTCTACCTCTTGTATAGCTTTTAGAAGAAATAAAGTCCACTTCAGAGCAACTTGATAAGCTAAGAACACACTGCTATAAGTTTCACATCACATGGTCATTCCTGAAGGAATATGTGCTGAAAGTGCTACAGCTAGCTGCTGCTACATTTACACTAGCAAATAACCATAAAAATGCATGTGTTGTGCAAAATTGAAAGTGGTGCTAAGTTTTTTATAAAACAGCCTTTGCATGAACCGTTATAAAACATGTGGACTTGAAGTTTTTTTTTTAAGCTGACAAAAATCCACTTTGGTCTTGATCTCACTTGGATTAACTCTTAGCCTGTCAATAAAAACAAAACTCTTTCGCCCTACTGATGTGGTTGAAATAAAATGTGTATTTATTGTCATCATTGTATGTTCCCATACAATTGCAAAATTGTCTCTCTGCATTTAACCCATCCACCACCAGGTGGAGCAGTGGGCAGCTATGGATGGCACCTGGGGAGAGACTGGGGATAGAGTGTCCTGCTCAAAGACACCATGAGATGGGCAATGATCATGGATGGAACCCGGGGCCTTCGGGTCCCGAGTTGGCTGCCATGCCACTACACCATCTCGGCTCCCAAGCTATCTACAAAAGGTAAGATGTTAACTGTTTATAACTATTAGGGGAATTTAAGTAAAGGTCACGGATGTTATCATTAACTAATGTTAAATTAATGTTGAACCATGTGTGTGAGGTCAAGAGAGTCTTTTGTCTCAGAGAGGAGCCTGCAGGCGCACCTGATAAACTTTAAGACCCTCTCTGAGTCTGTAAGCTGGAAAGCTGAGGTCGTCTTGACCTCACGTCTGTCTGATAAGCGTTTATTATAAAGCACTTCCTGCCTCACTGTCCGGTGCAGAGTCTCACTAACGAGGCTCAAAACATGTAACTTTAGTACACCTGTGAAAGATTCCTCATGACCGTCCACCTTTGCAAGTAAAGACCGGTTATGTAAAATCTTCTTGTGTCCTCAGAGTGGCTTATTTGAGTAAATAGAAATGATGAAAGGATATTTATTTATCCAACAATAACCTTACCTCAGAACATCACCATGTCTGAAATACCATTTTAATCTTAGAATATAAGTACATTTAACAAGTATTTCACGTTAACAGAGTTGGCTTAGTTTGGGCAAGTATTGAGTCTTGAAGTTGTTTTTAAAGAAACTAATCAAGCTGTTGATTTCTCACCGTCCTGCACGAACATATGCCACCTGATACCGAGGAATTCCTCTAATCCGTTCTCCAACTTTTAGTGGGAGTGACGCTTCTTTTTAAACTGGATTGTTTTTGGCTCGAGTGTGCTCACACAAGCTCAAATGACCACTTTAAATTTCATCTTTAAACTTTGTTGGCTGCAGTCTATGACATTAAGAAAAAAAAATTGGCTTGTTTAAACACGTTTTAACCTTTTTTTTTTAAAACATGATACATGTGAACAATGACTTGAAACACATGACTTTTTAATTAGATTTCTTTCTGGACAACGGAACAATACTTACACTTCACAGATTGGCTGGCTATTTTAAATATATCCCATAGCTGCTGCAGACAAATGGTGAATGTGAGAGAAGAGGCTGTGAGCTATGGAGGCCAAAGTGAATGCAATGCTTTACTGACCCGAGGAATCTCTTTTATTACAGCCTCTTTGTGCCTCTCCCTCCGCTGCTCTGTCAGGCCTTTCAGAGCCAGTGGCAGCCACCTACATTATATCCTGGATAGGCAGGACATTCATGCCTTTTTAACCCATTGTCCTTCCCCCTGGGGTGAGGGCCCAGAGCGGGATGTGAGAACCCCAGGCTGGGTATTGTGTCCCTCTGCGCTCTTCACACACCCGGCGGGGGACTTCCTTTCTGGTGTCACCGAAACCTGTGTGGTGTAATCCGCAGCTCCCCGCTGAGCAGGATGGAAAGGTTATTAAAAGCGCCTCTAATGTCTCGTTAATAAATCGCTTCCATTTTCCGCTTCATTTCTAAGTAATCGTGTTGGGAGTGTGGATGGGAAGGAATGTGTAGTTCTCATGTTTTCAGTAGCAAAGCAGCATAAAAATTAGCATGTCTCTTTTTTTTTTTATTATTTATTATCAGCTACCACAGACACACCAGTGCAAATCTATTAGAGATGTGACCCTTGCATTAAAGGCCAAGCACCTTGACATTCTGTGTCCCGGGGTCAACCTACGAGGTGTTGATGCTGCTGTGATTGTCAGAAGGGACATTTAAAAAAAATAAAACAACATTGAGTCTAGAGAGAGGTTTCACTTTAATGGCGTCTTATACTGTGACCTGGTGCATGCTGCTTTTAGCTCTCCTCTGGGGGTGGCTCTTTAAAGCTGCAGAGGTCACTTCAGTTAGAGTGCTGCTGTGTTAAGAGGTTAGAGAGCACAGGTCCCAACGGCGCGGTATCACAAGCACTCTCCATGATGCGTTAAGGATGCTGATGCCTCTGATTGCCACAGTGGGACCTGGAGGTGAGGTTAGGACTGCTGGGGTAATCCCATTAACTGTGACTCCTGTAGACCTCTCTCCCTAAGTGTGTGCGTGTGTTTCAGAGCGAGAGCTGAGAATACAGTGTTTGTGTGTGAGTGGGCCAGGGGGGGCTGGTCCAAAAGACATTAACCTGCCCTGGAGGTTAAAGGACAGACAATATTAAAAACAGGTCTGCTCACCAGACATGAGCATCTCTCTCCTGCTCACAGGTTTCTCTCTCGGTGTCTGTAATTACAGTCAAAAGTCAAATCTATCAGATTCAAAGTTTAACAACTTCTCAACTTTTCTCTTAAGCCACGAATTCAAACTTCTGTTGAGTTTGTTTCTTCTCTGTCATTTATGTTCTTTATTTTTTTTCACTGCATGTAAACTCCTTATTGTTCATACTAGCTTCTTTTGCACAATTTATAGACTACAGCAAATTGGTCTTCTAAAGTATCCAAAAGACAGTCCTGATTGTTTTCAAGTGAGATTCAGAGGGAAGTTTACGAGCTGTCAGTATCCAACATGAGCTAGATAGTTGACCACAGTTGGAAAATTGTAACCAACTAACAGCTACGCAGTCGATGTTGACTACCAAGACCAGAGTGAAGTTTTTAAACAACTAAATTCTCAAATAAATGTCTGAGTTCATGAAAATGCTACTTATTAAACCTTAAACATTATCTTCCCCATTGCATTTAATTATCGTGTTAATAATATGATATCTCTGCCTAAAGTGCCCTAGGCTGCACCAGAAGTGCTACAGCTAGCTGCTGCTGCCGCCACTGTTTGCAAAGAAGTCGTCCACTTTTGTCTTAGCCACATTTGCACTAACCATTAGCTCATACGTCCTGTCTGAACTCATTTCTGTTTCACCAAACAGCTATGCACATCAGGTAAGATATTGATTATTCATCATAACCTTTTGGTAGAACCACAGTTCAAAAGGATCCAAATTTTTCTTGTTATTGTTTTTTCAACAGCTTCTAGTTTGATGTAAGTAAAAGTGGCACAGCCAACATCTCATCAACGGAATGAGGTTTGTCACGTGAATGTGTTAGTACTTATCAAAGTCCTTAGTTTAAAAACTTAAACATCACCAGATCTGACTGAACCTGACGTCTGCTCATAGGTATCAATTACCACTCGTCTTTTCATTTTTGTTTACAACAGTCAGCTTAGGTTTAGTCTGGACATGAAGAGATTATGCTATGGGATGCTTGACTGCTGCTAGAATGTCACTATGCACCTGATTCTAACAGAATTGATCAATGTCAAAAGATGGTGTTCGTTACACTGCTGGACCATCTGCAGCCAGGCAGGCAGTCAGTCAATGCAGGGTCACATCCATGGGTGCATAAGTGGGGCAGTTATGGCAAACAAAAAAAAACTATCAGTGATTCTGAATAGAAATAAAAGATGCAGAGTGGGGTCAAACGTCAATGGTAGGGAGAGTGTTTGGGACTGTCAATAATGGATTCACTGTTTGAGGGTGGGATAGTCACAGCTAAAACCTTTGGTGGGCGGGATGTTGTGGGCCAAGTCACTCATGCAAGATATCTCGATGAAGCAACTTAAACACATGATTAGAAACAACTACATATCATGTTCCTACACTCAGATTTATCAAACAGATGGGAAAGAATTGTCCTTTTCAATAATTTCACGCTATTTTTAAACATAATCAGTGTTATTATATTTTTTAACCTTTATTCTCCCAGGGAGAAAAAAAAACCTTTGGATATTGCAAATGTGGCCAAGACATACAGTATAGCAGGTCAAAGCAGCAGTAATTGCCATATAATACACATATAAGATAAAAAGGTTTACGTCACAGATGAACCCTTAATTAAAGAGTGCAACTTGTACATCATAAATGTAAAAAGCATCTGTTTATAGGACAGTCATTTTAACAGTAATATGACACAGTCCAAACATTGACCAGTCAAAACAAAATGTATTTAAAAGGTATTTAAAATGTATTAAAATACATTTATTAAGACAAACGCTTTAATATTAATCCAGTTTTGGAGCTAATTTGTAGAGTAGCTATATAGTAGAATATCTTAATGCCCATTTCCTTAGATAAGTTTCAAGGACCATTTATGAAAAATAAACAAATATGGGGAACAAACGTAATAACATATGAATAACATGTGTGTGTTGAAACAAAAAAGGCTAAAATCCAGGAGTTTTATAAATAAATTGTGTATGTCATTGAAATAACAACGCACAAGGTCCGAGTCAAAAATACAACATATGTGGAGGAGTTGAGAGTTATAAAGTTTGTAATGATCCTAAAACCTCCATGGAAGACTATAGGCCCTTTGAAAACATGTGCTTATAAATCACATCACCATGACCCAACATAGACACGATGTGGCTGATACAAATAATTTTATTGGTCAAATGATAAAAGAACAAAATTTGATCCAAAACAAGATTTGAAAATTTTATTTAAAAAAAAAACAAACAAAAAAAACACACA
>NC_056502.1:21781852-21821962 GCF_014905685.2 Nematolebias whitei
TGTATATATGGCAAAGGAGGCTTTTATTTGTTTGTTTCTCCAGTTTCATGATTAAAGTCATAAAGGTCATAAAGTTACGAATTAAGTAGAAAACATCTGTGGAATGCTGTATTTTCATCAAAGCAGGTTTGATAAGCTCCAGGGGGCTAGAAAATATCCACAAGATCTGAAAGTAGGTTTATAAAGAGGTGTATTAATACAAAATATACTTGTTGTCTTCTTCTTCTTCTTTTTCTTCTTCTTCTACTACTTCTACTACTACTACTACTACTACTAATAATAATAATAATAATACTAATACTACTACCTCTACTACTTCTGTACTACTGTACATCTATATTACTACAACCAGCTACTGGATGTGAGATTCACAGGAGAGAGTATCATCTGTTTGATCTGTAAGCAGATGTAAACTCAGTCTCACAATCTGAAATGCTGTGCAAGCTTGAAGATTGAAAGACTTTAATTCGCATCAAAGTACTTCATCAGTTTTGTTAACTGAAGAGTTGAAGCAATTTGTAAATTACTGTGCAAGATTCATGGAGCTGACAAAATGTAGATGCAGACGAGTACATCACAGTATCATCAGTAGAAAGTGGAAATTTGCATCGAATAAAATCTCTGTTAAATTTGTTTATGTACTTTAACTAGTCAGTATGCAAAAAAAAGAAAAAGTTCTTACATTGTTTACTGTAAAAGCTATAAGGTATGTATCAGCTCAGAGACTACCGCGTAATTAGTTGGAATCATTTTTATAGGATCATTAGATTAATCTGTCTTCCATAACGGTATTTTTAGGTGAAAAACATGTTTTTAAAGAATACAAATGAGCTCAAATAGATTTCTTTGGCTTGCGTATTGACACATTCATACATAAAAGGTTACATTTAATTATTTGTCTGCAACTAATGCAAAGACAGATTTTCACAGTTAATGGTATTTGGAACAATATGGTGAGTGTGTGTATTGATCAGACTGGAGTCCAGGCACATCTGTCAATAACAGTAGATGAATCTAATTATGGTTCCTCTCTGTGGACTCTGTTAACTGTCAGTGAGGGAGCCCTTGCACTGTACACATTCAGCTCTTGGATACACCATAAGCTTTGAAAGCAATAGGACAGTTGGTTTAGAGTCCCACCTCCCATTTCACATACCACCATAAAGCAACAGGCACTGGAGAGATCAAAAAAGACGTTTTAACACGTCCCCTAAAAGCTCATTTAAAATAGTATTCTTTATATTTTTCTGAATTTTATTAATCCTGTTTTGCGTTGTGACATTTTCTTGACACATTCAACAGAACTTTTTTCCACATATATATATATTTTTTCCAACTGTGGCTCTAATTTAGTGACTACACTTAAATTCACACTTTCATTGAAACATCCTATCAGTAAGAAATCGGTGGTGGCATCTGCCTTAAAAAGAGAAACTGATAGAAATGATTTGTTTTTGAGTTGGAGAGATAAATGAAGGGCAAAGTCAGCCTCGTGCACACTCACACCGTCACACGTACAAGACTTGTGTCTTTGTTTGCTCCCACTGTCACTTCACCAGCCATGTGTGGCCGTTCGGGGACTTCCCTCCTTTCTTTTTGCTTTTCGAGGGAAAGTCATTTTAAGTTCGAAATCTTCTCTGGCAAGTGCAACACTTCATCAAGGGTGAAGACTCCCGAGCTATCAAAGACGTATCAGTTGGTCTGATAAAGCTCTCGCCCTGCAGTCCCCTCACAGCAAACATCCCATCATAAATAAAAAAAAGCAACAGGAGAAAGAGGAAAAAAAAAGAACGAGAGGCCTTTGTCACTGTTTATCTAGACCGCTTTTCTTCCTCGCCCTTGATTTCCTCTTCAGAAAATTGATGCACCCTTAAATTGAAGCAGAGGGCTTGACAGGTAATGGTTAGTGTGATAACTGCTCAGATTTCATCAGCCAGTTCTTTTTTTTTTATCTTTCTTTCTCTTCTGTGTGTGCAATTGTTGGAACTTTCAGCTAGATTACTAGATTACCTGTCATGCAGCGCATCAGATAAAAATGCAGAGTTGAGGAGATACAGCCGACGCCGAGGCAGATACGGGAAGAAAAAAAAAGATTTGGATGGAGAATGCTGGATGGGGAAGCAACACTGAGGATACACATTTACATTTATCTGATGATGAGGCAAATAGAACGTATTATTACCATCACAGCCACAGATGCATTTTTTTTTTCCATCTTGGCATGGTAACTGTGATTTTTAGTACCTACATGCTGCATCTTGATATAATTAGCACTTTGCCTTTGGAGAAAAAAAAACGTTGGTGTTTAGCTTGAAATTTCAAACTCTAAAAAAAATTTTTAAAAAAAGTAAGCAATTTTAAGATAATATGCAAAATAAACATATACCTCAATGGCAATCTTCTCGATTTATTTTTTTTTTTTTTTATCCAAGAGTGGCAACCTATTCAAGCCTAAAAATAAAAGTCAGATCTGCATTTAGTCTGTGCTAACCAGCAGAGCTGAAATCTTTGGCAGATGTGTGGCAGCAATTTTTCTTACCCATTATAGCATTATAAACACTCGGTTAGAGTTACATAAAACATGCATATTTTTGACTGGGAAATTTTCAGACGAGAGAAACAGCTGTGCTGGCCTTACAATGCATTAAGTATTTCATCCCTTTTAGATGGTTAAATTGTGCATGAAATGTTGCTGGCGCCGGGTTCTCCCGAGCTGGACTGATTAGGCAACATCTGTTACATTGGGAGAAATCCGTGTCGTTTCTAATTAGCTGTCAGGCTTCGCGATGCGTTGTGCCTGATGGTGCCGAGGATCTGCCACAGGTTCCTCTCCTCGTCCTGTCACCTGCTTGTGTGCCCCCCACCCTCTCCCCCTATTACAGCTACCCCCCCTTTTTTTCTCCCCCTCTCACATACACACTCCTCAGCTGTAATTAGAGAGCAGGGTTCATACAAAAGAGCGAGCTGGGAGCCTGGCTTGAACCCATCTGTGCTGCAGCTCTCCATCATAAGCCAGCTAGCAAACTCCTTAAACGCTGGGGGCCGCTTCTGAGCCAGGGGGGGGGCCTTACATGCAGATCAAACTTTCTTCCGCCTCTTCCTCACTGCCCTCATGTCCCTCCTGATAACTTTGCTCTTGTTCATTCTGCTCTGAAAGAAAATCTATCAGCGTGCGGCTAATTCGTCTTGCTTTGATAAGCTTCAGCCGCGGGTGAATATTAAATATGAGACAGCGAGGAACAGACACCGCTGTGACCAGATATTGACAAAACACAGCGTTCAGAAGGATGGAACGAGCTGAAATCCATATGGATAAATTAACAAACACAGAGACGTGTCAGACACACACAACAGATGTCACTTTCATTCACACACATGCATGGTTGTTGAAATGTCTCATAGTTTCCATGTTTCGCCTTTACTAAATCTTATTTTTTTTAAATAGACCGTTCAAAGACCGAAGTATTTTTCCATCCAACAACCTTCTACATTTGACCAATTTATTTTCATTCATCTTTGATTGCCTTTGCTTTGGATTTTTACCAGTGAGCACAAAATCTGTCAGCAGTTGATCAATATTTCTTGGGGGGGGGGGGGGGGGGGGTATTCAGTATGTTTTCTTTTGTTTTTCTGTTTTGCACACAAGCATCTTTAGGGCTCGTTAAAGGAAAGTTATCACTTTGCAGGATGTGAATCTTTCTGAACCAGTTTTTTATTTTATTTTTATTGTTGTGTAATGTTATTTAATTCAAGTTGTTTGGAAATAAACCATATCTTTGTGTATTTGTTCCTAACAAGGTCTGGAAAAATTAAAACAGTGATTATCATCACTTTGAATACAAAAAAAATAAATAATATCTAAATAGATATTGGTACCACTTTACAATAAGGCTCCCATAGATGGCTAATAAATAGTTCATTATTAATTCCTCTATAAATAGTTCATAAATCATTAATAAGTGTTTATTATGCTTTAATTAAGGGTGACAGAGTCAAAACTGACCAGTTTATTGCCAAATCTGTTCACCTATATATTTCATCTAGAGTTGTTATATTAAACATTTCAGACAAAGTTACTACCTTGTAAACACAATAAGCATTTGTAAACCTCAGTTTTTTAGAATATAATATTGTACTTTATCACTGCAATATAAGTATCTACAACTAATATCATAGCCTATAAAATAGGTTTTCAAATGTTTTTGTGCTTACAAATACTTATACTTACTTAGGTGAACAGATTTGTCTCACTATTTGGCAATAAACTGGTCAGTTTTGTCTCGGTCACCCTTAATTAATGCATAATAAGCAGTAATTAATTATTTACAAAGTGTTATTAAATGAATTAATAACATATCTATAAACATTTTTTTAGCATCTATAAGGGGAGCCTTATTATAAAGTGTTACCAAAATATCTGACGCATAAAAAGTCTAAATTGAGAATAAATAATGAAAAATGTGGAAGTTCATTTAACACTGATGGTAATAAAACTGAACTGAATACCAAATGCACATCTTTAAATATTATTAAAGAAAATTTCAAGGAACGTTTTATATCTTGATTTGATTTAACAAATTGCGAACTATGCTGTTTAACATTGTTTCACAGTCACACAAGCGCAAACGGGAAAAGAGCTGTTTGATACTGCAATGAACAAACTATGCAGTATACACGCATAAGTTGTATAAAAACAATGTATAAACTAAAATTATTCACATTATTTCCCATCAAATATACAAATGAGAGGCCTCCCTGCAATTCAGACACCTGCACCTTTTTTGTAATTAAAGCACCAACTTCCTCTTTTCATTCTTCAGCCTCAGTCTACAGAAAACACAACCGTCCCCTTTGGCTATTCCTGGCAAGTTCAACTGAGATCCAGTCAGACGAGGGGAGGAGCTGATGGGCAAAGGCAAAACTTCTGCTTCAATGATGCCTTAAGGCAGCAGACGAGACACAGACATAATGCTCGGTTGTTCTCACAGACGCCCACCTTAAAATCATTTGTTTCGTTTGCAAAAGGAACTCATTATGTAGATAGAAGCATCAGGAATTTGTATATCTTCTTGTATTAACGAGCCCCTCAACAAAATACTCATTTATTTATTTAATGTTAAGCTAAGAATTTTCTTTTTCTTACAACACAAACTCATCCTACATATTGTCTTTCTTAAACTGTAAATGTGAAAGATTGTATGAAAAATGTGATACACATAAGACTTTTTATTTATTTTTTAATTCATTAATTAATTTTTTTTAATAATTAAAACACTATACACTTTTTCTTGTAGTTCTATATAGTGTCAGATTCAACACACACTTTTTATATACTCAAAATATATATATATATATACTGCTTATTGAATGAACACTAGAAATGAGTTAAAATGTCCAATAGCTTTTGCTCGTAAATTTTAATTTAATTCAAGATCATGCTTTGGAGCTGATTCAAAAGTTTTAAAAGTATTTTAATTGCATAAAACACCTTTTCTTAGATGTGTTTATTTATTTGAATGAATACAAGCAAATTGTAAACATGAAGCTTGACAATATTTATTTTTTTTACTTAACGAGGCAATTTTTTAACAAGTTATTTAAAAGTACTTAAACCAAGTCGGTAAATTAAACAAATAGCACTACTGTAAACTAATGAAGTCAACCCCCACAAAATTAGTTGATCTATTGTAGAATGTTATGAATACTAATTTTTTTAAAGAAATTACTTTATGGTAATTATTGCTTTTTCATCCAACGAGTTATTTTAGGTGTTATATTCATTCAATCTTCATTTATGCAGGTTATTCTCATTGAGTCACGGGGACTCATTTTCAAGAGAGACCTGTATAAATATATACCTGTTTATATAATGTTACATTTAAACATGTAAACAAATTAAAAAATAAATCTAAAGTCAGCATGTTTATATTAGGCAAGCATAATTAAGTCCTTGTTTTGAGTAAAAAAAAAAAAAAAAAGCGTTACTCAGACTCAGACTTAGTGGTTTATGCTCTAAACTAGAGGTTCTCAAACTTCTGGGGTTCAGGGACCCCCTCATAATCCTCATGGTTATTAAATAATTTACTTGTTTTCAGGTCTGTCTTGTAAATGAGTCCCAGAGGCTCAATGGGACTAACCTGTATAAATAAAGGTTGAATGAAAACACTAGTCTCTTTAATACAATGGAACTATTTGTGTAAGACAAATACTTCAGACCTGCTATTTAACAATCTTAATACAGTTTTTATACTTTAAAAACGTGGTATTTTTCATTTGAGACACAATTAACAGAAATGTTAATTTCAGCTTCCAAAACTTAGTTTTGAGAAAATGAACAGCATCAAAAACCACTTTAAAACTTTACCTATTCACTTAATACTACTAGTGCTTAGTGTATTTTTTGTTTATTTTTCTTAGTTCATATCTTAGATCTTGTTACTGTTCTTCGTTTACATTTTGTACTTTTGTTGGATGTAACTGGGACTCAGTGTACACAATTTCGTTCCACCAAATGTACCACATGTGATGCGAATGACAATACAGAACCTTGAATCCTTGAATGAACATAATAAATGTATCACCACTTCTTCAAAATTATTACAGAAAACTTTTTTACATAAACTGAACATAATCATAACAAGCACTGGCTCGCGGACACCTCGTGGGTCCGAGTCCCCAGTTTGAGAACCACTGGTCTAAAGAATGATAAAATAAAAGAAAAGAAAAATATAAAAAAGAAAAAAAAAATGTCTCAAAGCAAGAGCCAGGTAATTCTGCTGCAAGCAAATCAAGGCAGAGTGAAAAAAATAATAATAAAACCATCTGTGACCGAGAATGACAAGCCTGAGAGAATGTCACAGCAATTGTGGGGCCATCACTGGCAAGAGATGATGGGTGATTGCTCTGCGTTCCATGGCAAGTCCATCCTGGAGGACATTGCGCACCCTTGCTCATCTGTGGCCCAACCTTTGGCGCTGACATTTAAAGTGTTGATTTTGGAGCACTTATGCTAATTGTTGTAATTTTCCTGATGAAGCGCCATTCTGATACCTTGATGTGGCCAAGATAGTTTTACATTTTCTACGTGGTCCTCTTTGCCATTTGCACCGTTCGGTGTCAGCGCAGAGTGCTACTGAAAGCAGACAAAATTGCAAGCAAATTGCATCAGATTGCCAACATTGTGAAAAGGTAAATTGCTTGCAAATCTATTTAAACCACTGGCCTATTTTCATCAGCTATGGTACTTGGTATTCATGATTGCTTAATTGGCGACCTTTTCTATTGTGTAGTGCTTTATGGTGCGATGGAAAACGATCTTTACCAAACCAATTACCCTTTTTTTCCTCTCCCTCTCACTACTACATTAGAGCAGTGATTGCAGCAGCTAGTTCTTTGTAAATGAACTTTCTGGTTCCACAGAATAAAGTGTCATTTGTTTGATATGATGTTGTTGAGTGGTTTTTTTTTTCCTTTTTTCTCTCCTTCAATGTAAAAAGCGTCAGTAAAAGATGGACTGTTTTAGTTATACCCGGAACATTTGTGACAGTAATAAGCCCATAATAACCTCGTCCATCTGAGAGACTTGTTAAATATAAAAATATTTTGTCACCCTATCAATCATGTGCATTTACCTATTGTTTAGGCTTTTGAAAGCTTTGAATGTGTCCATTTCAACATTTGTGGCAGCTGTAGGCATTACATCAACTGGCTGTGGAGTAAATTATGACAGCTGATGTTAAACAGGCTTACACTTAGAGTCTTGATGCAGATGCTTTACTTCCCTGAGCCACTATATTTTCTGATTCATTATTTAAAACAACTTTTTTTGCACATGAATTGTATGTACAGTATATTTATTGGTACATTACTATGGATTGTTGAACATTTTAAAAGAGTAATTTAAATATGCATATATTTCTCTAAATGTACAGCGTATCTTACTGATGTTTTTCCATCATGTGTAATTAATGTAAAAGGTTAGTTTAAATCATTTCAAATCAAGTTTAATCACTATCCTACAAGCTCTAGATAACTCTTTAAACAGCTTCATTTAGAAGAAATAGAGGCAATTAAACATAGTATTATCTATTAATAACTATTGTAATATGAAAATAACTACAGTCAGAGAGCTAACGAGCTAACTACAAACTGGTAAGGTAATAATTGCTAATACATTTCCTCAGCACTGCAAACAAAATCAGAACACTACCTTTAATGGAATATTTGTAGTTTTTATGAAGGCAGCTAGGAAAGCATTGAGATAAAAGTCAAAGTCAAAGTCTACTTTATTGTCAATTCCATCATATGTACAGACATACAAAGAATCAAAATTACGTTTCTCGCTGTCTCCCAGTGAAAGTAATAGCTTAAAAACATCACATCACAATAATTAAGAACAAATAGTAATAAAAAGTTTTTCCACAATTCATAAAAAAAAAAAAACAATTTTCTCCAAGAGGACATTAAATCACATTTTAGCAAATCACATTGTATGGTATTGTATTGTATCAAATTGTATAATACTGTATAGTATAGTATTGTATCATACCATTTTGCATTGTATCAAATAGCATTATGTTTTTTATATAATATTGTATTGTAAACATTGTATCGTATTCTATTTCTTGTATTGTATTTTATCCAGTTGTTTTTACCTTATCATATTGCATTGTATATTATTGTATTGTGTTATATCATATTGCATCATATGGTATTGTATTGTAATTTATGTATTGCATTGTGTTGTAATCATTGTATCATATTGTATTTATTGTATTGTATTATATCCAGTTGTTTTTTACCTTATCACACTGCTTTGTATATTATTGCATTGTAACATATCATATTGTATCATGTCATATTGTATTGTATGGTATTGTATTGTCATTTATGTATTGCATTGTATTGTAATCGTTGTATCATATTGTAATAATTGTATTGTATTATATTTATAGTATTGTATTGTTTCATACCATTTTGCATTGTATCAAATAGCATTATGTTTTTATATTATTGTATTGTATTCTATTTATTGTATTGTATTTTATCCAGTTGTTTTTACCTTATCATATTGCATTGTATATTATTGTATTGTATCATATCATATTGCATCATATGGTATTGTATTGTAATTTATGTATTGCATTGTATTGTAATTGTATTGTAATCATTGTATCATATTGTATTTATTGTATTGTATTATATTAAGTTGTTTTTTTACCTTATTATACTGCTTTGTATATTATTGTATTGTATCATATCATATTGTATCATGTCATATTACTTTGTATAGTATTATATTGTAATTTATGTATTGCATTATATTGTAATCATTGTATCATATTGTATTTATTGTATTGTATTTTATCCAGTTGTTTTTTACCTTATCACACTGCTTTGTATATTATTGTATTGTATCATATCATATTATATCATGTCATATTGTATCATATGATATTGTATTGTAATTTATGTATTGTATTGTATTGTGATCATCGTATCATATTGTATTTATTGTATTGTATTTTATGCAGTTGTTTTTTTACCTTATCATGTTGCTTTGTATATTATTGTATTGTATCAAATCATATTGAATCATATGGTATTGTATTGTGATTTATGTATTGCATTGTATTGTAATCATTGCATCATATTGTATTTATTGTATTGGATTTATTTTATTGTATTTTATCCAGTTGTTTTTTACCTTATCACACTGCTTTGTGTATTATTGTATTGTATCATATCATAGTGTATCATGTCATATTGTATCGCATGGTATTGTATTGTAATTTATGTATTGCATTGTGCTGTATCATGTTTGTTCATACTGAATCACAGTTATCATTTTGATAATTAAAATACTGCTTAAAATGATTGGCTGTCACAAAAATGGCATTTAATAATGTCATCAGTCCTATAAATTTTAATCATCTGATTACATTTTCACAACTGACCTTCTTAAACTGTTATTTTATTTTAAATCACTAATATAACACCAATTTGCAACAAAGTTTTCATGTTAATTTTACTGTTTCTGTCTCTTTAGCTTGCACACTACAAAGAGCATTTTTCTCCAAACAGATCTAGTCTTCCAGCAGTGAGAGAACTGAGAAGATGTCAGTCTACTCGCTTCTTCTCTGCCAGACAGGCCAATGGAATTAACCCTGGATTAACCCACCAGGCCTCAGAGCAAGGTAATGGTCTTGGCTAATGGCAGTGGCTGCCCAGTGCCAGGTACCGTTGACTGTCTGGCACGGTTCGCTCCATGTGAGGGGCAGTATGACAGCACAGCCATCTCCATACAGCTGGCGTTTGTTACCTCTGCCAGGCGCTGAGCTCAGATCATAAGGAACACTGCTCTCTGGCCTCATCTCCATCTTCATAAACACAGGAAAGGATCTATTTGCAGCGCATGGTATTTTTTTATTTGAATCAAGGGAAAAATCAACAGAGAAGATTAAAACTTTTAGAAGTTATTGAAGACTTTATTTGAGTAGTCGTATTCTGAACTGGCAGCAGCCATTGTGCAGTCACTAATAAACAGTCTGTTCTTTTTTGCTTGTGTCTTACTTGATGTAATGTTACAGACAGGAGCTGAGAAAAAAAAAATACTCGAGTCAGGTCTCTTCTTCAGTAGATTGACTTATTTTAACTGTAGCCAGGTTGCTACAGGACCAGAAGGCAGAATGGGTTCATATTTTTGGGTGTGAGTGGGTGTTTGTATCTGGGAGGGGGTGGTCATCTAACCTCTCCTGCAATTTTAGCAGACCATAGCTCTGAATGGGAATGTGGTGGTTGGGGAGGAGGAGGGGGAGGGTCGTAAATTTTCTCTGAGTCAGGGCAAAGCTGATTGATCTCTGAGTGCAAAATCGATAAGGAGACACTGTCATTTTTGTAAAGGATGAGTTGGAAAGAGAAAATAAATTAGGACTCCCTGGATCAGACGTGCGCACTCACTGAGGCTTTGGTCTCATTAATTCAGTACAGGCTGGATTTTTGGTGATGCCGTGTCCGCAGCTTCAATCTTACAGGTGCCTTTTCTGTGGCAGGCTGTGCTGGCAGCAGCAGACCCTTTTATGTATATTTCATCACATAGCCACGCAGAGGAGTCAGACACTTGCCCTTGCACCCCCTCCACGTCTTGATTCCTGATTAATCTCTGTTGTTATTTCCAGAAGTACATCATGCCAGGGGTTGATTAAATCAGGAATTGAAAGCTATTGTCTTTCTTGCATGTCCCTTATCAGAACTAATGTACCGGCAGTGGTCATTTGTCTTGAGTTGTTATAAGAAATAAAGATCGGTGCACTTTTCTCTTCCGCATGATATTGCTCAAAGATTAATTTACCACTTCTCATCTCTTTGCTGCTCAGTTTACTGTCTGCACTGTCTCCTGTGACATTTTTCACGCTTAGATATGCTGTTTTCACTTATTCATTCCTGTTTCACCTTGATCCTCTCATCTGTTATATTACACTACTTCCGAGCACAGAAAGAATAAAGTCCTCACTCCTTAATGGATTGATGGGTACAAAAACCATTGCATAATATCAACTTTCAGCGGGCCATTTTTCACCACGATCACACCTATGTTTCATGTGATCAGCAGTCGTGATTTGCTTTGTGCTTGCATCTCCAGCTGGTGTCTTTGTTCATACCCTTGTGCTTTGTGTCATGCAGGATGCATCTTTGTCTGTAGCCTTGCGTGCATCTGCGCCGTGGCTTTTATCAGCCGCTGTCTTGTGTTGTCAGATGTTGCTGAGGATCCACTCATCATGCTGCTGTCTCTGTTGTTCAGTGGGGCTATTAATGACACATAAGGCTATCAGGAGGAAGCTCTTGGGGGACTGGCAGGCATATAATACTCCCTTTTGGCCTCACTCTGAATAATCTACAGGTCAAAGGGGCGTTGCGCGCAGCTTTGGGCTGTAGAACGAGCAACATGGGATACAAACCTGACAGGCTGAAGATGGCCACAGATCAATTTTGAAGACTTGTACAGAGACAGAAAATATCGCAGACCTTGTGCTGAATTTCATCTCTCTCTTGGCTACACTTGACAGAGACAAGGCTAACTAGACCAGATTTATCTTGAGGTATAAAACAAAGAAATAAAAAGGAGGTCCGGGGACACGTGTTTTGCACACCAAAAGAGTAATTATTTAAACTGCATTGGTGAAAGGACATAATTTGTATTTCAAATACTCATTTAATTCACATTCACTAAGCGGGTTATCAAATTAAATCAGGGCTCTGTTAGGCCTGCCACTTGGGCTTTTGGGCCCAGTTTCATGTGTAAAATTGGCCAACAAGAGATTTGGGGGAGCGCTTTGCACACTCCTGTCACGTCATCCCTTGGCTCCCCTCAGGAGGCCAATCCCAGGGTCAGCGCCTGTGGAGAGATGCCTTTTTGGACCGCCACAGGGTGACAGAGCCGCAACACCATCTCCAGCTGGGCAACTTATTACAGCCCCCATTTTTTTTTCCAACCCCTCCTCACCTGCCCCAGCCATTCACAACATCATCAAGCCATCACATATTCATGAAGCTGAAGGCTGGTGGAGTGTGTGGTTTGTGGGGATTGGGTAAGGGGGGGCTGGTGTATCAGTGCAGTGACACTGTGCTGGTGGTTGTAGCAGTGGTGCCGTGGTTGGTGAGACTACAGTCAGAGCCCGTAGCGGGGTAAATCTGCAGGTGGCTGTCACATCCGTAATTGCCTCATACTTCCCTCTGCAGCGTAAAATTGTTTTCATTATGTGTCATGCACACAGTGCCAGGCAAGGGCCCCTTGAGAGCATTCCCAAGAGCCAGAGGGAGGAGGCACTCCACTTAAACAGCCGCTTAGCTTCAAATAAGAAAGGAGAAAAGGAGCAGGGAGAGGAGGTGGAGGAGGAGGAGGACAGGAGAGAGGGAAGGGGTGTGGAAAAAACAGAGGAAGCTCATCATTAACTGTGTTCGAACAACAGCAGACAAGTGTGAGCTCATGCACAAAAACCCAGGCAGAGCTTATCCCAAACATCTCAGTTACCAGGGGGGAGTTGTGTGGCTTCAACCTCACTGTGAGCTCCTGGAGGGGCTTCCGTTGTCAGAGGAGGGGGGGGGGGGGGGGACAGCGCGGGAAAAGAAAAAGAGAAAAAGTTTCCACCTGACTGGAGTTCCCATGGTTTGCCATGCAGGAGGGTAAGCAGGTTTCAGCAATAAACTCAGGCATTGTCAGGAAATAATGCTCAGTCAGGTCCCTGCACTGGGATTCAAGGGTGTCTTTTTCTTTGCTCCCTGCGCTGCACTAATCACAGGCCTACTTTGTTTAATTGCAGCAAAAGGGAGAAAATGTGTTCAAGAAGTCATCCTAATCCCTCCCCTTTACCCCCCGCTCCCTCACAACAGCCCCCGGCAAGATCTGCTTCTCCGTACTCTGCCGCTATCCTCCGATTCCTACACCCCCCCTTTCATTTTTTAATGAATTGGGGGCCTTTAGAGAGACAACAAACAGCAGAACTGCGATAAATAAAACATACACCAGAGGGGGAGTGTTATAGGTAGGAGCCTGAGGCTGGTTTTCCAGGAAGGATGGATTTAAGCACTTGCAACAAGTGCTATTACAGTGGTCTTTGGATGCTGCTGGTGCACAGGAGGTGGTAGAGCGGAGGGAGCTGCTGGTAGCTGCAAAAGCACGTCAAGTCTCCATTTGACACAAATTCGCTTTTTCTGCTTTCAGTCACAGATTTGGAAACCTAAGGTGCTGTGCATTGTACTTGATGACTCTGGGGTCACATGCACCAGGGGGGCAAAAGAGGGGATTTATCAATCAGGACTCCTCGTCTTTCTAAAGCTGAATAAAAAAACGAGACAAACCAGACCCCCTTTTTTAAGCAGAGGCTTTTCTTATTCATTAGATCTGATCCTGGCTTCTTCCTTTACCTTCTTTTCGTGGAGAGCGAAGCATCTCAAGCATAGAAAACCCGTCAGTGGTTGAAGAACGTTTTAAAAAGATCCCAAAATCCAAGTCATGAACTCTACCTTCAAAGAGAGAAACGTGTATAATTTTAAGTCAAAATCATTTTTAAAACTTGTTCAAACGCATGAGGGTGTCAAACTCACTTATAAAATGGGGCCAAAATTAAAACCTTTTTCAAATTAAGGGCCAATTTCAGAATCTACATTAACTCAACTCAGATACCCAACATCTTTTCTTGGTTGCAGGTTCCTCAACAACAGTTTGATTGGTTTCATTTGATGTTCTCTGTTGTGCTTTCAACATCATAATCAAGATTACTGAAAAAAATAAAGAGATAGAAGTATTTTACGTTTCACATATCATCTTGGGGGCCAGATAAGATGTCAACGAGGGCCACATTTGGGCCCCCGGATCTTGAGTTTGACACATATGCACAGTGTCAGTGAATATTTAAAAAAGGGAAATTTAAAAAAAGAAAAGTTTGTTGTACAAAGGAAGTTCTTCGTTTCTTCTTTAGCTGCTTATTAAGGACGTTGTCTAACATTTTGGTTTAGTAAAAATTTGGGTTTTAGCATAAAATTTTTGAAACTTGAACAAAAAATTATTTAAAAAAAATCTACAGAATATGGCGTGAAACATTCCAACTCAACATTTTGTAATATAATTCTTAACATTACTCTTAAGATTCGATGAAACACACCTCCAAAATAAAACCGAATACGTTCATTTTATTGTTTTTGCAAGTCTCACTTCACAATAAAATTTTAATTGTTGTTTTATTCCCTGACATTTTGCTGCAATTTTCAAAGTCTCTTAGTTACAGATTTATGTTTCAGAAAATTTCAATACTTTCTCATATTCACATTAAAAAAACAACACTCAAAACATCTGCATGGTTAATAAAATGTATGATTTTGTTCGGCCTTTAGAAGCTCTATTGTAAAGCTCTTTTAAACTGAATAAAAATATTTTTCACGAAGCAAACTTCAAATATTAGTGAAGTGATAAAGGAATTCTGTGAAACCCCTCTGGTCTAAGTGGATGAGAGTTTAGATGAGAAACTCCACCCTAAGTAAACGACTCCACATGCGACCCGGGGCAAGTCACTTAACCCCTGCCTTCATGCCCGCTGCTTCAAGTTTAAACAAGAGGACTGCTCAGTTCCATCCGCACACTTTCCTCAAGTCCCCTCAGACCAAATCATTTTGCTCAGGATGAAAAGCTCACACATGTACAAATAAACCATCTTTATATCGATATTCAACCACTGGCATGAAACAGAAGCACTGCTGAAGAATGACAATAAACTGCAATTATATCTGAAGCATGCAGATCTTTTTTTTTCTTTTATTATAAAGTGTAATTTAAAAGCAAAATAGTGTGGTCAGCTATTACTCACATAACTTCAGCTGATATAATTTTTATAATGCTTTCTATGATTGTCCCCTTCCACAGGAGACTGTTGCAAGCCACCAAGGGCCACTGCTGCCTGTGAATGAAACATTACAACCTGAACTTTTTCGGCCTCCCTGAAAGGCTGTTTAAATGGTTTGGTTTATTATTGGCCAAAGGAAGGCTAAAGGCTTCTGTCAGCATTTGGGAGAGGGAATCACTGCCTCTTTACCGGACAGCTGTTCCTGCCTTACCACACTTTTCATATGGATATGTATGTTAATGACAGGCAATGGACTGGAGATGAAGAGGCCCGAGCTCTAGGCCCTCTCTTCAGCGCACTTCTAAAGCCCACACAAAAGAAGCAGTAAAAGAGGCTGCAATGGTGAAGCTCCCACTTTTGTGCTCTGAATTAGTTCTGCAAGCAATGAAAGTGATCTTTTCTGGACGACAGGGGAAGTCTGCCGATGGCTGGATCAACTCATTAGCACAAAAAGTCTGTTGGGACATATAATTGACTGACGCAGATCCCCCTGCCTGTCACAACACAGCACAAGCTGAAGGAAAGAACAGGAAAAAATAACCTTTTTAAAACATACCTAACAGTTTTTATTCAAGCCTCCTTCGTCCTTAAAGTGCTGCTTGTATTTACTTCCTTCATGCAAATGTTGCATCCTGCAGCTTGATGACAGCCATCAGCGCTGCTTCCTGTTACTGTCAACAGCACTGATATCAAATCTATTGACTTTTGTCAGCAGGAAGACAAAAACACATCTCATGAACTCTTTCATTCCAGAGAAGCTTTAAGGATTGTCTTGTTGGATACATCCCGCTGCTTTTTAACTCTTTTCACGTATACCAGTTTAAATTTACCATCAAACACTTGCATTTTTCTGTTTTTATAGTTGTCAAAATGTTTTGTTGTGTTTTTTTTCTTTTCCTTTTCTTCATAAATCATTTGGATTTATATGAGAATCAAAACTGAATTCTGAACATGCAGCAGGAATCGTCCTCTCTTCCTAATTTTACTTTCATTTTTAAAGTGGAGTAACAAATCTGCTCAGCACACCAGAAGCCCCTAATGGCTGCATCATGGTGAAATTGACTGGAAAATGCCGTTTTAATTTCCATGTTAATTGAAATGGACTAATTGTTAATATATTCTGAGTGCAACAAACCCAGAATGGATTTTTTTTTTTTTACTAAAAATTGAATCTCTTTAGAAATCGCTTTGGAAGCAATTTCAGAATATTTGTGTGGCCATGCATCAAAATGATGCAAATCTTTTAACTTTTACCCCTTTGGTTACTGATATGTGTTGTTTTTTGTTTTAACTCGGAGTCATGGACAGTGTGAAGAAGTCCACTAGAAAACAATCGCCATTGTTGTTCCATTTTTAGGCAGCAGAATTTTGTCATGCAGCTAAATAGGGTATTCTTCATGGTCTCCCTTCGTCACAGGCAACTATAGAAATTAGCCCTACGTTTCTCGGCTCTCACACATGGATACACACGCTTGCATGGACACAAGAAAAATTTCTTTTCTTCTGTCAGCATTCCTGGCCAACAATGGCTAGATTAGTGGACGTGAGGGCCCCCTCGGGGGCATGTATTGTGGCACAAAATACCCTCGGCAGGAACAGCTGGTAGGGGTTAATGGCTACTGAACCTCTCAGCCGGAGCCCTTTCTCTATTGTGTGTTCCGCTCATGGGAAGGAAGGAGGCCACTGACAGCTTCTGGGGTGTGAGGAACCCTCGGAACAGCACCCGGGTCACCCCAAATGGGGAACAGGGCAGCGGGTGAGGAGGGGGGGAAGGGAGGGGGATGGTGATGCTCAGTGTGGTATAGCAATAGGGAAGTCCCTGCAGACTGAAAAGCTGCATATTTACACGTCCAGCAGCCGAATTAGCATCAGCAGAAAACAATATGAGCTGGAAAAACAGGGGTGGCAACCTGTAAATGTAGAGGGAAGGCACTGAAACTGATAGTTGATGTTTACAGGAAAGAAAGGCCCAACCTGTGCACTCTGGTGTGTCCTAATTATAATGAGTTTCAGCCATGGTTTGATGTGATATTGGCACCAAGTCCCCCACCACCCCAATAATGGCCTTGAGCATTAGCATTCAAAGTCAGGACATACAAGAAACAGGCTGTTCTATGCCTGTCTGTGTGTTTCAGCCATACAGTCTTCCTCCTGATGTGTGTGCCTTGTCCTGACAGCATCACACAGCTCTCGCTCACACCAGGGCCAGAGAGGGGGACCGCATCTCTGATTTAATCCCCGAGTTATACTCACCCCCCGCTGGGCAGCGTGGAGAAGCCCCTCTTCCTGATCCATGCAAGCCTCTCACACCAGCGGCTACACTCATTAGACAGCCGATTATGATAGCATGCCGGTGTAATGTTTAATCGAGTCTGACACCTGATTTGCCATGTTACAAATCCTGTCATGCAAATTGAGCCATTTGTGTTGTTTGATATGGAGAGATGGCCCATGAAATGAAAGAATAGCCCAGAAATGAGGCACGAGGGACATGTGCCCTCTGCTCCTGTGATTACATCGATGAGAACAACTGGTTTTCTTTCCTTCTTTTTTTGGTTGTTGTCATTTTCTCTCTTTGTGCCGGTGTATCTCGTTGAAGCAGAGCGCATCAAATTTTCCAATAAAAAAAATAAGCTTATCACTGAAAATGTGTCTCATCTTCTTCAACAAACATGAGCAGCATAATTGGTTGAATTCTTTGAAATTACCGAGGTTTGACAACTGATGTAAAAATTCCTCAACCTCTTGGGTCTGCACGATAGAAGCATTTTATATTTCTCCAGCTAGATTTGTTCACACACACTAAAAGCTGCTGGGTTTTAAACAACCCAATTTGTACATCTGAGTTGACTCAATCCTGAGTAGTTTTACTTAACAGTTTGTTTCTACCCCAAAACTGGGTTAAAATGACCAATTTGTTAAATTAAAACTGTCAAAATGTTGATTTATAAAGAACAATCCAGAATCTGTCTTATTAAATAATCACAACTTGGGTTGGTGCTAGCTAATAACTGATGTTAACTTCAGTTAGCTAGCACCAACATGTGTTATTTTAGGAAAACAAATTGTCTGACTAATGCGAATTTAAGTTATTAAAGTCAATCAGGTCAGACATTTTTTATACAAGTTGTTTTTTGCCTTCTTACCTTTACTCATAACAGAGATCCAGTCAAGTCCAATTTGATCAACCACTGGCAATAGCAACAGGGGGAGTGATGGTTCAGAGGTTAGAGAAGGCAAGCCTGAATTCCGATGGTTGCCAGTTCAACTCCCCGGACTGACAACATCAAAATGTGGGTGGGAAAGGTAATTGTCTCCGTCCTCATTTTCCCCACTCTGGGCCCTTGAGCAAGGCTGTTAACGCCCACTATCTGCTCTCCGGGCACCCTAGATCAGAGATTCTCAAACTTTTTGGATTCAGGGACCCCTTACAGGAGAGGAAAAGTTTCAGGGGCCCCCTCATAACCCTCATGTTTATTAAATAATTTTCTTCAATTTGTCTCTTTAATGCAATGGAAATATTTGTGTAACAAAAATACTTAAGACCTGTTCTTTAATAGTGTTAATACAATTTTTATACTTTTAAACATGGGGTATTTTTCATTCAAGACTCACTTAATTAACAAAATTTTAAATTTCAACTTCCAAAAATTACAGTTTTCAGAAAATTAACAGCATCAAAAACCACTTTACCTATTCACTTAATGAACTTAAATGTATACAAGGTTCAAGGTTCTTTATTGTCATTCGCATCACATGTGGTACATGAGGTGGAACAAAATTGTGTACACAAGGTCCCAGTTACATCCAACAATATAAAAAAAATAAAATGTTAAAAGAAACA
The DNA here is from genome assembly GCF_014905685.2 of Nematolebias whitei. Lineage (NCBI taxonomy): Eukaryota > Metazoa > Chordata > Actinopteri > Cyprinodontiformes > Rivulidae > Nematolebias > Nematolebias whitei. Next base: position 21,801,092 of record NC_056502.1, read on the forward strand.
GTAAATAAGGATCTAAGATATACACTGATACAGTATATGCTAAACGAACGTGAACGGTACACTAAAAGATCTAAGATCTATGCTAATCACTAATAATGCAAAACTGTACACTGAACAACAGCAGCACAAACATGAGTCTTTGTGGGTGGATGAGTACGAATGAATACAACAGCATGAGATCAGCAGCATGGATAATCAGCAGCAAATATCACCAATCAAAGTTGCATTATGGTGATTTTTTTTTCACACTGATAATCCAGATTAGGGATTTATGAGTCTAACAGCTTCAGGGTAGAAGCTGTTCCTCAGTCTAGTGATTCTACACTTAATGCTCCGCAACCTTCTGCCTTAGGGGAGCGGGGCAAAAAGTGTGTGTGCTGGGTGAGTGGGGTCCTTCATGATGCAGGCAGCTCTCTTCCTGCATCTGGAGGTGTAGATGTCTGTGATGGTGGGGAGACTGACTCCAACAACTTCTGTGCAGCCTTCACCACTCTCTGCAAAGCTTTTCTTTCTGCAGCTGTGCAGCCTCCATGCCACACGTTGATGCTGGAGCACAGGATGCTCTCCACTGCACACCTGTAGAAGGAGGTGAGGACTGAGTTTCCCAGACCAGCTCACCTCCGATTGCAACTTCTTCAAATTATTACAGAAAACTGTTTACATAAAACTGAACAGAAGAACAGCAGTAGTCATCCAAGCTGGGCGGCTGTGGCTGAGTGGTTAGAGCAGTCGTTCTCCAATGCAAGAGTTGGGGGTTCGATTCCACCAGCAATCACATGCCGACGTGTCCCTGGGCAAGACACTGGACCCCTCATTGGCTCCAATGTGTGTCCCATCAGTGTATGAATGTGATAAAGCTCTGATTATTGTTTGTAAGATATAGTAGAGTGTTGTATGAATGAGTAAATGAGGGTACATATTGTTGTAAAGAGCTTTGAGTATCTTGATCAGATAAAAAGGCGCTATATAAGTACAGTCCATTTACCAAGTAACAGGGCTTAATTTATAAACTGATCAATACCGGAACGCAAATAGTGGGTGGGCTGGTGTGTGTGTTGGGGTGGTGAGAGGTTTGGGGGTCCTCCCTTAGAAAATTTTGAATAAAGTACATGTGATTTCCTGCATTTTGGTGTATTTTAACGAGTTGTTACACATCTACGCGCTTGTAAGAAGAAAATATTTTTGGCGGACCCCCCAAGCACTGGCTCTTGAACCCCGGGGGTCCGGGGACCCCAGTTTGAGAAGCACTGCCCTAGATGACAGCTCCCTACTCCACACAAATGTGGATCTCAGTGGTCTGTGTTTGTGTCAGGAAGGGCATCTGGTGTAAAAACAACTGCCAAGTCTTCGTGCAAGTTAGTTTTGCTGTGGCGACCGACCCCTGAGGAAGGGAGCAGCCGAAAGAAGAAGAAGAAGAAAACAAACAAAAAAAAACTGTCTCAAATTAGCAAATTGTGAAGAATGACAAGCCTCAGCTCTTACCCAACTACAGAGTCAAGCATTCTGACCTAATATTTTGTCAAACCAACAGCTTTAACCCAGCAGGTGTTATCAAAACAACCCAACAGTTTTAAGTGTGTATATGATACTATTGTTTGGTGGGGGAAGTATAAATATAAAATCATATACAAAGTATTTCATGCTTCCCATAATCCATTTTCACTATAATATGTTATTTTCACTGCAAAACCAATGGGAGATGTAAACACTGAAACTGTTGCGCACTGGGGAATGCAAAACTTGCCATTTCTCAATGCCCCAAAGTGACATGTGCTTTAAGAATGGCCCCACCTGATTTGAAAAAAAAGTCCTGGTTGATCAATCCTCTCACTGTAAACATTTCATTTCCTCCTCCTGTCAGAAACATCTTTGTTGCTGTCTTGTAGCTCGGACTCTAATCTCAAAGACAAAGTTGGCTGCAGATGACCCCTCCCCGCTGCTGTCTTTTGTTTCCTCTTGTTGCATCTCATGTGACAGCCTGTGTCTTTTAAAGGGCTTTGACTTTATATTATTCCTCAACCTCTATCAGGAGTGCAGTTCCTTTAAAATGCACTTTTTTAAGTGATCAGTGTTTGCCTCCTTGTCAATCTGCGGTTAGAGTGCTGATGTTTATCTCCAGAACGACAAAGGACTACATTACCACAAACTTAAAACTCAGTTTTCCTTCACTTGCAGGGACTTTTTATGATGATATCGCTATGATTTTAGTGACTTTGGGCAAATGTCCAGGACAAAGTTGTGAGTTATTGCAGCAGCAGGAGCCTTTAAAGTGAGTCAGCCCACGTCTCAGTGGAAACTACCTGTTTTTACAAGTCGTCTCCTCTGGGAAACACCTGTACGGAGCAAGAGACTCATTGTTTTTCTCTCAGCTACATCGTAAAGATTGAAAGAGCAGGGAGACGACACCAGGCAGGTTTGCTGAATCACTCATTCTTCTGGCGCCACTCGACTGACTGAAGAGTTCCTGTCAGAAACACTTCACTATGACTGATGTGGGATTACAGATCCTGGAACTTGTTGCCACCTTTTAATTGTTCAGTTTTATCCCTTAGGGGATAAAGAAACCTTCTGTTGTAAGTATTGCGAAATAGAAAGTTTGATGGGCAGTAATATAGTCTTTTTTTATATATTTCGGCTCACTGGGAAACCTGTATCCATAATTTAGAGACATATAAAAGTCAAGCCTGGATGTTTTCCTTAAAGTTGCTTTTTGTACCGTATTTTCCAGCATATAAGTCACAGTTTTTTGCTTAGATTGTCAGTCCTGTGACTTATACGCTAAAGCGATTTATATATGTTTTTTGTTTCCATATTAATAATGCAAATTTTGAATGACGCTTTAAATGTTCAGTCATACTGACACGAACCGGAGTAAACATTACCATTTGCAGCTGCTAGGGTGGTGAGAGGGCCCTCTAGGCTTTAGAAAACTACCGTTAGGCTTATATGTTGTTCATGTACTGCTACCCCCGCCGCCCCCGCCAAACATTGACCATTAAAGTGCATTTACTAAGGAAAAAGTTAAACTGAGACACACCTTTGTTATAAAGCCAAACAAACAAATCATTGTTTTTAAGTGTTAATCTTATTAAATTTTGAAGAACTGCGAGTCCTCCCATGCACGCTCATTTCACTCAGCTGGTGCAGGCGGAGAAAAGCTGGAGCTCGCGGCGTGTTGCCAGGTGAGAAATGTAGGATTATCGTACTAGAGACATAAAATTATCGTATTTTGAGGGAAATTATCGTACACACATCATAACCAAAATAACAAATCTATTGATGCACTATAGTAGTGATGGGTTTGCTTTCAGACCGGCTCTGCTTCTTCTTCTTTTCTTTTCTTCACTCATGGGGCAGGCGCAATGGACTATTCAGCCAATCATGGCCGTTGTTCTGAGGCAAACGCATACACGTCACTCGTAGGTCACATTTAGAAAAGCACGATTGGCTGGAATTTCCAATCGTTTGTGGACACAGATGCCTTCAGGGTTCACAAAAAAAATCCGACAGACACCAGGCAGGTTTGCTGAATCACTCATTCTTCTGGCGCCACTCGACTGACTGAAGAGTTCGAGAGGCTGATGACAACTGATTACAACCACACATTCACGGAATGGTCAAATTATTGTATATTTGGCCTTTTTGGGGATTATTGATTGTACATCATACAGAGGGCAAAATTGTCATACAAATACAATAATTATCGTACACCTGGCAACATTGGCTCGCGACTCCAGCGTTCCTCCACCGCCCGTGCTGGGTCATGCCAAAAATCAGCCCACCTTTCCCAGAGGTCAGTGGTGACACGTAACCAACACCACTAATACACCGAAGCAACTTATATATGGGTTTTTTTCCCGCTTCATTATGCTTTGTTTTTTTACTGATACGACTTGTACTCCGGAAAATACGGTAGTTGAAAAAAAAATAATAATCTTTAGTCAAAGTTATTGTGAAAGACAATTCCTCTCCAGCTGGCCATGCAAACACATCATGACGTATTTTCAGCTCAAGTTACAGTCAAGCTACGCTTGTCTACGCTTAGTGAGGCATAAAGGAGTGACCTGGTCTTTTCTGTTAAAATAAATGTTACTGTTTTCCCAAACTGCCCAGAATATTGTAAAGTTATTGATTTGCTGTCACATTCAGCGACTCTTATTGATGACACAAGAATGTGAAAGTAGCCAGAAACCTGGATGTAAAGATCAGGATTTATTGCCCAGAATCTCTCCAACAATTTTATCAAAAGCCCATTCCACTGTGACATTTTTTTTCTCCCATAAATCAGCGAAAGGAAATCTATCAGTGGACAGTAGTGAGAGATAGATGAGCCGAGGGATGAGAGGGTCAGCAGAGATTTTTCACTGGTCCTTCCCATCACGGCGGAAGCGTCACTTTTTCACCTTTATGAATTGGTCTTTTACTGACTGGCCAGGCTTTTAATTTGTTCAACACACTTGGATAAAAAAAATCCTCTTGCCATTTAGTCTTTGCAGATAAGATAATGTATTGAATGTTAATGCAGTGCTGCACCAGGCTCCTGGCTCATATTTAGAAAAAAGACGGCTTTAGAAAAATTGTTTTTGTAAGATGGATTGTTCAAAATGTTATTAATATCCTGGATATATTTAAACCTGGCAACAAATAAATGAAGAATCAGGAGTATTAAAGGGATAGTTAAGATTTTTTTAACAGTGAAATTTTAAAGATTTGCTGCTGTCTTAAAACAACTGCACTGAAAAAAATAGATATAGTTTTGATGGCTATTTAGCATTTCATGAATATTGCAGCAGAAATATTATATTACTGCAGTAGGTGCGTATACGTTGCACCAGAGGGGCTACTGCACATCACAGCTGGCCCTTGCAAATAGTCATAAAACTCTTGCCAAATATTGTGTGATGCAAAACTAATCATGTTGTAAACTTTATAAATAGGGTTGCCATGAAATGTTTGACGTTTGTTAAGCCGAACTCATACCTGCTGAAAGCTTTTTATATTGGTCATAACTAAACTTTATTTCCCATTAAAGCACATTAAAAAGATACAGAAGAAACAATTAAACATGTTGTAGCATTTTTCAAATTTTTTGTAGTTATGATGGATTTTTTGTAAAAATAAAATAAAATAAATAAAATCCAGTGCTTTAATGTGTGAAATAAAATCAATTTACATCAATAGGTTTAATTTACTTTTAAAAGTGGTTTGCTTGCCACGAAGTGAAGCTGTTTAGACTTTGATCAGAAAACCGTTTTTATTCCTGTGTTTAGTATATAGTCCCTTTTTCTCATATTTGATGGATGTACTCTCCCAGCGGTGTTGGTATACACTCAATCCTCCCAATCTGACTTGATTGAAGGCCTTCATTTGCTATGCAGTCATGTAAAGTAGAAGCTTTGAAATATCACGCTGACCTTGGGGTTGCGTTCTGATTCATTTTACCCTGACACCTTATCCATAGATGAGATTTCTCCAGAGTTGGACACCCGATTGATATACTCACACTTTGACTCTTTTGATTTTTTTATTTTACTAATGAAATGATGCTAAATTGTTGTGCTGCGTCTCAATAAAATATTGTGTTTGCGGATGTAAAAATATTCCAAATTAATTTTGTGTACACTGTTGTGAAAAAAATGATGACGTGACTTTAAAGCCAAGGTCATATTACTCCTTCGTTAATGCAACGGTCTGCACGTTCTCTGTCTAAAACTTGTCTTTGACCATGATGGTGTCATTGTTTGTATGAACACTGTGGAAAGCTTTTTCAAAATGAACAAATGTTATTTAATTTTTTTCTTCTTTGGGTCTTATCACCATCAAACCCGGATAATGAGAATGTCTCATCACATTAGGTTTGCTGATTGGCCCTTTGACCAGGGACATCATTGTATTGACAAAAAATGTAGCTGCCTTTCTTTAACTTCCACCATTTTTGTGACAAATTATGTGACAGGCTTTCTTAAAATATTACTTTCATGATTTATGTCTAGGCTTTTTCACCATCAATGCCAGTGGTGAGAGAATGTCTCATAGCATAAGGTTTGCAAAATTGTCCTTAGACCTTGGGCTTCTCTGCATCATGTCAGCCAGCTCTCTACCTTTGCCTGTCATTGTCCCCACATTTAGAGTTATTGCCCTCAGTCCTACATTTTTGACTTTCCTCTTCTCCCTCTGCCTCCTGACACGTTAATCCTTATGTTGTGGTCAAGACCACCTAACCCGAGACCAAGTCAAGACTAAGACCAGAGAATACCGAGACAAGACCAAGACTTTTAGGGTCCGAGACCAAGTCGAGACCAAGATCTCAAGTCTTGGAGCTCAATCTTTTCACAAAGTATCTGTCTTATACTGTCATGACATAGTGAGAGCTTTAACAAATATGTAAAAAACACATGTAACTTTTATTAATTTTTTTAATGAAAGTTCCATACTGCAACTTTGTTTGCTTTTGAATGAATGTATCAGCTTATATACATTTTCAAAGCTACATAACAAAGAAATCAGACGTTCAGTGTTTTTTGCACAATAATTTTCATGCCATGTGACCCACTGACACAAAACTTATGTTAAACTACTCTAGTAGACCTGACAGATGAGGCACCCTCATTCATTTCTCATTTTCTAATTTTACATAATTTATTTGTTTAAAAATCATGGTTAAAATCATGGTTTTCACTCAATAACTTGTTAGAAAATGCTTTAAAATGAGAAATAAATGACAGTGTCTTGTGTGTCATGTATATTCGAGTAGTGTAACATTAGTTTTGTCTCAGTGGGTCAAATGATGTAAAATAGATTAATTTTTGTTTCTGAAGAGTGTTTTGTTCGGTCATTTGTTGACGGTCCCTAAGCGAACCATTGCGTCTCCGAGGAGGGGCAGACTGAGCGCAGCTGACTGAAATCAGACTGCCTGCTTCGGATCGAACCAGAGGAACACACCGCTGAAGCCACGGAGCTCGAATGTCCAACGTCCAACGTAAAACTAACATCACTGCGGTAGAGAAACAAGGCTCCAGCAGAGCACGAACAGTTCAGAAACAATTTGAAATGAGAAAAAAAAGCTATTTATTAACTGAATAAGTCATGTTTTAGACTGATTATTGCTAGTGAATCTAGTCTGACCCAAAATGCAGCCGTGACTGGTTCTGAATGAGGCTTTACAGCAGACTACCGCTCCCCTGTCTTCCAGGTACTGTGTACCGGTACAGAATCTTTTAGTGGTACGCAGTACTGGACCATACCAGCTTACTTTCACCCCTGGTTGTGACGTTACATTTTGTTGTCTGTATTGTTCTGTTGGTGCAGAACCATGTGCACGTGAAAGGGGGTGGGTGTGACAGTGGTAACAAAAACATGTATTTAGCGATGAGTCACGTTATCACTTGGATTTGAATCAGTACGTTTGACATCCAATAAAAACAAAGATGTTAACAAATAAACTGGACAATATTCTGGCAATTTAGTGATATTTCCACGGTTGTGGTCTTGACTGGTCTTGAAATAAAATCCCGAGTCCTCAATGTCTGAGACCGAGACAAGACCGAGACCATCAAAATGTGGTCTGAAGACTGGTCTCAAGACCAAGACTGGTCTCGAGTACTACAACACTAGTTAATCCAATAAATTTGAGCAAAAACAAGAACAAACATGAACTCAGAATCATTAGAATAGTACGCTTCAATGGGTTTGCAGCTTTTTGTTACGTTACTTCTATGGATTTTTGTTGATATTTTCTTATACAATATAGAAAACATGTCTGTGATCACATAAACTGGATCAATGCAGATTGAGTCAGTCTGATATACAAGTATTTTATTGAGTTTGACAGCAAAACATAAATAAACTTAGGATAATTTTCAGACTTGTTAATTAAAAAAAAAAAAGTAGACTGTAACTTTTATGTCAGATTTGAAATTAGCTCTTTGAACAGCCACATAGCATCTCATAGCACTCCTCCCAGCAGGCCTGTGAAATGGTTTTGTGGTGAAATGGCTCCATGAAGTCGTCAGGCAACATTGTTTTCATACTTGTTTCCTGTGTCCTCCAGGGCAAAAACACTGAGCTCGAGTGATTGCCCAGCCACGGAGTGTCGTCTACCTGTCTGATTTACTGTTACGCCATGTTTGAAGTAGGACAGGCGGAATTCACTTCACTCTGGCACTTTGTGATCAGACGGCCAAGATTACAGCCCAGGTGAAGCCCATCACCATCAACCACAAGATATAGGAAGTCCTTGTCTTTATAGCCTCTGGACATTGTTTCTGAAGTAGCTTTCCAAAAGCATTTGATACATGTTTCATTGTTATAGTCAGACTTACTGGTACATTTTAGACACGGTGACTTATACAGAATATGAACTCGCTAGCAACATCAACAAAACATTAAAACCAACTTTCACAATCCTTGCATTAAAATATGCTGTGAGAAGAGCCTGGAGCTGTTGTCTGGGTTTGTTTTAACCTGCTGTGGACTCAGGCGGCACAGGAGTCTGGCGTCCGTGGAGTTCTCTTAGTCAAACCTGTTGAGCACATGGAAATACACGCCAGTAGGATTGCATTTTAACATTGAAGGTCTAGCATTCGTTGAAGGAATGCGTACGACCCACTCCTTATCACGTCAGAGTTTAAAACTAAGACTATCATGTTGAGGAGAGATGAAGTTATTGGTCAAACCTTGTATTGTTTTATGTTTTACATAATCTTATGCAATCAACAAAGTCCATACTCAATAATCCAGGTATACAATCCAACAATTTTCCATCAGGTCAGTGTTGGATTGTATACCTGGATTATTGAGCATGGACTTGGTTGGTTTAGAACCAGTTTGACATGACTGTCGACGAGGGAGAGGGCCGGCACTGGAGGAGGGAGGTGCCAAAGAGACCATCTTAGCACCAACATAACTGGTTTGTTCTACTTTGGAGTAAGCTGTTGGGGAATAATCAGTTTTGTCTCATGTGTTTCCTGACGAAGCCTTCTGGATGGAAAGGAAACGTTTCAGCACAAAAAGAAGAAACAGTCCAGATGACCTGACTGAAAATTGTTGGAATCTTATGCAATATCAATACAGCCAAATGATTACTGTTCACTGAAATTTACTTGGTATTTTCCTGGAAGACAAAAAGTGTTGACATCAGTAGTTAATGGTAAAGCTATAAGCAAAGTTTGCCTAATGCATTGTGCTCAGAGTATGTGTTGGGAATACCTCTCAGCTACTACCACACTAAAACTTAGCTCAGTACCTGTAAAACTGAGTTAAAGCCACGCATATATATTTTTAAGGTCAATTGCCTTTTGCAGCCATCTTGAATTGGGCTGATCCTAAAAGTTGTCAGTAAAACTCTCCTGCTGCCACGACTTGTGCTTGCAAATAAACACTGATAAGTTTGTACAGCATTAACAACAAAAAAGGTTAAATTGTGTCATCTGGACCAGTTTCTTTAAGTGAGAAACATTTTGTCCCCCATCCACAGGACTTCCTCATTCTACGGCCTGCCAACCAGACACCACCTTCCAACTAGACTGAATAAGTCCTCGGATTGGGGACAAAATGTTTCTCACTTAAAGAAACTGGTCCAGACATTATTTAACCTTTTTTGTTATCTAACTGGATGATTGAGTTTACAAACCTTTTTTTTTATTGTAACATTGTTTGCAAGAACTAATGTATTTTTTGATTTGGAGTTGTTTTAGGACCGCAGTAATTCATTTCAGGTCCTGGTACCACTTGGACAAACTTAGACTTTTGTTCACCTATCAGGTCTGGAATAAACTACATTTCTCCAAACTGAGAAGGTTTAAAGAGCTGCAACAGGTAAGATATTTGTTTATACCGTTGTAACAGAGTCGCCTGTCAAAAGATCTAAATTATCGCTTTAGTATCTGTTTTCTCACTCTCTTCACTGTACATGAATTTGTGTGTTTTTTTAACATCAAGGGATTATGAATATTTATGTCTCTTTCCTGCTCTCTGTCTTCCAGTTTAATCAGACACCATGGGCTGCAGGACAGAGTGATGTTTGTGTCATTCGGCTGATTAGGGTCAATCAGCAAAGAGTGAAACCTGTGTTTCTTTGAAAACAACCACTGGGCTATAGCAGCGTGGCATTTTGCCTCCCTGCACATCACTTAATGGCACAGCCAAATTTTCAGTCTAAGCTTGATTGTGAGGAGCAGTTTCCGATGGAACTGGGACACTGATTTGGTGCTGTTCGTGCAAAATCGTGGAGCGGGAGGAAAAAAAAAGGCAAAGCATAATCAGCACCTCCAAAAGTCAACCAGAACACGGTCATCACGGAAATTGATTGACAAAGACGTTGTAAAAGAGCTTATCCATCCCAAGCACAAAAGCAGTCTTAAACAATCAGGCTGTGGAATCAACAGCAGCTTGTCATTATGTGAATTTGAGAGAACATGATAATGTGACTGGATTGTGCCAGGTGCTGTGAATTGTGAGGAACTTTATTCTTTGAGCGTGCGGCAACAATGGATGCACTTTAACTTAAAAAGAACAACTGAGAAGTGAGTTTGTCCAGGTAAATAAAGAACAACACAAAAACATCTAAATATGTATTAGTGCAAATATATAAACAATAAATACATTGATATAGAAAGTAAAAAAAATTAAGAGATATCTGTACTATTTTTAACATCTAGATTTCACAATATAAACATAAAAGCTGATACCAAGTGTGACTCCTAACACCAAGATAATTTTAATAAAGGATTGAAAAGCAATGTAAAGTAGTTATAGGTACATTTTGTTTGAGTGAACAATCAGAACAACCATGAGAATCATTTTGTTGACATAGTATGATGCTTGATTGTATTACATAACAAGATGCAGCAATCTTTTTTAAAACTCATCTTAATACTTGTTTTAAATGTTTGCATGTTTAAATTAGGGGTGCACGATCCACATCTTTTAACTTCCGATCCGATCCCGATACCTAGATCTGGATATCGGCCGATACCGATCCCGTTCCCGTTCCGATATCATCATCATCAATGATTTTATATGAGGCTGTAATAATCTCCTCTCAAGTATAATTTGTACAAATATATGCATGCATGTCCAAAACGGCAACAAAGTTTTATTAATGTTGGATAAGTTTCAAAGTTAGAATTAAATCCTGCTAACACAAAACATTTTTTTTATTCCTAGCTTTAAAGTGGATATTAAGGTGATTAATTTGATTGTTTGTTTAAAGTTATTTTATTTTATTTTATTTTTTAATAAGGGAGAGATATAAGAATTTTTTTCTTCTTTCTGCACTCTTTTCATTCATTGTTTTCTTTTTGATGAATTTGTTTTGTTTATTTTGTTTATTTTAAACGAATGAATAAATGAATTAAATAAAATATAATATTAAATGGCTTTAAACATCTACTAAGTTCATGGCATAAACCAACACAGACATGTTCCTGTTTTTAGTATTTTACATTGCTTTATAATGTAGCTGTTTTTGTTTCTTTTTATATATGTATATAATTTTCTTGTAATTTTCAATTCAAGTGTTTGTTTGTTTTTGTGATTGTCTACTGTTGTACTGATAAATACTGTAGGGTCCTGGAGGGTAAACTATATTTTGGCTGCAAGTATCATGCTGCAAAATCCTTCGTTTTCTACAACTGATAGTGGTTGGTCTTTAATTACGATGAAGTTTAGCAACTTCTCAGTAAACATTCGAGCTCCGTGGCTTCAGCGGTGTGTTCTTCTCGTTCCTCTTTGAATTCTATCCACCTTGTTGACATGTGTGCTTTGTGTCAAATATTCTCCTAAAATTTAAGTTAAAATTATGTAGCATATGAAATACAAGGGTATTTGATCATTTTATAACTGATTAGGTTTGAGGTGATCTTAATTAAAAACAAGGAATTAGATTCACAGACATGAAGTGGATCATACCATACAAAAGTCTTCCAAGTTTCATTAAAAACCAAAGATCTGCTGCTTTTATTTTAGAATTAAAGTAGAAATCTCAAAGTAATATTTAGAGTCTCCACTGGTGGAAAAATTATATACTAAATAAAGATATATACGACCAGTGTATGAGCTATAAAGACCTGTTGTTTGATTTTCACTACTGCTTTGCTATTTCATTGAAATAAATTTAGAGAAAACAAAAAAAACAAACAGTGATAACACTCATGCTGTGCAGCTCTTACATAATATTGGGTTAAAATCATAAATGTGCCCTGATGTTACTTTATTTTGCACTGTGGGAAGGTAAAGAAAATTGCAAACGTTTGCATCAGTCATCAAAGGAAATTGCTACAAGAGACTGAGAAAATGTGTTGACTAAAAAAAAAAAATTAATTGCTATTTTTATTCAAAAGAATTAGAAGCAATCTTTTTTGTCCTGAAACACAAAAAGCGTGTGGCTATCAGCTGCATTTCTGTTCATTCACCGATCACCAAGTGTTCCTGGTCCATATGATCCGCTCTGTCAGTATAAACACTGAGGGAATCTCAGTGTGATGTTCTTGAACCAGCAGTAGGTCCCAAATTGAATTACATGCACATTTCTCATCCACAAAAGGGAAGCATCACTAATTAAAACCCTGTGATTGATGACAGCGACGCTTCACGTCAAACGAGGATAAATCACTCTCACAGTCACTTTGCTGCATTGGTTTCTGCCTCCACACCATCAGCTACTGTAAGTCCAACACTCTCAGCTGAGGGGAGTAAAAAAAAACATACAGCTGAAGCAACGCTGCTACATTTGTCTGCGATACTGCCCACGACTACTTTCACCTCATAATTTGAAGAAACAAAGCCACTTGTGAAGGTCAGCATGAACGTCTGAATATAATGTGAAGTTTTCCTCTTTGTGCTGACAGCACTTTGACCTTCTAAAAGCAAAGCAGATGAGATGTTTATCCAGGGCTAGCACTATGTGAGAAATCACTGTTTAATGGGTCTTATATGCAGTCGGTTTATTATAAAACAACAAACCTAAATGTCTGGCAGGTCCAGAAGATTTGACTTTACCTGCTAAGATTTTCTACCTGGATTGTTGAGCATGCATCAGGACTAATAAATGTACCTTCACATGGATCGAAAGCATCTGATTGTTTTCAGCTCTCTGTTTAACTTTTCTTTTCTTTTGTTGGATAATGCAAAGCAAGTTTGCCTAAGATTAATTTAGAGAAGTTGAGATTTAAAAATAATGAGGCAGCTTAGTAGACTCTGTTATCAGTTGTTAGTGTTTCTCCAATAATTATTTGTTTTAATGTCTTGATTTTGCTCTGTGGTGCTCTGCGTTTTTATTTCCCTCCTAAAATGAGTTTTCAAACCTGAAAAACAACAAGAAAATATTTACAGTACACACATTTGCATAAGGATTTACAGTATAATACTTAGATGAGATTTAATAAATGACATTAAAATCAAAGACCTAGCATTCCTTGGCAGTCATGCTCAAATTTAAGTTCAATGTATGAGCTAAAGTTGACTGGGTAATAACCATATTTGTGTTGGTTAATGTGGATTGCCTAGTTTGCAATGCATTGGATTTACTCCAAAAACAAATAAGTTGCCAGGGGGTGGAGGGAGTCCTGTTCGGTAACCTCAGGATCTCTGCTCTTTGCAGATGATGTGGTCCTGTTGGCGTCATCGTGCCGTGATCTTCAGCTCTTACTCGAGCGATTTACAGCTGAGTGTGAAGCGGCTGGGATGAGAATCAGCACCTCCAAATCTGAGGCCATGGTCCACAGACAGAAAAGGGTGGATTGCTCTCTTCAGCTCGAGGGTGAGGTTCTGCCTCAACTGGAGGAGTGAACAGTATTGCAGATTATGTGCTGGTCCGTTGTGGTGAAGAGGGAGCTGAGCTGTAAGGCAAAGCTCTCTGTTTACCCATCGGTCGTTCCTACCCTCACCTATGGCCACAAACTTTTAGTAGTGACTGAAAGAATGGGATTGCAGATACATGCGGCTGAGATGAGTTTCCTCCGCAGGGTAGCTGGACTCTCCTTTAGAGAGAGCAAGAGAAGTTCAGTTATCTGAGAGAGACTCGGCGTAGAACCGCTGCTCCTCCACATTGAGAGGAGCCAGTGGAGGTGGTTCGGGCATCTGGCTGCTTCCTGGGTGCCTCACTAGGGAGGTGCTTCAGGAATGTCCAACTGGGAGGAGATCCCGGGGAAGACCCAGGACACGCTGGAGAGACTATGTCTCTCAGTTGGCCTGGGAACACCTTGGAGTCCTCCCAGAAGAGCTGGAAGAGGTGGCTGTGGAAAGAGATGTCTGGGCCTCCTTGCTCAAGCTGCTGCCCCCACGACCCAACTTCAGAACAAGTGGAAGATGATGGATATTATATTGCCATTTTTGTGTTTTCTATGGTCAACTGGCACCTTAGTTCAGTCATGAGCATTCCAAAACGTAATCAGTCGCAGAGTCACATCTAATGATCATATTTCTACAAGTTTCATGAAAAATTCTGCTGTGGTTCATGAGATATTTTGGTAACAAATCCTTGTTGGCATGCAAGATGCCAATCGAATTTTAAAGACAAAACAATTGGAATCATCACAGGGCGTGTCATAATTATTGTCATCACACAAGTCACAATGTTGAGTGTTTGCTTTAGCAAGTAAACCAGCACATTATATAAAAGTTATTCCTGCTTTCACTCACTGAATGTCCACTTAAATATCATCACCTGTCCACTGCAGCCAAACCAGGGCTTTTCTATAGACAGACTATTACTGCAGTTTAAAGCCACTGTCTGTGCTCAGGAACAATTTTGTACTGTTAAGCTGCATACAAGTCGGATCCTGTTAGTGGGTTAGTTTTGTTCAAAGGACCAATTAGTGGGCCCTACCTTAGCCTGCAGCTAAAAGGCCTAATGGTTGGGGGCATCCACCTGAGAGGTACAGAGCTCTCCCCACTGGGCTTTAATTTGAGAGAGGGGTGGGTGGAAGCTTCTGAGGCTTTTACCATTACACAAGACTTCATTGTGGCTGCTGACCGTTTGATCTTAAAATAATTTACTTAATGATCTCACCACGGGAGCAATTGGTGCTGCTCGATTAGTCTGCAAGGTCTAATGGACATGGGAAAGAAAACGGGAGGAGGAAGGGGAGTGAGGGTGAGGGAGCAGGCGGGAGATGACACAGTAAAGATTAAATGAATGTGCTATGCTGCGTCGCGAAGGTAAATTTTCAAGCATCAACTCAGAAATTAAATTCTGACGGTGCTGCAGAAAGTCAGAAGGTGCAACTGAATTGGTTTAACTCGCCTAAAAAGGAAGAAGGCACAGGCCTTTATTTGTTTTAAAAATTATATTTAAGTTGTTGTTGAAAACTAATTATCACGAAACACATTTAAGTAATTTGAACAACTTATTCTTGAATCTTTGCTTTGCTCTTTAAGCTACAAAAGGAACCATTTTACTGAGTGCAGCAAAGACTTCAGGCCACCTTTTAACCTCTGACATGACTTCTATATTAAAGATTTGAATGCTGAGTCAGCGTTTTCACTTTTGTTTTCATGTTTATCATTCCTTTCCTTAAACATTTTAGAATGAAACTACTTCTGCATACTTTATTCAATTTTAACCACTCATTTATCAAAACCTTCAGTTCCTTTGGAAATCATGACATTATAACTTTTTTTTTTACATTTCAAAATACACAACTTCCATCCAATCAGAATCTTTACCTGCTTCTTCCTTTATGGGTCACAGGGGTCACTGGTCCTATATCCAGCAATCCCTGTGCAAGGCACGGGGGACAGCCTGGACAGGTCTCCAGTCCATCACAGGGACACATAGAGACACATAGAGACACATAGAGACACATAGAGACACATAGAGACAAACAAACATTCAAGTAAAACTCCCATAGAAATGCACTGAGATGTCTTCAATTACTTTTAATACATTGCTATTTTTAAAATCTGCTTTAGAGCACATTATACTTTTAATGCAACATTTAGCTTCTAGCTACTGTTTTATCATATTAAGCAATGATTTTAATACTTTTAGCTTTTAGCTATTGTTTTACAACTTATACCTATGATTTAGCACATTTTAGCTTCAATTTCTACTTCTTTTAACTAAAATTCTGTTACTTTTAACTACCATTTTGCTATTTTTAGTTTTTAGCAAAGATTTACAAATTTTAGCTTTTGAATACCATTCTTCTTCTTTTTTTTTTTTTAGCTATTTAATTTAGATACTAGGCAGCATGGTGGTGCAACTGGTAGAGCTGTTGCCTCTCAGCAAGCAAGTTACCCTGGTTCAAATCCTGGTCCCGGGGCCTTTCTGGGTGGAGTTTGCATGTTCTCTCCATGCGTGGGTTTTCTCCGGGTGCTCCGGTTTCCTCCCACAGACCAAAAATATGCATGTTAGACTGACTGGTAACTCTAAATTGTCCCTAGGTGAGAGTGAATGGCTGTTTGTCTTGTTTGTCTCTTTGTGTCCCTGTGATGGACTGGAGACCTGTCCAGGATGTCCCCCACCTCTCACACAGTGACTGGTTATGGGCACCAGTGACTCTCGTGACCCAAAATGGAAGAAGCGGATAAAGATAATGGATGGATGGATGGAATTTAGGTTCTTTTAATTACATTCTTTTCTAATTTTTGCATCTGCTTTGCTAATTTTATCTATAAAACTTCTAAATTTAACTAAAGTATTTGTGTGATCTCAGTTTGTTCATGTATTCCTAAATTTAGCTCAGCCATTTGTTTTGCAAACACCTACAGTTTATCTAACCTTAGCATCTGTATTTTAAGTTTAGATTAAGTTTTGATATTTAAACATCCCTTTTTGCTCTTTTAACTACTGTTTTGCTTGTTTTGTTTTAACAGCTCAGTTTTAGTTTCGTCAGCAAATTTCAGCATTCTCTCAAAGCATCCACACTGCAATTTTGCAGAAAACACAATGTTTCTAGTTGGAAATGTGATAGAGCTCATTTCATTATACTGTTGTAAAATGTAACTTTTTCAAGTATAATTAAAATGTAATTTAAAAAGATTTTCTATTCAAATTATTTATCTGATTTTTTAAAATCAAAACTGTTTACAAGTCAATTGAACAATAGTCTGCAAAGTGTATATATATATATATATATATATATATATATATATATATAGTTTGTGCAAATAATACATTTTCAGTGGTAAACTTTCACTATTGTAAAAACTTATATTTAAAATTCTATTCATGGTGCTTTCAAGTTTTAGGCAGCATGGCGGCTCAGTGGTTAGCACTATTGCCTCACGGCAAGAAGGTCCAGTTCAATGCCCGGGTTGGACGGTCTTTCTGTGTGGAGTTTACATGTCCTCTTCCTGTTTGCGTGGGTTTTCTCCAGGTACTCCAGTTTCTTCTCACAGAATAAAAACATGCACATTAGGCTGCCTTCAGGCCCAGTCCTCCCTTGCAAAAGAGATCTGTGATCTCAATGGGATTTGCCTGATTAAATAAAAGTAAAATAAACATTAAAAAAAAGCCTCAAATGACATTCGAGTGCCACTCTGGGCTTCATCTTTCTACTCCACTCTATGATGTTCACATGGAAGAATACAGTGTTGTGAAAAGACAATCAGAATCACAAAAGCTTTGCGGTTAAAAGAAGAGTTGAAAAGGTCACTCTTCTTCCAGCAAACACTCTGTTACACAACTCAAAGGCCTTCTTGACCTCTGTGTCAAGATAACAATTCACACAGAAAAGGTAGGGGGATGGAGTGTGATGCAGCCATTAGAAGAAGAAGAGACTGATGTAGTCAGGTGAGTTTTATACAGCAAGCCCTCTGGCAAAGTATGGAAAGCGGAAAAGGAAGCAAGGGAGGGTGATTACCACAGATCACTATGATTAAACAGGTAGGAAGGTTGTTAGAGTGCACGAAGTTGTCTGACGTGTTGAGACAAAATCTGGATCACTGGAAGGGGGAAACCAAATAAATCTCTACGTGATTTTTCTCTCCTTTGATTTCAAATTTATGGCATAATTATTGTCATCCATCATAAGGATGAGCTACATCTGTTTTTCTTAGAATGAAAATATGAACATTGTAGCCACTGTGTGTCTGGATGGAAGTTTATTTCCATAAATTGAAGTTAAAAAAAACAAACATAAATAAAGTCCCATTTTCTAATTATGTGATAGCCCAGATTGCCCTATCATACTAATTCAAAAAAAGAAAAGAAAGAAAATGTGATTATGGAGAGGATAAACATTCAAACTCGCTCTGAACGGCTTTCAATTTTCTGTCCTGTTCTTCGACTTCTGTGGTGTGAGCAAAGGTCAACCTCTTCACTTTAAAGTAGGCATTTACTCAGTGACATCATTATTGCGAATAAGCTCTGTGGTTTAATAATATATATTTGATGAATGCAAATGTAAATTAGCATTTTATTTTAAAAAATGCACAATGTCTGCCACTTTTCTGCAGTCCTGTTAAATTAAAATAATTTTATGTTGGGCAATTAAGTTTCAAATTTAAGGTCATTATTTATAAAACTGAAGGGGTTATAGCTGTTTTTGGTTGGCGAAGATCGGTTAGCTGTGGTAGAGTTGGTTGAAAGTTTAGTTGTAGTTGTGCATTTTACGAAGGATTCATTAAAATCTGTTCTTAAGTGCATGAGATATTTTACTTACAGTGTTAACTGCATGGGAAAATTTTAAACAAAGATTTTGCCCAATCTGTTTACGTCTAAAAACAGGTGTTTGGGATCAATCTCAGGTACTACCACCTCAAATTTTAACTTTACATCTGTAAAACTGTGAGCGTTATAGTAATTTTTGTGTTTTTAAATCTCAGTTGTCTGCAGCCATGTTAAATTAAGCTCACTCCAAAAGTTAATCAGTTGCAGATGCATGGCTAATGATTACTTTATGCAAGTTTCATTAAAAATTCTTCAGTGGTTCATGAAATTTCTTTCTACATTTCTACATTTGCTTTCGGTTGCAGGTGAGAAAAACATCGAAACCCACAGATTTGTTTTATCATTTTTGTTTGCTGTAAACTAAGCTGAGCTATTGCAACACACTCTAAAATAACTTTTCTTATACGTGTGTTTGTAAAGTAGCTATGTGACTGTAAGGCCTCAAGATGAATTTTAAGCATTTATTGACTCATCCTCCCACTGAATGGTGGTAATCCAGGGGTGAGGCCCTCGCCGGAGACCACGAGGCGTGCATACTAAATGTTTTTTTTACAGAGGCTCCACAACACCTGCGCTCTTCTTGTCGCTAAACGTGCTGCACCACAGGAACATAAATCACGACCTGTGAGTGGAATATCTGACGGAGAGCCAGCATTCCCCAGAACCGTGTGGGGGGTTAGGAAATCATAAAGAGCACGTTCTCTGGAAACGCAATGCGCGGCCCCCGAAGAAGGCAAGTGCTGAGAAACAGCCGAGGGAGGCCCACTTTGCTCTGTCATTTATAATGGTCCTGGACTGACACAGCCCCTGGGACATTCCTGCTACCAACCCCAAACCACTGACTGCATGTGCCATCCGAACAAGTACAAATTATGGTCTGAGCGAAGCGGAAGAGCCTCTGCAAATTGCAGGAAGCATTCTCCCGTGTCTTCATTATCTTGTTAGGCTTTTTAGAAAAATGTATTTTCAACAGCGCGCTGTAGAGACGACCAGACAGAGGAGTGTTGCTTTCTCCCCACAGGGGACAAGTGAAATTTGTTATTTCACTCATGCAGAGTCATTTTCTAAAATCAAGATGCTTTGCGTGTCTCACATTAGTAAAGTTTTAATCTCTTGGCGACAAATATTCCAAAAGTTACAATCAGTATTTTCTCATGTTTGCAGGAAGAAAAAAAAATCATACAGGGGGGGAAGTAGAAATATTTGATGTGCAGATATGCTCTCTGTGTAGCTTTGCCCTGTTTTAGTCAAAACATTGATAGGAGTAATTTGCATTTATGGAGTGAATGATTACAGAAGGAGCCCATATGAAGAATAAAGGGCCCAGCTCAGGTTAAGGCTGAGTGACAGCAGCATTGTCTGCTGGGGGCTTCTTTCCATTTTGAATAGCTCAGAGCGACCCTGTGTTTTATGGTCACGGGGGCAGTGCCAGCCTCTCAGGATGCTGATTAAGTGGGACAAACCAACACCTTCAGACATAAGCAGCCTGGCCAACTTGAGAGGAATGCTCCTTGTAACTGCTCTCACTTCCAGCTTTTAATTTAATCTTCAAACATTGCAAAGCTTAACTTGTTAGTTTATCAGTTTACTTAACTTTATTGGTTTGTGCTGAATTCACCTGCAAAGTATGGATGCATCTGACCCTAATGTGTGCCATATGGTCTTATACCTAAGCAGAACAATAGGGGATGTACACCAGTTGTAAGGTAATTGGTGCTCGTAAAGCTTTTGTTTCAGCCCTTAAAACAAGCCTCTCAAGATAAGCAGCCAGCTGTTGCTCCGCTGCTCCCATTTTTAGTCCCACAGGACAACGTATCTATCACCAGATGCCCCCCCGGGTGTGGGCTGACAAATTTGTTAATTCCTAGGCTTACATAACACCCTGAGAGCTTTAGCACTGTCTTGGAGGCTTTTCCAAGATCTGCCACGCAGAGATCCCACTGTCAAGTTGAGCTCGCAGCAGTCTGCGGGTTTTTAACCGTCATTATGCTGCATGGGCGTTAATTCTCAATACGGGGGCCAAAACTCCCCATGATGGAGGCTATTATTTGCCACCAACATGTCAAAAAACAGGTGGAGCGGCAACTTATGACAGGTTTGACTGACAAGATGTTATTATTTAGTCGATGTGATCAATTATTTTATGGACGGGAGGTCACCAAACAAACACACGCTGCCCCCCCCCCCCTTAATGAGTCTGTGTTTTAAATCTATCTATCTATCTATCTATCTATCTATCTATCTATCTATCTATC
>NC_056502.1:21821972-21826710 GCF_014905685.2 Nematolebias whitei
TCTATCTATCTATCTATCTATCTATCTATCTATCTATCTATCTATCTGTCCATCTATCCATCTGTCCATCTGTCTATCTGTCTGTCTGTCTAAGTTGACAAACTGTCTCTGTTTGTTGTTTCCCAGCTGTTTCTTCATGTCTTCATGTCTCCAGGACCTGCAAAAGGTTTGTAAAAAGAGAAAAGCCAGCGCCCTCTACAGGTGGTAAGCACACACTGAAACATAGACACCACTTGAAGTTCAGATAACCCAAATTAGTCATAAATAAATCAGTTTCCTTGTTAAGTTATCTGAATTGTTGCATAATATATTTGTTCTGTAAATTTAAAATAGAAAGGGTTCAGTTCATTGGTAAAAGCAATTATTTTTTTGTTTTTTTTAACCCTGTAATCTGCAAGTTTTAGGGTTGGGTGAAATGTGTTAAAAGACTTGTCTATGTGTAGATACTGATTCCTGTGAGGTGTGCATGAGTTCAGTTTAGTCCTGTAGAGGGCGACTTTGTGGTGTGCATCTCCTGGCTGGGAGGGAGCAGGCATTATGTCAAGTTTAAGAATAAACTTTTATGGTTTTAAAAGATTGTATGTGTTGATTATGAATGAAAACTAATGAAACCAGACTTTTATTTTCAGTTCTTTCCCCCAATTTTTACATTTTTTTTTCTTGATAAAACTAAGAAAGTTGATAATTATTTTTCATTGGTGACAGCACTGGTTGTTTTAAAGCAACTGGCTTATTCTTACAAAAAGACATGGGAAATATGATCTATTTTCAAAGTATCAGGAAGTGTGATCCAATTTTATGGCCCTAAACAAACAATTAAAAAAAATAAAAAAAACATACTAACTAAAAGTTCATTTTCTCCAAGGGATTATTAAATTTCCCAGTAGTCAACCTAAAACCTTCATTTTATATTGTGTATCATACATTTCTATTAAAGGAAGCTTACAAAAGTTGCCTTTGCAAACAATGACATTAACATTTTTATCAAGTTTTTGGAGAATTAAATTCTATGGCCCAATTTACAATGAAAGTAATCCCACAATCAAATCTTGTGTTGTTGTTGTTTTTTTCAAATATTTGCTGATAGAGTTTGATTTCACTGTTACATCCCTCATTACAATAATACATTTTAAAGTGTGAGTTAAGGTCAGGGAAAATATTTAGTTGAGTTCTTTTGATTGATTTGGAGGCTTGTCCGTACATCCAAAGATGTTTAAACTTAAATTATAAAATCCAAATCTTTCAAGCACACCTGCAAAATTAACAATACTTTATAAAAAAAAATAAAAAAAATCTTACATTTCTTCTTTTTTTGTTGTTGTTAAATAACGACAACATTTTCAATTATGGAACATCTGGGAAAATAATTAAGTCTGTAATGCATTAATCTTTATTTTTTTCTTTCGGCTGCTCCTTGATCAGGGGTCACCACTGCGAACTAACTCACACGAAGACTTGGCAATTGTTTTTACAACGGTTGCCCTTTCTGATGCAACCACAGACCACCGAGCTACCACAGCCCTCTGTGTGGAGCAGAGAGCTGCTATCTAGAGTACTCGGGGGAGCAGATGGTGGTGGTTTAACGGCCTTGCTCAAGGGCCCAGAGTGGGGCAGATGAGGGTGGAGACAGCTGTGGGTGCTTCACCTTTCCCACCCACATTTTGATGTTGTCGGTACGGGGAATTGAGCCGGTGACCTTCCAATCACAGGCCCACCTTCTCTAGCCTATGTGCTACCCCCACTTAATGTTTATAAAGTATTTAATTAATTTGTAGTCCCAGTGTAAGCTTGGCTCACAATAAGAAATGTTTAGACATGGAAGAAGCATTTTGTAGCTAAAGCTGCTTCTCAAATGACTTGAAGCCTAAAATCAAAGTTCAGTGGGTACGGCTGAACTGTGTACCTCAAACCTTTACACATTTTAAAACTTTAGATTCTGATCCAACAAGAAAAGTGACTAATTCACCAATAAACAAGTTAAAGGTTTGTTTGTTTGTTTGTACTATTTATATCTTTATTAACAAGAAGGCGATGCTATGATGAATTGCAAAATGATTATCGTTATATTTTCTTCCTTGTAATTATTAGAGTTATCTTACTTTATCATGCTGAGACCCCTGGTCTTGTCTGCACAGAGACGGACTAGTTATGGCCCGGTTCTGTACAGATGAGATGGGCCCGACTGCTCTGAGTGACTTCCCAGGGTCAACAGCTGATAAGGAGTCATTTTTATTTTGCTGGTTTCCATCATGTGGATAGATTGAACTTCACCCCATTTTCCACCATCAGAAACAGATAAGACGTCACACATAGTCGCCCCACTGATACACTCTGATAGGCTGTGCCTGCCCCGGATGTGGAGGTGGAGCCAAGGGCCATCATAAGATGGGGCGTTCTGTTGCACGAGGCCTCCGCTTCCGGGTTAAAATGAGTTGGACAGACGCCTCAGCACTGAACCTGTAACTTTTTCCTGTCCGATGAACACTAAATTGATAAAAGGAAATTATATCTCTTGATTTATTTGAGGGGCAGCACGGTGGCACAACTGGTAGAGCTGCTGCCTCTCAGCGAGCAGGTCCTTGGTTCAAACCCTGGTCCAGGGGCCTTTCTGGGTGGAGTTTGCATGTTCTCTCCGTGCATGCGTGGGTTTTCTCCGGGTGCTCCGGTTTCCTCCCACAGACCAAAAACATGCATGTTAGGCTGATTGGTAACTCTAAATTGTCCCTAGGTGTGAGTGAGAGAGTGAATGGTTGTTTGGCTTGTTTGTCTCTATGTGTCCCTGTGATGGACTTGTGACCCGTCCAGGGTGTACCCCGCCCCTCGCACAGTGATTGCTGGACATGGGCACCGGCGACCCCCATGACCCAAAATGGAATAAGCGGGTAAAGATAATGGATGGATTTATTTGAGTTAGAGTGAGTTTCCTCTCCATCTGGGAATAAAAGAACCAGACGCCAGTGGTGGGGAGTTGGACCGGTTTCAAGTACGGACCCAGTTTGGATTCTTCACAATGATGGTTTTATGAACATGTCCTATTTATTGTTTTTTATTTAGTTATTTATTTATTTATTTATTTATTGCTCTTTAGTAAATAAAATGTTTTTCCTGTGAAATGCTGAAGTCATCTTTCATCTTTGGACTTTACAACTGTATGAGTATTTAAATGCATTTTGTTTACCTGTTTGTTCTTGTTCAGAGTCTCAGAGAGCTGGTCTGCATCTCCAGATGCCTTTGCATGAGAAACGAGGTCCAGGTTCCAGTCTGTCACAGGGCTAGGTGACAGACAAAACAGACTACTCAAATCATCTAGAAATTTTAATTAGGAATCGTAATTTAACCAAACATGCAAGCTTGATAAACACTAGGCAGCAAGATCTCAGCCAGAAACGAACCTTCAACCTAACCCTTACCCAACTGCTCCTCTGGGCAGCCCAAGGATGAAAGTTGTTTTCCTTTCTGTTTTATTTTTTATTTTATAATTTCTGAGGGTAGGAGATCAGGTAGAAGCGTGTGACATCATTACGTTGTGCTGGCACTGCAGGCATCCTTGTCACTGGGTTGTCACAAACGGCGCCTTTTATATCAATGAGCTATTTTGATGTAATTGCCGATATCTGATATTTAACTTTAATGCTAATATCAGCCGATATCAATACCATGCCGATAATATCATGCATCCCTAGTCTGAAGGTAGAGTTAGAAGTTAGGTTATGCTCCACAGGTTGGATGTGAAGTAGAGGAAAAAGAGAAATTGTGGATAAGTGATAGAGTACCAGGGAGGAGAGAGTGGTGATCGAGCAGACTTAATTGGACATTTTGGTGGAGCAAACTGAGGAGATGAGGGAGTGATGGACAGGTTTGATGTCAAGGAAAGGAATCCTTTCCAGAAGGACAGATGGTGGTGGGTTTTGCCAAGAGGATGGAAATGACTGTAGCCAACAGTTATTTACCAAAGAGGGAGGAACAGAGTGACCTATAAGGGTGGAGGCAGGAGTATGAATGTAGACTAAAATGGGCAACTTGGAGGCGATTGGGGACTGTAAGTTTGTGGCAGGGGACAGCACAGTCAGACAGCATCGGGTGGTTGTGTCTAGGTTGACTGTTGTGGTGAAGGAGATGAAAAAAGTAATTATTTATTTATTTATTTATTCATTCATTCATTTCATTTCAGTTAAAACAAGACTTATTCCATACAAATAAAATAAGATATGTAGTGGACTAAGCCTACGTCGAAACCCAGTCTAAGGTCAAAACTCTTGACCTTTAGAACCTTGTGGGACAGAAGCTGTCATTTCATGTATTTGACTCCATAAATACAGGTTCACCCATCCT
This sequence comes from Nematolebias whitei, assembly GCF_014905685.2. NCBI lineage: Eukaryota > Metazoa > Chordata > Actinopteri > Cyprinodontiformes > Rivulidae > Nematolebias > Nematolebias whitei. The sequence continues at coordinate 21,826,305 of NC_056502.1, forward strand.
GAGACTTTCTTTCTTGAAGATTCAAGTGAAAAGAACACTCTCTTTTTATTATCATTACTATCTTACAAATGTTGATAATCAAAGTGTCTTAGTTCAAACCATTTTAGATGTTGCAGTGAACTAATCAATTTTATTAACTGAGTAATGATTTTATTCTCATGTTAAAAGCTGTGCAGAGTTTATGCATTTTTCTGATTTCTGCTTTTGAATGAGCAAGTGTGTGCGTTTACAAGGTTACAGTCAAACGAAAAACAAGTTGTTATGTTAAAACTGTCATGTTTTAGAATCCTCTCAGACGTAAATAGAGATGTTTTGCACCGGTGTCTTAGGCACGCCAAAACAGAACCCTCTCGGTCTGTGAGAACATTTCTGAGCTGTCTCATAACAATTCTCGCTGTCTCTAACC
>NC_056502.1:21826810-21836211 GCF_014905685.2 Nematolebias whitei
GCTCATGGACGGACGTCCTCACCTGTGTTCGTGGTCCCCCATGACCACAGGGGGGTGATGTTAGTCCATGCACATGACCTTCCGTCCGCAGGACATAAGGGTGACAATGCCACGCTGAAAGCATTAAAACAGATTGCTTATTGGCCTGGAATGAAAAAGGATGTCAAAGACTACATAAAAGGGTGCCTGATCTGTGGCCAGTTTCAACCATCCAGACCACTTCACAGAGCACCACTGCATAGTAGAGGCATTGCATTTCCATGGTCGGACCTCCAGATTGACTGGGTCGGACCACTCACTAAGACCTCTAGAGGAAATAAATATTTTCTCACGGTAACCTGCGCGTTTACCAAATGGGTAGAATGTCTACCAGCCCCTAATGACACAGCACAAACCACTGCTATGTTATTAATGAATCATGTATTTTCAAGGTTTGGACTTCCCCTTAGGGTGAACTCAGACCAAGGTACACACTTCACAGGTGAAGTAATGAAGGAACTGTGGAAGACGCTAGGCGTCAAAGCCAACTTCCATATTGGCTACCACCCACAGGCTTCAGGCCAGGTTGAGAGAGCAAACAGGACTGTGGTGAGTATTTTGAAAAAATACGTAGCCGCAAACCACAAGGACTGGGACGTGAAACTCCCTCTGGTCCTCATGGCCATAAGGGCCACTCCACACACGTCGACTGGCATCGCTCCTTTCGAGATGATGACGGGTCGACAAATGACTCTCCCTCTGCACCTGTTGTACCAACCAGGCGATGCTGCCATGGCAACAGCCTACACCACACAACAATACATGAAAGACTTGGAAAGACACCTTAAAAACACTTTTGCTTTCGCACAGAAAAACCTGGAAAAATCAGCTGAAGGACGCAAAGCGTACTACGACCAAAAGGCCTCTCACGAGGAACTCCAAGTGGGAGACAGGGTCTGGTACTACACGTTTGCGCCCAAAACTGGGAGAAGAGAGTCCGGGACCGGAACTCTCGCCCGTAAGCTGATGCCCAGATGGACTGGACCCCATCTGATAACCGACAAAGTGTCTCCAATTATCTACCAGATAAAAATCAGTAAAGGCCAAAAAGAGCCAACTGTTAAATGGGTACACCGTAACCAGGTTAAACCACACAAGGCGTGCAATAACTCCTCAGCAGACAAAGATCTCACAAAATCTGACCTCGTGGGAACAAGGGTCATCCAAACAGAAGATAACTAATGGATAAGAAACTTAACCATAGTTTAAATTCACAGGACCTACCCTTGACCATGACGAAGCTAAGACCTATCTCTTTGTGTTTCCATAGGACAATGATGATACCACTACTGGTAATCTTCACCCTCTTGGGTGCCACCCAAGAGGGGCAAGCCGAGATCGTAACCCCTGGACCCACCTCGGGCATCGCTCTGCGGGACCAGCAGGGACTGCTCATCACAGATTGCCGCCTATACACTCGAAAGGTCTTCGTCCGCTTCGACCCCCAAACCGTGGTCCAACAACACATTAACATTAAAAATGAGTGGTTAAACAGGCCATGGTACACAGTATCCCTAGAGGGTGCTAAAGCAGAGATCCAACACATCCTAAAACAACTGCATAAATTTACTTACACTCAACAAGAGTTGGGCGGAATAAGTACAAGGCAAAAGCGCGGCATCGGCGGACTTTTGCTTGCTGCATCGTCACTAGGATCACTGTTCAGCCTAGGGTTGTCCGCATACAACACTGTCAGTATAACGTCCCTAAAACAACATGTGTATGAAGTAGAGAGCGAGGTCCCAAAGATCCGAGCGCAAATGAACCTTCAACTAACACAATTGACACAGGTGACTAAAACCGTAAAGGATACTGTTCTAGTGCTGAATACTCACACCCAAGAAATCAAAGCCCTCGTAATAGCGGTAAATGAGTTAGCCCTTAAGGTTGAAGCGGATTACGCTGTCGCACACCTAATGGATAGGATTTTTGCTGACATGCTTAGAGATATCAGTTCGTCGGTAGATACACTAGCCACCGGTAGGATCCCACCGTATCTAGTCTCTCTACAGATGGTGAACGACATCCTCAGCTCCGCTACGCACGAAAAAGTTACGCAAACACAGGCACACCTGGCTTACACTCTCGGTAGCGCAATCCCAATCTACGTCAATCACAAAACATTTGAAATGGCGTTCATTATCAACCTACCGATAATTCCCTCAAACGGCATATATAGACTCAGGGACGTCGTAAATGTTGGCAATTGGCACGGCGAAAACCATGTTCAAATTGACACACCAAGGATGGTTGCGTACCACGACGACAACCCCTCCGTTTACCTAGCTCCAAACCTGCAGATGTGTGTTCTCACTCGGGAGATACACTATCTGTGCCCGAGCAAACCGTTTATGTGGAATAAAACCGCGGGCATATGCGGATTAACACCTATTCCGGAAAATTCTAAGTGCTCAACGACCGTAACGCCTCGACACCTGGCTAAAGATGCAAAAGCGGAAATAATTGGCTCTCGTTGGCTAGTGAACGCTCCTCAAAGACAGGCGATCATAGCCTACGATCAACCCGGGGCAAATAGACCTTTGGCGTTACCGGACAAAACGATGTGGATCAGTGTTCCCCAGGGAACAACCATACACATTGGTGATTTGACGCTCTATCACCTCGATCCGGAACGATGGGACGCGACTCTGGATGACTCAGAGTACCTGAGAAATATGTCTATAGACATAGATCCAGAGACTCTGGGAAGGATCCGTTTTGAAGGCACCCAAGTCGTCGACGTGGAACCAATAAACCAAGTTCTCAAGTCCCTCAGGTCCACAACTAAGAACCCGATCCAACCAATTAACTATGCGTGGTCGAGCGCGGACACATTAATCATAGCCCTGCTAATGACGATAACCCTCGTATTGTGTGGGATACTCGCATCCCTGTCCCGGGGCCAAACGTCACTCCGAGTCGACGTGGATCGCCATGCAGCGCACCTCGATATGATTATGCCTCGCGTAAGCGGGTCCGCAAAGAAGCCACTCACACGGGACAGCGCGACTGAAACTGACAACCAGGGTGAGGAGGAGCAGTGAAACGATGTTTCTAGATGCTTAGTCACTACTCTTGTCGGTGTTGAAACGTTGTTTAGTTGATTTTGGTTGTTTCTGAGGTAAGAATGTATCTTGTGTGTAAGTTAAGTTAGAGACTAAGAGGCCTTTAACCATGCCAACATGCAGTTCATTCATTAAATTGCAATCTTTGCGGAGTCAATGTATATTATTGCTACTTTAAGTACCATAATCTACATTGGTCTCACATCGCTTAAGCCGAACCTACTCGAACAATTCTATTCGGGGGATAGCTAATTCTTTTTGATAAGTCTCGCCATAGACTTCCAAAACATTTATGGGGAAACCAAACACCCAATCTCAAGTCGTTCGTCTACAAGACAACAGACATTTGAACCAAACTATATTTTGCCATGTAAAGCTAACTTAACCCAAGTTAGAAATGGAAAAGTAGTTTGGAACCCTTTTCTATAGGCTTAAACCCCTGTAGTTACCCCTTTTCAGCATGCTCCACCCCTTAACTGGTAGTTGTAGCTGTTCCCAACCATAATAGCTTACACACCAGGTGCATATAGTTTAAGGCCTTATGTAAAATCCCCTTCATAAGCCCACCTTAAACCACATAATTGCATGACACATTGAACCAGAACGGCACAGGCTGGACGTCGCTGGAGACGACCTTCGCTGGAGGCGACCTGCAATCCTGACGTTGGTCTCCACTCTTCATCCGGTGGCCGCTTCTTCAGTTCAATCCAAGGGTACCCCTCTGTATGCTGATTAATCAACACTTCCAATCGTTGTGGATTTACCATTGTGGATTATATGACTTTTTCCAGTGGATTACAGACTCTGTTTCCAAGGGGTTAAAGCATTGCTACAATGGAGTATCGAGACGATATGGAATTATAATCAACACAATGGAATTACCAAGAACATTGTGGGATTACCTTGACTTTTGTTTTCCTTGCTGGATTACTCTTGACTCCTGTTTCTTTGCTGGATTACATCAAGCTTCAAGGACGATCGACGACGTAAGTCCATAGTTGGAATTCATCTCCATGGACAGGTGATGATTTCCAAAGGGGGGACTGTAGTGGACTAAGCCTACGTCGAAACCCAGTCTAAGGTCAAAACTCTTGACCTTTAGAACCTTGTGGGACAGAAGCTGTCATTTCATGTATTTGACTCCATAAATACAGGTTCACCCATCCTGAGACTTTCTTTCTTGAAGATTCAAGTGAAAAGAACACTCTCTTTTTATTATCATTACTATCTTACAAATGTTGATAATCAAAGTGTCTTAGTTCAAACCATTTTAGATGTTGCAGTGAACTAATCAATTTTATTAACTGAGTAATGATTTTATTCTCATGTTAAAAGCTGTGCAGAGTTTATGCATTTTTCTGATTTCTGCTTTTGAATGAGCAAGTGTGTGCGTTTACAAGGTTACAGTCAAACGAAAAACAAGTTGTTATGTTAAAACTGTCATGTTTTAGAATCCTCTCAGACGTAAATAGAGATGTTTTGCACCGGTGTCTTAGGCACGCCAAAACAGAACCCTCTCGGTCTGTGAGAACATTTCTGAGCTGTCTCATAACAATTCTCGCTGTCTCTAACCCCTTACGTCACAAAAACACACCCCTTCTGGTCGTTTCTGACCAATGAAAAATCCCAAAAAGTGAACCGGGAAAGAGCCTTTAAAATGTCAGTACTTCCTGGTTTACACAGACTCACAGGGACACGGAGAGACTCACAGACACAGACTCACAGAGTTTTCGGAGAGTTCGAGAGTTCAGAGTTCTAAAGTTCTGATGGAGTGCTGTTGGAGTTCCTGACATGACAACGAAGCTCTTCCGAGTTCCATGGGATTATAACATTTTCCACTGAGGTGAAGGTGTGTCGAACAGAGCCTCGCCACTACTTCTGACGGGCAACAGCCATTCTAAGGAGACGCTGGACCGGTAGCGTTAACGGAACACCATATCTGCTGATTATCATCAGAGAGGTAATGGGTCAAGTTTCCTACCAAGCGTACCGAGGCGAGCTGGGCTTCTGATGGAGAGTGTCGGTTCTGGAAAACACTTAATTTCCCTCACACACCATCCTTTACTCCCCCTAAACTTCTTTCCATCTTTAAACTTTCCTATGAAGTAGAAATTCTCCCAGATATTTAGAAATGTCTGTGTAAAGTGCTTATTCACATCCGTGTGGGTAAAAGTCATAGTTGTACAGTTTTATACATGTCTGTGGTGCAGCAACGGAAAAATCATGGCCGTATGATTTTTCCTGATTGATTGCTTTGTTGTTATTTTCATAATTTGCCAAATTAATGTACATGTTTGATGTTAAATTTGATTCTGTAAATAAATGACCGCATTCATTTTGATGGGTCAAATCTAAATGACGTCTCACGTTTGCATTTCCTTAAATTCAATGCACGTTTTATTCAGTCCAGAAAAATGAGGAACTCGCGTTAAATGATGAATACATCCCAGCATCTGTTCATCTACAGATACATATAAAATGAAAGGCAGCAGAAGAAGAACAAATTCTTATCATTTCTGCCACTTCTAAACAATATCAATTCAAAACAATCTATTCAAACAATACATAATACAACCAACCATAAAACTTATCACAATTCATTATAATTCCATACCATTATCCAACTTAAATATATTTCATCATCAATACATTCTTAATCTTTTTTTAAATACAACTAATGAATTCTCCTTTTTGATATCATTATCCATACCATTCCATAAACTAATTCCCTTGATCGAAGTAGACCTACCCTTAAAACTTGTTCTATATTTCATCTTTACAAAAATATCTGTTCCCTTTAAATTATAACAACTATTCCTTTTAACGAAATACACTTTTATGTTTGATGGTAAATTTTGGTTCTGAGCCTTGTACATAAATAATAGAATATTGTAATCCACCAAATCATAAAACTTAAGAATTTTCAGTTGATAAAACAAAATACTTGAAGGATGGCGATAATGCTTTTTTGCGATAACTCTTATAACTCTTTTTTGTAAAATAAAAATAGACTTGGTTGCAGTTTTACAAGCTGTACCCCAGATAGCAACACAATAAATCAAATGTGGCACAACAATTGTATTGTACAATAGACACAACGCTTTATCAGTCAGAAATTCTCGTACTTTATGTAGCATTGCTATAGACCTGGAAATTTTAGTTCTTACAAAACTAATATGTTTTTTCCATGTCAATTTATCATCTATAATCACTCCCAGAATTAAAGTCAGAGTGGAAGACCAAATGGTGGAAGATGAGAAAAGAAGACTGTTGTGAGGAGTTCAGAGAGGAGCTGTTAAAAACTCTGGGTGGTAAAAAGCAGCTTGACGGGGTTACTGCAGCAACAGTGATAAGGGAGACAGGTAGGAACTTACATGGTGTGTCATCTGGACCGAGAAAAGATTAGAACTGAAGGACTGAAGGGAGTATACCAGACTTTAAGGAGATTCAACATAGGGCAAAGAGTGAGGTATCAAAGGTGAAACAGAAGGTGTCCGATGAGTTTTCCAAGAGGCTGGACACTAAGGAGGGAGAAAAAGACTTGTATCATCTGGCGAGACAGAGGGATCAGGCTGTGAAGGATACTTTCCTTCAATCTTTATTTAAACAGTTTAGTCTCATTGAACCTCAAGGACTCATTTACAAGCGAGACCTGTTTGCACCAGGTTATACTTGTTAAAGATAATATAGCTGTGATCTGTGATATGTCATTTGAGATGAGAACAGGGAACAGGTGGAAGAAAACTTGGGAGTAGTGGACAAAGAAGAGGAATGAAAATCAGCTGTAGCAGGACAGAGTATGCGTGTAAAAAGGTTGATTCAGGGAAAACAAAGAGGCTACAAAGAGCAGAAGTCAACTGTCCATGTATACCTTGTTGAATGGTAGAGGTGAAAAAGAGAGTCCAGACAGGATGAAGTGGATGAAGAAAAGTTTCATGAGTTATTTGTAATAAAAGTGTGGCAGTAAAGGTGAAAGGAAAAGCTTACAAGACAGTGGGGAGACCATGTTGTTTGATTTGGAGACAATGGCATTGACCTGAAGGCAGGAGAAAAAAATGGAATTGGCCGAAATGAAGATATTAAGGTTTTCTTGGAGTGACAAACATAAGGATGGAGAAGATTAGGAATGAGATGATCAGAGGTACAGCACAGGAAGATAAAGTTAGAGAGGCCAGACTGAGATGGTTTGGACACGTCCGGATGAGGGACAGTGGGTATATTGGTAGAAGGATATTAGAAACGCAGCTGCAGGAAAAAGACAAAGAGGGAGGCCAAAGAGGAGACATATGTACGTGGTTAGAGAGGACGTGGAGGTAGTGAGGACAGAGGATGCAGAGGACAGAGTGAGATGGAGGAGGACGACTTGAGGGAACAGATAAAATAAGTACTTTTTAAACTTCATTTTACTATATTGAGATATTTTAGAACAACACATTGTTTTTTTCATAACTGCCATTAGTTTCTAGTATTTTGTAGTTGAAGGAAAAAAATTCCCAAATGGCTCAAGAAAATTGGGTTTGATTCATTTGATTTAGTTGATTTGATAAATACAGTTTGTTAATATCGCAGCAGTTGTTCAATGTAATGTAAATGTGTATATCCCATCAAAAGATATCTCTAGTGTCAATGGACACCCGCTCGTTCTTACCTCCAGAGTCCGTACCAACAGGCAGACAACCTTGTAGGTGGTCTTGTCTTTGTCAGAGATGAGGTCCAGAACAGCAGTCCCACCTGTGTTTCATAAAGGCATTTTTTCCACCTCTCAGTTTTCTCACTCATTTTCAGTGATACAGTACACTTTGTAAACTGAATGAGGTTTCATCAATGCCTTGGCTGGATTTTGTTTTTGCTAGTTTGATGTCTGCTGTGTGTACTTTTTCAGAAAATTGGTAAAACGTTTTAATACCTCTAATAAAGTGATCTGAAAGGGGTTGTTGTAAAGTTACGCACAATGCTATAAACTGTGTTGCGCTGCTAAGACAACAGACTGGTTACACACATATAAAATACATTTTATGACTGTCCAAGACCCCGACTCTCTTATTCATTCTCCAACAAGTCTTTAAAAGGAGCAACGCACAAGTTTTTATTTGTGCTCATGTATTCTTTAGGTTATGTTTTGAATCATTCAACATTCTTCAAGTGCGACTGTCTTTAGGTCTGTATGAGTGTAACTTACTAAAATAAGTAAATTATTATCTGAAACACTTTCTGAAGGTTTTTCAAAGTTTTTCTTTTGACTTTGGCTGCTTTTTGACTTATTGTCTGTCCAGTACTTGACCATCAAAGCATATTGTGCAGTTCTATGCCTAAAAATGAAGCAAGTGTGCATGTGGAGGACAAAAGGACAACACGTGCACAGTTTATTAAAGTCAAGCATGGTGTAAAAAATGGAAAATACATCCAGGGTGACACGGGACTTAATGCTTCATTCTTCGGCTGATCATTGACTGTATATGTCAAGTGTTCCACTTACAGATCTTTTGAAAACTTATTGAAGCTAAAATACTTTTTAATCAGTCAAAATGTGTCTTCTTGGTTATTTTTCATATATTCAGTGAGTTCCAAACATATTGTGTTAGTCATTTTATTGTTTAATAAAGAAAATTAGCTTATCATCTGCAACAGTTTTTTTTTTTTTTTTTTTTCAGATCCAGTGTAAGTACAAGAGGTCCTTCCTACCCACAGCCATCAGCATCTAGAACAACTCTTTAATGAAACCAAGATGATGAGTTATATCTAATTTCTCTTTGGAATTATAAAGTATTCTTGAATTGAACTGAACTGATAATTTTAAAACAAATCACATATTTTGGAAGACAAAATATCACAAAAATATTTGCTCTGAAAACAAGACAATGTTTTTTGTTTTTTTTAATCACAGGACAATATTCCTTATAACACAGGCTACAATGTAGGAAAAGACAAAACAGCAAGTTACCTAACACAAATACCAAAAATCAGATGTGAACAATAAAATGAGAAGCCTAAAATACGGAAATAATTTTTTTCCACAGGAAAAAAAAAACCTCATGACTTCGCATCTCATTATTACGAGACACTAAATCAAAAGTATGACTTTGCATCGTATTTTTATAACTTGGCGTGTTAAAATTATGTCATAATTTCATAATTAAAAGATAGTGTCTTCTAGTTTTGTGATGCTAAGTCATAAATGAGACACTATCTCATAATTAGAAGTCAGAGGATTTTATTTTTTATTTTTTAGAGTGGAATAGGCTTCCATACATAAACTCCTAAAACACACACAACAAAAACATATATATATATATATGT
>NC_056502.1:21836311-21850017 GCF_014905685.2 Nematolebias whitei
AATAGCCTACCTGTAGGGAACTTTTTTCATTTACTATTTTGTGGCACAAGATAAACATCTACTTATTTTAAAAAATTTATTTTGACAACAGGAAGACATTTATTAGCAGGTTGATCAAACATGCAAAACTATATTTTGTTAGTTTTGTTCCTTTAAGCCAATCATGGCAGGCAGTGATTGAGGGCATTGGTTGTTGCTAAGCAACGGAATGCTAACCACTCCCACATCAGGGCAGCTCGTGCCAGATACAAACTGAATAAGTTAATTTACCTACACTTTGCTCCGAAGCTGCGACAAACACTTTGTTTTTCTTCTTCTTTTTTTTTTTTTTGTTAAGGGAGGTGACAGGACGCTTGTCATGTTCGTATATTTCAGATATGTCGAACAAAGAAAGTGTTCAATCTTTTCTTGAGGACGTGAGTGTGAAGTTTGTCGTGGACAAGGTGCGCGAGCTGTTGCAGCTGCCGAGTCACACCTGGGAGAAGAGTGCTGCAGGTGAAGACTTTCAACAGCTTCTGAGAGTCTTCTTGGAGAAGGAGACAGTTTTGTTTTTCTCCTCGTCAAAAGAACATGGTCTGATTGCTTCTCATGAGGTGAGGTAAAACGGTTATTTAAAAACGTTAGCTTTTTGGAACTGAACTAACTCACAACCGGTTTTTTTTTTTCTTCTTCTTTAATGTACACAGGTCCCCGCTGTTGCTGAAAACAGGCACATATATGTTTTTAAGAAGAGAAAAGTTCATATTCATTCGGAGAACTACAAGAATATACTGCTTTTTGGCCTTCTGTCCTCACCACCACAGCTACAGCTATCACACATAACTGAGCAGGTGATTGATCTTTTGTTATTAATTTAAAACTGTATATGTTTACTTTTGATTGGCGACTAGATTGCGGTTACACGTTTTATGTTGGGGTCAGTCAGGCCTCCCCTTCCCATCTCCAGCTGTCTAAAATGCTGCAGCTCGGCTCTTAACAGGAACTTGTAGGTTTGAGCATATTTCACCAGTTTTGTCCTCCCTTCACTGGCTCCCAGTACATATCAGAATAGATTTTAAAATTCTCCTGTTGACCTTTAAGTGCCTAAATGGCCTTGGACCCTCACATCTCTCTGACCTACTTCAATCATATGTTCCTTCTCGGGCACTGACCAGCTGCTTTTGGTTGTAGCATAAACCAGGCTGAAGCTCAGAGGAGATCGGGCTTTTTCAGGCAGGTTCCTAAACTCTGGAGTAATCTGCCCCCCAACATTAGACGGGCCACTTCACTTCCTGTTTTTCAAATTTCTTCTTAAAACACGCCTGTTTTCTCTGGCTTTTAACACAGTGTGATTTGATTTAGTATTTCATTGTTTTGTTTTTATGTTTTTCTTTTGATACTTTTAATTGATTTTTTTTTTCTCTTTAAATTACCACCATTTATTTTATTTTATTTTTTTAATTGTGGACAGCACTATGGCGCAACTGGTAGAGCTGCTGTCTCTCTGCGAGCAAGTTCAAATCCCGGTCTGGGGGCCTTTCTGGGTGGAGTTTGCATGTTCTCTCTATGCATGGGTTTTCTCCGGGTACTCCGGTTTCCTCCCACAGACCAAAAACATGCATGTTAGGCTGATTGGTAACTCTAACTTGTCCCTAGGTGTGAGTGAGAGAATGAATGGTGGTTTGTTTCATTTGTCTCTATGTGTCCCTGTGATGGACTGGAGACCTGTCCAGGGTGTCCTCCACTTCTCGCACAGTGATGATTGGACATGGGCACCAGTGACCCCCGTGACCCAAAAAGGAAGAAGCCTGCAAAAGATGATGGATGGATGGATGGATGGATGGATGGATGGATGGATGGACTTTTTTGTAGCTATGCACCTGTAACCCGCATTTAGTCTGACTTTTATTTTGGCGGGCCCACTTCCTGTATTGCCCCAACTCTCTAACTTATTATTTTTAAAGCTGTGGGTCACAGTTCACTTCCTCCTCCTTCTCCACTGTGGCTGTGGTGCGCTCCAGTGGGCGTCTCCCAAACAAATCACTGCACTTCTTCAGATCTGCATATTGCAAACTCAAATACATGGTGAGCCTGTTACTTGTAGCAACATTGTTCATGTTTAAAACAACCATGTGATTGCTCATTGAAGTGTTGTTTTATCAGCATTACCAGAAACAAAAGTTAGAGAGTTGGGGCAACACATGAAGTGGGCCCGCCAAAATAAAAGTCAGACTACATGCGGGCTACACACCTTTCTAATGGCTTCTGTGTTTCTTTAGGTATGTGTCCCACTGCTGACAAATGACAAAAATCATCACATGTGGACAAAGTTGATGTCTGAAGAAGTTGCTCATCATGCTGAAAGCATTTGCAGTAAGACTTTAGTTGTACAAGGACAGATTTTAGGGAGAACTATCCTCCCTATCCCAACCACCACTGACTGGATGGAGAAATCATACATGTTTAAAATGTAAGAAAACATACACAGATTCCACAATTTATTTTATAGTTTATTTTAGATAACTTTACTGTTTCTTTAAGGCATAAAATCTATGACCGGGCACTGGTCTATGCCATAGAGTCCCAGGTTATCAACTGGTCCAGTCTGATCCAGAAAATTTTAAAGGAGGACTCATCAGACCTATTCAGGACAGGCTGTAATCCAGGGCCCAGTGCAGAGCTAACATTTTGGGCTTCTAGAAAATGCAATCTAGAAAGTATTTACCATCAGGTAAGGGTCACTGATTTTTACTAAAATAAAAGCTGATTCACGTCACGCCTGAATGTTTTTAACTTTATAGCTTCAGAGTCCCATTGTTGAAATGATGGAGAATATACTGGAGGTGGTGGACAGCAGCTATCATCCCACAGTCAAGATTCTGATTGGAAATGTGTCTAATGGTAAGGGTGGCTAATTTTTTATTTTATTTAAATTATTGTAGAAGTTTGTATCTTGACAAATAGTTGAAGCATATGGTGGTGACAAAATTTGATCTCATTCCTATTGATTTAACTTGTTTTCATTCTGTCCAAAACAAATAAAATAGCACTTAAAGAAGCCAAAGACATTGACCTTTACCTGCAGCCACTGAATGCACAACTGGCTCAAGTAGAAACAGAAGGATTTCTTCATATGGAAAAATACACCCCCCCACTTTTTCACACCGTATTTCTTATTTGGACCAATTGCCTGCATTATCAAAGGCCGGAACGCATTGTGGTGCTACTACAAGAGCTCTGCAATCTGATCATTGAACAGGTATAAATCCTCTTGACAAGCCTATAACTCAGTTTCCAGTTGTTGACTGTGTGAATAAAAGAACTTTGTTTCTTGTAGGCTTCTGCATACCTGTCTGCAGATCTGCTACTTAGAGAGGATCAAGAGGAAATTCTTCAAATGGTAAAGAAGGTACTCAAAGTTCTGAACTGTTTCAAAGAGAGTTATCAAACCCAGAAGGAGCGGCTGGCCAACCAAGAGAATCACACACCCTGGGATTTCCCTGCTGCCGTGATTTTTTCCCATTTTAGTCCATTTTTTAATCGTATGCTACAGCTTGAGGTGAGATCATAGAAAAAAGTATATCAGACACCAGAGTTTATTTATTCCAATTGGTATTATTTTATAATCTGAATTTCTTTTTTTGTTAGAACTTCTTGGAAGTTATGTTGAGCTTTCAAAGAATGGAAAAACTGGAGTTTGGTGGGCTCAAAGGAAGGCTGTACAACGAGCAAGTTGCCAGAATGTACAAGGATCTCAGAAACCACTGCCATGCACTGAAACACAGTGACTCTAACCCACTTGACTTCAGCTCTCAGGTGAGACTAAGCATTTCTCTGGGATCTACCGAGCTGCTTATGATGTGGCCAAACATATTACTTTGATATGCACAGATTTACACCATATTAAATACTTTAATGTTACTTTTGTTCAAAGCATTTTGAAGACGAGTATAAAGCTTTCAAAAAAAGAGCTGAAGACTTGGAATGCAGTTTTGCCAACCTGCTTTGTTTGGCTTTTAAAGACTGCACAGGACTGGAATCAGCCTTGAATGTAAGTAAAACTAACTGTTATCAAACTGTTATTGAACACAGTGCTTGTTCAGGAAAGTAAAAATAAAGACCTTTAAACATCAAAGTTCATGCTCAATGATCAGGTAAAAAAATCCAACAAAATTAAGTCAGGTCCTCTGGACTGTTTCTTTGTGTTGAAACATTTCGTCTTTCATCCAAAGGACTTTATCAGTACGAGGAGCCACAACAAACTCGGTACCATAATTGCACACTCACATAGTGGACCAACCAGTTTGATGGTGATAAGATGGTTTCTGGAATCTGCCTTCTCCCCTGTCAACTCCATTGAAGCAGCCATGGCCAATGTGGTTCAAAACACCAAAGTTTTGATCACTATCAAACTGATTGGCCCACTATGAGAGTGTGCTACTTATGGGACTGACTTTGTTGGGGCTCCTATGACTGATGAAGTCCTTTGGATGAAAGACAAAACGTTTCAACAAAAAGAAACGTCCAGAGGACGTGACAACTTTGTTGAAAGACCTTTAAAGTAATATTTTCTTTTTTTTCCCCAGATGTTAACTATTGTTGGACCATTCCTGGAGAAAAGACCTATCAGACAGATCTTCAGTCCTTGTTTTCTTCTGCTTGAGCATCATTTCAGAGAAGAGCTGGAGAATTGTAAATGTCTGTTTAAATCTCAGCTCAACCAGGTATTTTTCTATGAAGTTGTAAATTGGAAGTGTACCTAATTTCCACAATGGATGTTGTTAGCTTTTGTTTTGATTTTTAGATGGAGAGTGGCCTGACAAAGAACATGCCACGCATATCTGGAGCTCTAAAATGGGCAAAAATGCTGAGAGAACGCATTCAAATACCTTTTGAGAAGATCAAATTATTGTTGGACGTGTGAGTAAAAATACATTAGTTAGTTGTTACAAATGATACCTTAAGAAAAATATTTATAGACTAATATTCACAATAGTTTAGTACGATCTTTGAAATTCCTTTTAGGTCTATAGAAGGAGTGAAGATGGAGAATGTGTACCAAATGTACATGGAGATGCTGAGTCTTCTAAATCAGTATGAAAAGAGGATTTATTTTGACTGGTGTGATGGTTTGGAGCAGACCTGCTTGATCAACCTGAGCCAACCTCTCATTTCAAGAAATTCCTCTTCTGGCCTGATTTCAGTCAATTTTAATCCAAAGGTATTCGATACAGTGTCCAAAAAACGTTTTCTATTATGCACTGTATGTAAAAACATGTTCATCATATAGTCTCAAGTTTTTTTTTTTAATATAAGACTTATATTAGTTAAGCTGGTTTGGCCAAAAAAAAAATTTAATTTAAAAAAATGTAGGTACAAACTTACATGGTAAAGATGTGCATTTATGGTCACTTACTGAGTCAAGTTATACCTGTTGTAGTGTTTTTAAATCATACTGCCATTAATTTTGATAATTTCATACCATGTTGGCACAGAGAAAAGCTATCCAGAATGATTTGTTTCTTTTCTCAGCTCACTGAAATCTTAAAAGATGTGAAATATCTTTACGCTGTCAATCAGATCAACATACCTGCAACAGCCATAGCAGTTTTTGAGAAGCGTGACATGTTCACAAAGGTAAAAATACACATTCGGAATATTCCACTTGAATAAATAAAAAAAATATACTTATTATTTGTGCAAGAATTAACGTGATTTTTCATGTAATTGTACTTTTCCTTTAAGTACACGAGCAGTTTGCATCTGTTAGTGCAATGGTACAACAATGTAAAGAGCATGTTAGAGGTGGAACTTCCACTCATCAAGTCTGAGCTGCAGACCATAGACCTGCTGCTGGTGAAAGCAGAAACCAGTTTAACATGGCAGGATCAGGACTGTTGGGGCTTCATCGAAACCACAAAGGATTGTGTTAAAGACCTTGCTCAGCAAGTCAGTAAAGCCAAGGAAAACTGTGATGCCATTCAGTCGGTGATGAAGAGGTGGAGCAAAAATGTCATGTTCTGCAGAAAGGACAAGAAAGGCTCGCTCATACAGCTGGATGACAGAGCAGACTACATCAAGAAGATGTACAGCTCCATGAAGAAGGACGGAGACTTCATACATCAGCTGCTGGAGGTGTGTACGGCTGAATATATTTTATATTTTACTGCACGCTGTATGTGAACAGTAAAATCAGAACGGTTGTGTCACATCATCCAACTGATTTTACATTGAAACGTTACATTAAACGGATTTTTGTTGAATTAAATTGCATCTTATTTTAGCTTTTGGTTAGGTCTTTTAATGGAATGGTAAAAACATCTATCAGAATATAACCACACATGAGATTAATCGTTATGGAAATAAACATTGGTTAATGTTTTTTTTTAGTTCTATGGGCCTTTTCAAGAATTAGAAGATTTTGATGCATTTGCCATTATGTGTTAAAGCATCTATTGTTAAACATATATTTATACAAATATGGATTAATAAAGGCAGCCAGAACTTTGCAAATATTTTATGTTTATGTTCAAAAATTTTCAGGAAAACATGGTTCTTTTTCATGCTGACCCTGCTTCAGAGGAGTGGCAGTCCTACCTGGAATATGTGGATGAAGTAGTGGTGGAGGGGCTCTTCGGTTACATCAGTCACTCCCTTCAATTCTTTTTGGACAGCATGGACGTCAGGTCCAGCCAAGCTCCTCTGTTTGAGGCTCGGTTGATGCTGAATGCCTCGCGGTTGACCTTTCATCCTTTTATGGATCGAGATGTGGGAGATGGTCTCTATGCGCTGGTAGAGGGACTGATTGAAGACATTTTTAAAACTACAGTGAATATCAAAAGAGTGGCTGCTCACCTCAGCACAGACAGCTATCAGGTACTTTACATTAAAAATTAACAAAGGTTTTCTTATTCAGTAGTTAACAATTTACTATCAAGTCTCGCATTTCCTGTTTTTGCAAACGATTACATTGGATTTCTTTCAAATCAAGTGTTTGATAAAGAAGTCATTTTCCAGAGAGCATGGAAATTAAAAAAAAATAAAAGTTTGCTGTATAGACATACATTATATACATTACAAGATAAAAAGCCTAAATGTTGCAAACTTTTATTTAGACGTAAAAAACAGTCTCATCCTAATGGTCACTAAACCATGTCAGGATTATTGCAGTCCATTAATAGTTAACTTATCCTTGTTGAAGCAAAAAATACTTGATATTAGCTAAACAGATTATGTCTGTGATAATAATTTAAAAACTTTAAATTAATTTAAAATTATACATTTTGTTACCATATCAAACTATTTTGCTCACTAACATTTTGAACTCGACTCCATTTCCAGACAATTAGTCTTCTAAAATTAAAAATATTATCCTATTAAAATGCATATGCGATACTTGACAACTCTTTATCCAACAATGTTCAGTCAGATCTGGACGGTTAGTTTTTTTGTTTGTTTGTTTGCTGAGACGTTTCGGCCTTCATCCAAAGGACTTCAGAAGCCACCAAACAAAACTGATTCCCACAAATGGCAGACTCCATAGTGGGAAAAAAAAAAACAGTTTGCTGGTGCTAGGATGGCCTCTGGGGCCAATCATCTCCTCCAGGGACTGCTCTCTCCCCCGTCAACTCCTCTGAGACAGTCATGCCAAAGTGGTTCAAAACGCCAAAGTCCATGCTCAATGATCGAGGTATAAAATCCATTGATGTTCAGTCAGGTCATCTGGACGGTTTCTTTTTTTGTTTCGTTTGCTGAGACGTTTCATTCTTCATCCAAAGGACTTCCTTAAAAGTCCCCAGAGGCCATCTAAGCATGAACATTGTTGGATTTTATACCTGGATTACTGTGCATGAACTTTGGTGTTTTCAATGTCATTATGTTTAAAAGTTTGAATAAAACTAAATTTTGATGTCGGAAACCAGTCCGATAGTAGTAGAGGCACATGGTTACTGTTACTACAGCACTCTTCCATTTATTCAGTTGAATTCAATTCAGTTCAGTTTATTTATATAGCACCAAGTCACAACAGAAGTCATCTCAGGGCACTGAACAGAAACATTCATATATAGAAAAAGTAAGTTAATAACATTATTTATCTTAAGTTGCGAGCCAAGGACACAAAGTGTTTTAGATTAACAAGAGGAGTCTCTTACTGCTTTCGACTGCCCAACAATCTGCAGTTTTTGTTGTCTAATTCCTTTTCTCAAGATGTGCTTATTTTGTGATTTGTTACATTACTTTGACAGGATGTGATGGATGGTGTCCAAGACTTGTCAAACATGAGACAAGAAATAATGAATAGAGTAGACAACATCCTGAAAGCATTGAACAACTACCAAAGGAAGTTTGATTGCTACACCCATCTATGGGAAGATGACAGAGCAGAGTATCTCCAGCAGTTTCTTAGATATGGACGTGGATTTACAACTGAGGAGCTGGAAGCTAAAAGAACAGACCTTCTTCCTGAAAATCCCCCTACAATCAATACCTTCAAGGAACAGGTAAGAAGTTGTTTTCAAACTGATGATGGATGACCGTTTAATACGTGGCAGGGATTATTTTTTATTGTATCATGTTGTTTTGATTTCTCAGATTGATTATTATGAGAACCTGCATGCTGAAGTTTCCCAGCTGGAAAACTTTCAGGTTTTTGATGGATGGCTTCAGGTGGATATTAAATTCTTCAAAGCTAGCCTTCTTAACACGATAAAAAAGTGGAGCTGGCTTTTCAAAGAGCACCTTTTCACCTATGTGACTAACAGGTAAAAAAAAACCAACTATGCACAGTCTTGTATTTCACCCCAACTGTTGGATGAGTTGGTCTCACTGCACACGCTGTCACTCAGTCTGGATGAGCTGCAGACGTTTCTCCAAGTGACTGCAGAGGGACTGAACAATCCTGTTGGTAAAGGCGACCACCAAGGTCTAGTGGAAATCATGAGCCACCTGCTAGCTGTCAGAGACAGACAAAGCATCACCGACAAGATGTTTGAGCTTCATGGAGAGACGATTGTTCTTCTAGAACACTATGGTGTGACAATACCAGAGCAGTTTTACTCTCAAATGGAGGTGAGGAGATGTTTTTCTGCACTTCTAATATATACACTAAAGCACATAATATTTAAACATGCAGTTGTTATTAAAAATATACTTACAGGCGATACTTTAAATTAGTATTGCACATATCCTGGTTTTAACTAACCTAAATAAATTTTGCAGGAGCTTCCGGAGAAATGGAATAAAGTAAAAAAACTGGCTTTAAAAGTAAGACAAGAGGTTGCACCCATGCAAAGTGCGGAAGTGATGGTTTTGCGACAACAGTGCATGGATATTGAGGTGACGAACAACAATAAACCAATGGGAATATAAGGCTTTACTTAAAAGGTCATTTAAATCTAAAGCAAAACATGCATGTTTGATTTGAAATGTATGACTTTACACTCATGCATATCAATAAAAATGTACCTTTCAAGTAAAAGCAAAGAGCAACGTGGCACCAAATTTAAGCATATAGTAAAAAAGAATTGTGTGTTGAGTCATTGAGAAATACTAAAAGTTTTTCTTTTATTTTTCAGATAAAACAAACAAAATTCAGGGAGCTCTTCAAAGCAACAGCACCCTTCAGTTACAATGCAGTGAATCCCTATGCTTGTCTGGATAAAGTAAGAATCTAAGCACTGCTTCATGATACAATAAACATTTTATACTGCAGAATATATTTTATGCAAATGCATTTTGTTTTTAGTGTGAAAAAGCTATTCAAGAAATGGAACAAGAGGTATCAGAGCTCAAAGAGTCCACAAATCTGTTTGATGTAGCTATTCCTGACTACAAAGACATCAAGTGCTGCAGACGAGAAATTGATGTCCTTAAAGAGCTGTGGGACATTGTGGTATATGTCCAGGCAAGTAGCTTAATTTATAATCTGAAATTTGAAGAAACTGAAATACAACTGAAAGCCTCAACACCTCACTATACTAACCTTGTGCCTAAATGATTTGAAGTTTTTCTTCTTTTGGATGATTTCTTTGAATATTTGAAGACCTTCTTGTCTCAGATTTGTCCCAATAAAGGACCTTCATTCTCTTGACTCCTGTTTATGTGTCTTTATCTACACAGAGAACTGTTGAAAACTGGACAGTGACCAAATGGAGGCAGGTAAACACAGACCAGATGGATGCAGAATTAAGGAGCTTTGCCAAAGTGAGGCTACCGCCAGTGCTACATCACACCAGCTTTTCTCACCTGCTGTTTTGCTGTCATGCACCATCACCATTTGTAACAGATGTCCCTAATAACTAGTTCTGCTCACCTGCCTTCTGTTTGTGTAGGACATACGGAAGCTTGACAAAGACGCTCGCATGTGGGATGTGTATACTGCATTTGATCTTTATGTGAAGAACTTGCTGACGTCACTGCGGGCTGTTAGTCAACTGCAGAATCTGGCCATACGCGAGCGACACTGGGTGCAGCTAAGTAGAACAACACAGGTGCATAAATGCACACAGCAGACCACAATAGATACCACAGACTTGTTTAAGTTTTTTTTTTTTTTTTTCATTAAACAGATGGACTTTTCTGTGACAGACAACACCACCTTGGGGGACCTTTTGGCTTTAAATCTTCATTTATTTGAAGAGGAAGTTCGCACTGTAGTGGATTATGCCGTAAAAGAAATGGCTATAGAGAAGGTTTTTGTCGCTTAAAAATAAAAGCATCATTCGTAAACATGTAACAGTTTGAGTAAATTTCACATTGCTGAACATACAACAACAAACACTATAATCTGCTATATTTTTATTTTAATTACCTAACATACAGTTTTTATATATTGCAAGTGAAAAAAGTAAACTAAAGAAATTGCATTTCCTGCGAAAATGCAGTGTGAATACTTATTCTACAAGAACTTGCTGAAAAACAGCTGAAAACAGCTAAAAAGAACATGCAGCTGAAATGGAGGAATGAGCCTAATTTAGCAGAAAAAAGCAGAAAGAACACATATTTGCTGAAATAGTTTTAAATAAGCACCAATGAGTACAAAAGTTTGAAAATTAGCTAAAAAGCTTAAATTTGTAAAATACAACAGCTGAAAAGTAGTTGAAAAAGCAGAAAGAAGCTTAAATTATCAGAAAGATTTGGAAAGAGCTTAAATGAGCTCAAAAACTGTAGTTGGCTGAAAAAAGGCTAAAATTTGTATAAAACAACTAAATAGTAGCTAAAATAGTGGAAAAAGTTGAAACCAGCAGAAAAATGCTGAAAGGAGCATAACAAGCTGAAATTAGTATTAAAAATTAGGTTGAAAGTAGCAGAAATTACCATGAAAAACTTGAATTTATATGAAAACAGCTAAAATTATCTAAAAATGATGATAAAGGTAGCTGAAAAGGTAGAAAAAGCTTAAAATATCAGGGAAAAAAAAACCCCAGAAAGAACATGTTTGCCCAGTTAGACTGAAAGCTGCAGAAATGAGCACAGAACAGTGGAAGTTATCTGAAAAAAGCTGAAATTACCCGTAGCAAGAAAAACAGCCGAAAAGTAGCTGAAAAAGCATGAATGCTTATGAATGCTTCACAAGCATTCACACAATAATGGAAACAGGGACTAAACCCAGGAATAGGTATTATTATTGTTCTCATCATTATTATTATTATTATTTATTTTTAATTACAATTTTGTTAATATAGTGCCTCTCTATTTGTTCCAGGTTGTAACTGAAATAAGTCAAACATGGGCTTCAATGGAGCTTTCATATGAAGAACACTACCAGAGCTTTGTGCCACTGCTTAAATGTGATGAGGTGCTTATTGAAACCCTTGAGGATCATCAGGTAAATACCTGATTTACTACCTAAACTTTGCTTATGGTCTCACAGAGAAGAAGAATGCATAATGGCTGTAAAATACAAGAATTTGTCCTTAAGATTGTTTGTCTGGTTGAAGGACAGATAGTTAAATGGTTAGATGAGAACGCAGGAAGGTGGTCCTGTTTTTATGTCTACTAGCACAGTTGAGAGTAAAGCGATCCCTACTGAGCGATTGAATTTATAGCTGCTTGGAAACTCGGGACATTGTTGCTCCGTGGTGCTCTTTGAACACGCACACCAGATGTGTGGGAGGGTTACAGCCTGCAATTAGAAGTCTTGCCACTTTAGTAGCTCCATCTTTGTTGAAATGGTTGGGTTGCCATGCTGATGAGGTGGAATGTGTTTTGAAATAAAACTGATATATGTAGTGATGTCACATTGTCAATATATCACACCCTCCTGGCAAGAAGTTGGGTGGTAGTGTGGTGTGCTTGAGTTTTACAGCAACCCAAGTCCTTTAGTTTATCAGCTATAACGTCTCGGCCTCTTTGTCCTCCAGATTCAGCTCCAGAGTGTCTTTCAGAGCAAACACGTAGATCACTTTCTGCTGCAAGCAGTGGAGCTACAAAACCAGCTGACTGTAGCAGACTCTGTGCTGGTGGTTTGGATGGAGGTCCAAAGGTCATGGGTTGACCTCGAAAGCATCTTCAAAGGCTTTGACGATATTCACCAACAACTTCCTGCAGATACACAACGATTCCAAGCAGTAGATGCTGAATTTCAGGTGTTTAAATGCATACCAATGATTTAGGTGTTATAGGCTGTTTTGAAAATTTGTAACTTGAGGTTTTTTGTTTGTTTGTTTGTTTGTTTGTGCAGGAGCTGATGTTGAATAGTGCCAAGACTAAAAATACTATTGAGGCCACTAACAAACCAAAACTACTTAACAAGTTAGAGGACTTGCAAAAAAGGTTCATGTTTATTTTAAATCGCAAATTTTTTTTCTAAATTGATCTGCTGATTGTTTATGTGCTTGTTTACTGACAGGCTGGCCTTATGTGAAAAAGCTCTTACCGAATACTTGGAGACAAAGAGAATCGCTTTTCCGCGATTTTACTTTATATCATCCACAGACTTGTTGGACATCCTCTCTAAATGGAATCGTCCAAGGGAGGTAATGTTACGGAGAGTTTAACGTCAGTTCTATTTCATCCCTCCTGACCGCCAGAGGGCGGTGCTGAAAGCACTGAATGTTCCCTTCGCGCATGCGCTGATTCGAGTAATAATACCAACAGAGTCACAGGTGTGACACGGATGACCAATCAGAGGCTATATAGCCCGACGTCATCCGCTGCTCTGCTCCTATTTTCTTCTCGCGCGCGGTTCAATTCAGGGCTTCAGCCCTTTGGACCTTTTCTGAACTTTTTACCGTCGTCGGAAGCCCGACTGCCCGTCTGCGGGAGTAGCGTGTTCGCCCTCCTAGGGCTGCGACGGTTTAACCCTGTTCAAAGGTATTTCTGCTGTTTCGTTGGGAACTACGGCTGTTTCCGCCTCTCCCAACTTACAGCGTCTGACTACTATGTGTGTGATTCAACACCGGTGAGTAGTTTTCCTTATATTTCGCCGTTGGTTAGCGGTAGCGTTCGCTCCGCTCACGCTTGTTAGGAGACCTCCAACCGCGTGGTCGGCTGGACTGTGCTCCGACGTTGTTTATGACTACTATGTGTGTGATTTAACACTGGTAAGTAGTGGTTTTTTGCTTATATTTTGCTATTTGGTTAACGGTAGCGTTCGCTCCGCTCTTGTTTACTGGAGGCCTCCAACCGCGTGGTCGGTTGGACCGTGCTCCGAAGTTTGTTTATTTGGTGAAGGCGAGTGTTCTCACCCCCTCTCCCAATTGTCCTCTTACCAGCTGAGCTAGTGG
>NC_056502.1:21850027-21850262 GCF_014905685.2 Nematolebias whitei
CTCTTACCAGCTGAGCTAGTGGTGCTAGCCTCTCTGAGTTTTCACTTGTTTTAATTGGTGAAGGCGAGTGTTCTCACCCCCTCTCCCAATTGTCGTCTTTTACCAGTTGAGCTAGTGGTGCTAGCCTCTCTGAGTTCTAACCTTGTTTTCATTGGTGAAGGCGAGCGTTCGCGCCCCCTCTCCCAATTGTCCTCTTTTACCAGTTGAGCTAGTGGTGCTAGCCTCTGAGTTCTAA
>NC_056502.1:21850272-21900776 GCF_014905685.2 Nematolebias whitei
ATTGGTGAAGGCGAGCGTTCGCGCCCCCTCTCCCAATTGTCCTCTTTTAACAGCTGAGCTAGTGGTGCTAGCCTCTCTGAATATCTTGGGCATAGCTGGGTAAGGAGCATGGACGGCTCTCACTGCTGTACAGTCTGTGGAGCCATGCTCCAGATAGATGACGGTCACGACCTGTGTCCTGCCTGCCTTGGACATGACCATCTGGTGGATGCCCTGTCAGAGAACCCCTGCATGAATTGCAGCTTCATGTCGCATGCTGTGAGGGCGGCCCGGCTGGCCCAGTTTCGCCCCAAACTCGGCGATGACCTCCCGCCTTCTGGGCAGGAGGCTCCACCTAGGCGCTCGAAGCGCCGGACTGAGGCCGCAGTCTCTGTGGCCCCTCCTGGGAAGAAGCGAGCCAGGTCTGATAGGGGCCTCTCCACAAGGGTGGAGCAGCTCTCCGCTGAATTAGCGGAGATGAAGTCCCTTTTTCAGGTGCACCAACTGGGAACTGAACCAGTGGCAGCAACTGGACTCTCCTCCCCACCCATGCCTGAACTGGCTGTGGAGGAGGATGTGCTATCCTTGGCTGCCTCTGCCTCTCACTTTTTAGGTGAGGAGGACGGGCATTCATCTCGAGTCTCAGAGACAGCTTCACTCTCTTCTTCTCGGAGTGCAGTTAGTGGGTCGGGTGACGGCTCGATGCAGGACATTATGCGTATGGCCCTGAGACAACTGCAGCTGGACGTCCCGCAACCAGAGGCGTCCACCCCTGGAAGTGCCTTCTTCAGGCGCGGACTGACCCCTCCTTCCTTTTCTGTCCCTCCATCAGAGGAGTTCCTGAGGGAGTTGCATGGTTGCTGGCGGGACCCCAAGGCCTTTGCGCGCCTCTCTGCAGATGGCAGAGTGTTGGCGGCCATGCATGAGCCGGCTGCAGCAGGCTTGGATCGCATGCCAGCGATAGAACCTGCTGTTGCCTCTCTCATCGTGTCACCAGATGAAGCTCTGCGCAGTCATGTTCGGTGCCCACGAGCTCAGTGTCGTGTCACGGATGAATTCCTCTGCAGAGCCTATGCCGCCGGAGCGCGTGCTGGCCGCCTAGGTAATTCCTTGGCACACCTAATGCTTGCCCTCTCCGCGTCCCTTCAGGGGACTAGTGGTGCGACAGCAGCGATGGGCTTTAACGATGCAGCGCTTCAGGCCTTTGCACTAATGACGAGGGAGCTTGGGCGTGTGATGTCCTCCTTGGTCCAAGCTCGCCGACAGGTCTGGTTAGCTCAGTCAGCGTTGACTGAGCCATGCCGTAGAGCCCTCCGTAATGTCCCAGTGGTGCCGGGGGAGTTGTTCGGTTCAGCTGCCTTGGAAGCACTGGAACGGACTGTCCAGGCACGACAGAGAAGGCAGCAATTTTCGAGCCTTAGCAGGCCAATGCCCCCTCCACCTCCTCGGCATCCAAGGCGCCTGTCGGCTGGCTCCAGCATGCAGCCGCCGCCTGGGGGTCATAACCGGCCGGGTGGTCCTTACCCTCATGCGGTTCAGCAAAGGCCCAGCAGGA
This sequence comes from Nematolebias whitei, assembly GCF_014905685.2. Lineage (NCBI taxonomy): Eukaryota > Metazoa > Chordata > Actinopteri > Cyprinodontiformes > Rivulidae > Nematolebias > Nematolebias whitei. Next base: position 21,851,807 of record NC_056502.1, read on the forward strand.
GCTCTCGTGGGTTGGTCCACCGACCAGCTGGGCAGGCTCAGACCAGGGACTCTGGCTGCCGCCCCCCCACGGCCCCTAGGGGTCGTGGAGGGAGACGGTGATGCCATCAGGCCGACCGTCGGATATTTCTCCCACCAGCAGCTCAGCTATTGGGTTGCTCACGCCGTGGACCCATGGGTGGTTGCCACTCTGACCCATGGTTACCGGCTACAGTTCCGACGGCGGCCTCGTATCTCAGGCCGGGTCAAGATGACTGTAATCGCCGACCCGGTGAAAGCTCAAGCACTAGACCAGGAACTTTCCGCCCTCCTGGCCAAGGGCGCAATAGAGGCAGTGGACCCTCTGCAACAACCCAGGGGCTATTACTCGACTTACTTCCTTGTGCAAAAGAAGACGGGCGGGTTTCGTCCCATTTTAGACCTGAGGGGACTCAACCAGTACCTAAAGGAGCTGCCCTTCCACATGCTCACAACAGCAGAAGTCCTTCAAGCTGTCACAAGGGAAGAATGGTTCACGTCTGTAGACCTGAAGGATGCATATTTTCATGTGCCTATTGCGGCAGAACATCGCCGCTTTCTCAGGTTTGCCTATCGGGGTCACCACTGGCAGTTCCGGGTACTTCCATTCGGGCTCTCTCTCTCCCCAAGGGTGTTCACTCGGTGCGTGAAGGCAGCCCTCTCTCCTCTGCAGGCCTGCGGAGTGAAGATTCTGCCGTACTTAGACGATTGGCTTCTCTGCGCCCCGTCTCAGGCCTGTGCCTTTCACGACACAAACCGCCTGCTCGCTCATATGTCCCAGTTAGGCCTCAATGTCAACCTGGAGAAGAGCTGCCTGATCCCTTCCCAGACGACCACCTTTCTTGGGGTGGTTCTGGATTCATCTTCAATGAGAGCTCGCCCATCCGCTCAAAGGGTGGCCGGCATACTCCAGCTGGTCAATCGGTTCAGGCTGGGCAAGCAGCTCCCCTATGTTGCCTTCCTGCAACTACTCGGCAAGCTGACATCAGTCACTCGGGTGGTGCCCTTAGGCCTGCTGTCACTTCGCCCCTTGCAGAGGTGGCTCAACAGCTTTCGCCTGGATGCCAGGCTGCACAGGCATCGCAAGCTCGCAGTGACGTGGTCATGTCTTCATGCCTTGACTCCATGGAGGGACGAAGATTATTTGTCCAGGGGTGTCCCCATGGGAGTGGTAGTGTGTCGCAGGGAAGTGGTCACAACGGATGCCAGCTCCATGGGATGGGGGGCTGTATGGCAACGCAGAGCGGTTCAGGGCCGCTGGGGTCAAAGAGACCATTCCAAGCATATAAATGTGCTGGAGCTGCGTGCAGTGCACTTGGCACTCAGGCACTTCCTGCCTCACCTGGAAGGGAGGCATGTACTTGTTCGGTCGGACAACACCTCTGTTGTCTACCACATCAACCATCAGGGGGGCACCAGGTCAGCACAACTTCTGAGTGTGTCCAGAGAGCTCCTGGAATGGGCCTCTCCTCGCCTGTCCACCCTGCGGGCAGCGTACTTGCCAGGGCGACACAATCAGGTCGCAGATTTTCTCTCCCGCCAAGAGTCCCCTCCGGGAGAGTGGTCCCTCCACAGAGACATAGTGCTGATGGTCTGGGACCGTTTTGGTCAGGCAGAGATAGACCTGTTTGCGACGGAAGAGTCGACTCAGTGTCCCCTATGGTACTCTCTTACGGGGGCGTCGGGTGCGCTAGGCCAGGACGCATTGGCTCATCCTTGGCCAAGGGTCCTTCTATATGCCTTTCCACCCCTTTCTCTAATTTGGCCAACCCTTCAGAGAGTCCTCGAGGAGGGCCACAGGATGCTGCTGGTGGCTCCGTATTGGCCAGCGCGACCATGGTTCCCACTGCTACGAAGTCTATGTCAGGGCGTCCCATGGTGTCTTCCGACCAGAAGGGACTTGCTGTCTCAGTTGGGGGGACTGATATGGCACCCCAATCCTCAACGTCTTCGGCTGTGGGTATGGCCACTGCAAGGCTAGGACAGCAGCTGACTGGAGTTTCGAGCCCCGTCAGACGCACCATCCTGGGCGCCAGGGCACCCTCTACTCGTCAGCAGTACGAAAACAGGTGGCGCCTGTTTTCCCAATGGTGTTCGGATCACAACAAGGATCCAGTCTCCTGTACAATACCCACCATTCTGGAGTTTCTCCAGTCTCTACTTGGTAAGGGTCGCTGTCCTTCGACGCTTAAAGTTTATGTAGCGGCAATATCATCTAATCACACTGGCATTGATGGCTGTACGGTAGGGAGCCATAATCTAGTCTCTCTTTTTCTGCGTGGTGCCCGTAGGTCACACCCGCCAACAGCTCCACGAGCACCAGGTTGGGACCTTCCCTTGGTTCTCGAAGCTCTGTGCCGTCCTCCTTTCGAGCCTCTGTCGCAGGCGGACCTCAAGTGGCTTTCATGTAAGACGGCTTTTTTGTTGGCTATTACCTCAGCAAAGAGGGTCAGCGAGCTACATGCTCTCTCAATCAGCCCCTCATGTCTCAGGTGGGGCCCTGAGGGCTCGTGTGTTACCTTGTGGCCAAACATTGCATTCGTACCAAAGGTGTTATCTCACTCTCACTCTAACCAACCGTTGAGGCTGGCACGTTTTCAGCCTGCGCCTGGTGAGGGGTCTGCATTATTGTGCCCGGTAAGGGCACTGGAGGCATATGTTGCAGCTACTGCCGTGATAAGACATTCAGACCAGCTGTTTGTGTGTTATGGAGGCCCTAGGTTAGGCTGTCCTCTTTCCAAACAGCGCCTCTCCCACTGGATCGTGGACGTCATCTGCCACGCCTATGCTGCAGGGCCCGGCTCCCTCCCGGTCGGCTTGAAGGCTCACTCTACCAGGAGCGTCTCCGCTTCCTGGGCTGCCCTGAGAGGGGTTCCGCTGGAAGCAATATGTGCTGCTGCATCATGGGCTTCCCCAAGCACGTTCACCAGATTTTATAGAGTTAACGTGGCCACCCCTCATCCCCTGGGCCAGGTTCTTCTACAAGGGTCCTCTGGGCCTCCTCAGTGAGGTAGGTGTTAGGATTCCTTGTGACATCGTTGATATTAGTCATTCAGTGCTTTCAGCACCGCCCTCTGGCGGTCAGGAGGGATGAAATAGAACGAAAGTTACGTATGTAACTACGGTTCTATGAATCCCGGATGACCGCCAGAGCTTCTCCGTCACTCAGAATCCTTGCGTTTCGCGAGAAGATTCTGTAGGAGCAGAGCAGCGGATGACGTCGGGCTATATAGCCTCTGATTGGTCATCCGTGTCACACCTGTGACTCTGTTGGTATTATTACTCGAATCAGCGCATGCGCGAAGGGAACATTCAGTGCTTTCAGCACCGCCCTCTGGCGGTCATCCGGGATTCATAGAACCGTAGTTACATACGTAACTTTCGTTTTACTTCACTCATTGAGTATCACCATTGCTGTGCCTAACTAATTTGCCAACACATATGATTCTTCTTAGGTAACTGTTCATCTGTCAAAACTTTTTGATAACTTGTCAGACCTTGAGTTTGCCAAAAATGAGCAGTTGCATAACCGCACACGAGCTGTGGGAATGTACAGCAAGGAGAGAGAATTTGTCCCATTCCAAACTGAATGTTGCTGTTATGGACCGGTAAGATACTGTTCAGTAAATAAAGTTAGCTGTCACGCTTCAGAAAGTGACTAAGCCAGTGGTAAATCTCTTATCAGGTGGAGACATGGCTTGCTTGTCTTGAAGAGTCCATGAAGGAATCTATACGAAGCCACGTGTTTGAAGCTGTGTCTGTGTACGAGGATAGACCCAGAGAGCAGTGGATTCTTGAATTCCCTGCTCAGGTTGCTCTCACTGGATCACAGATCTGGTGGAGTAATGATATGGAGCTTGTGTTTAAAAGGCTGGAGGAAGGATTTGAGTCAGCACTGAAAGACTACAACAAGAAACAGGTATGATGAGTTTAACATGTTAACAGTGGTGCCACCATGACGGGTCCACGGGCCTTCCATAAAGAAATTTGTTCTGGACGTGCCACTAAAATTTAAGTCAAGTCAACTTTATTTATAGAGCACATTTAAAACAGAACCTGTTATCAAAGTGCTTAACAACAACAACAATAACAATCAATGAGTAAATTAAAGAGAAAAATATATAAACATATATATACAATACACTAATAATGATAATAACTGAAGAATTAATAAAAAGCATTTAAAACATAAGGTCACAGATTAAAAAACACTAGAACAATTTACACTGTATGAAATGCCTGAGAAAACAGATGTTTTCTCCTTAACAAACCTTAACATTTTAAGGTTTAAATTGAAAAAGGCTTTAACAAAAAAAAAACTAATAATCTCACTGCTTGTCATATATGTACCATACAGATCATAAACCTAAAAAACAATTTGGTTTTCTAAAGACTTTTTAAAGTATTTTTCAGGCATTGTGTGTGTTTTTATGAGTTCATTGTTTTTTAGTCCTTGTATTTAATATTGTCAACAGAAAGGATTTTAAAGCCACTTAACCTTGTCTTATGACTCATTTAAGCTGAACAAAGGAATCAAACATAAGGGATGATCCAGTATTGGGTCTGAATAATAATAATAGTAATAATAGACAGCTTCTCAAAAAATTGCTGAAAAACATTTGAGAACATTTTCACTAGTTGCCCATCAGAAAATCATATCTTTCCATAGAAGTATCTAAAAAAATCTTTTATATCTTGAAAATGGTGTGTTTGCACCAAAAAGACAATTTCTAAAGAATCTTTTTCCAAAAAGTTAACATAACGAAGCCTGGTGTGTGACATGCCTTTAAAAGAACAAAAGAAGATGCCTTGTCAAGAAAATGTCAAGGCTTTGAAATGTAAAAACAAACATCGCAGACGCAGTTGATTAACTTTAAAAAGAAATGCATCTGCATGTGTGATGAACACCATCGCCAAAGTTATTCATACTCTCTCAATACTCATACAGGAAGCATATTTTTCTGCAAGATTACTGAAAACTATGGAGAGCCATTGCATTCAAAATTAAATAAATAAATAAATAGTGGTATTTAAAAATTATTAATAAATATTCCATTAAATATATGTTCCCATGGAATAAAACATTTAAATAGAAATGTTTAGTTTTCCCCCCAAGATTTATTTCAAGATTTATTTTTATTTATTTAATAATGGAGTTTTATTTTGTGATACTTTTATTTTTTTAAAGCTACTTTACATATTTCAGTTTTTTTTTTAACCCCGTTTTTTTCATTTAAAGTGCTTTTTCTTATATTCAAATGAGGGGGCGGGGTTTTCTCTGGCATAATGGGCAGGGTGCTGGGAGCCATGAGCCCAGCTCTGTCATAGGAAAATGTTAGTCAGTGGCAGGAAGCTACTGAGAGATGGCAGGAAGTCCTTCAAAATAAAATATAAAAATATATGTATTTTTTAAATTTATGAAAAAATTGTATAAATAAGACACTCCTGCAAATAAACCACGGGATACAAAGTGTGAGACAGACGTAGTGGCTAATACAATGGCAATTATGGTATACTGATTCATATTTCATGAGGGGTCTCATTCCCATATTGATTCCCAGTTTCCACAATGATATTTTAATTATTTGAGAGTAGCTGAACTTGTGGAACCTCATTTTGGTCTACGCTCTCAGTTGTATTATCACACTTGTCAGTTTCATCAGCGCTACAAAAGGTGAACATGTCCTTGGCTGCCGTTTGAATAATCTGTGTCTTCCTCCACCTCACCATGCTGCATTGATTGAAACTGCTGTCATATAGCACCAGAGACAAATGATATCTAGAAATGTTTGAGTCAAAAGCACACAAGACTACTTTTGATTGTCTTTACGTGATATAGGGTGTACATTCTTGTGCTGCCAGTGGATTTGAATGATCTTTTACAACTTTAGGATTATCATAACAAAAAATTTTGATCCAGTGATTGTCATTAACAACTGTCAGTTCTGTCCATAGCATGAGCAGATATTTAAATCATGTATTCATTTTTTGCATTGCTTTCAATCTCTTATTTTACCTACAGGTTTTTCAGCTCAACTTGCTGGTTGGCATGTTGCTGGGAGAGTGGAGCCCAGGTGACAGACAAAAGATTATGACTATCTGCACTGTTGATGTCCACGCTAGAGATGTTGTCGCCAGCCTTATTGCTCAAAAGGTTTAATCAATTAAATTTACAATATAACAAGGTTTGCTTGATGTTTCGGTGTGTCACAAACAAAATATGTTTAAATAGTGATATTTACGTTTTTATTTGAAATGTATTTTTTGATTGTTTAATAGCTGTCGTGCGCTCACAGGTCTCCACCTCACAGTCATTTCAATGGCTTTCCCAGCTTCGGCACTGCTGGAACGAGCAGCTTCACCACTGCTTTATAAACATCTGTGATGCGCAGTTTCTTTACTCATACGAGTACATTGGAAATATGCCACGCCTGGTCATCACGCCCCTCACTGACAGGTAAGAACTGCTTATCAGTTTTTTATCAGTTTTGAAGCTTTGAAGCTGTGGACACTAAGGATTACTGTGCTTCACTTTACTTAGACCTGTCCAAAGCCTTTGATACTGTAGATTAAATTCAAAATACTTTATTAATCCCACAGGGAAATTAAATGTTATTGTAGCTCATCATCCTGGTTTCATTAAGAGTTGTTATATATGCTAGTGGTTGTGGGCAAGGAGGATCTCCCGCAGCAGATCTGAAGAAACTGGCTGTAGATGCCGATCTGTCCACCCAGACGTAGCAGGTCATGACATCTTATGCCACAAGCTCTCAGATTTTGGCTGCTCAGATCATAAGGAGATGATTGTGGACTTCAGAAGGAACAAAAACATCTACACCCCCCTGAACATAGGAGGATCTGCGGTGGAAGTGGTCTCCAGCTACAGGTGCTTGGGTGTACACATGAATGACAACCTCGGCTGGAGCAACAACACCACCAGCCTGATCAAGAAAGCTCATCAGAGACTCTGCTTCCTCGGACGGCTGGGGCGGGCTGGTCTGGGGGGCTCAGTCCTCGCCTCCTTCTGCGGGTGTGCAGTGGAGAGCATCCTGTGCTCGGGCATCGGTGTGTGGCATGGAGGCTGCACGGCTGCGGGGAGAGGGGCTTTGCGGAGGGTGGTGGGGGCTGCACGGAAGTCTGTTGGAATCGGCCTCCCCACCGTCACAGACGTCTGCACCTCCGGATGCAGGGGGAGGGCCACCTGCATCGTGGGGGGCCCCGCCCACCCAGCGCACACACTTTTTGCCCCACTCCCCTCGGGAGGGAGGTTGAGGAGCGTTGGGTGTGGAACCACTGGACTGAGGAACGGCTTCTACCCTGAGGCTGTTGGACTCATGAATCTCTGACTAGAATGGTCACTGTGAAAGACCATATCGTGTTGCTGCTGATCTGTTTCGTGTTGCTGCTGATCTGTTTCAATGTTGGTGTGTTCGTGCGTGCACATCTGCTCACGGACTCGTGTTCATGTTTGTGCTGATGTTCAATGTTTTGTGTTATGAGTGCTTAGTGTATATTTGGTTGATGTTTTTCTTGGTTCATGTCTTGGATGTTATTGCTGTTTTTCTTGGACATTTTATTGTTGGATGTAACTGGGACCCTGTGTACATAATTTCGCTCCACCACATGTACCACATGAGGTGCGAATGACAATAAAGAAACTCTGACTCTGACTCTGACTCTGACTCTGATAATGTTGGTTAGTTCTCAAACTATCTCTCAGGTCATAGGCAATGTGTTTGACATAACAGTACTTCATCGTGCTAACGATCACTAATGCTGTGCCACAAGGCTCAGTTTTAGGTCCCACTCTTTTTACAATTTATGTAAATAATATAGGTCAAAACATTCCTGATGCATCCTTGCATCTCTTTGTCGATGACACTTGTTTATTGTCGAGCTAACACAGTTGCCAAGGTTTTCCAGCTTCTACAGTCTGCATTTGACATCATTGAGTCTGACTTATTCCATCTCAAGCTGGTGCTAAATGCTGATGAAACCAAAAAAGTCAGTGCCAGCAACTCTTCCTCCTGTCTCATCCATGTATTGCGTTCCTATTGAGTTTGTAGATTCTTATAAATACTTGGAAATTTTGTTTGATGCTCATCACTCTTTTAAAGCACATATCAAAAACTCAAAGAAATTGAAATTAAAACTGGGTTTCTTTTTCAGAAATAGATCTTGTTTAACTCTGAATGCCAGAAAACACCTTGTAACCTCTACCTTCCTACTGGCCATTGACTATGGTGTCATTATTTACATGAATACCCCTGCCAGCTCCTTGTAGATGTTGAATGCTGTCTACCATGGTGCGCTAAGATTCATAACTGGTTGTAACTACCGTACCCGTCATTACCCTCTGTATTCAATGGTCAGTTGGTCATCATTATCTATACGTAGGCTCTCACACTGGTTAATTTTCATCTATAAACCCCTCCTTGGTCTGCTACCTTCTTATATGTCCTCCCACTTGTCACATCATCAGTGCAGTTACAACATGCACTCTCAGACCATCATTACCTGGAGCGTTCCCTCAGTGTGAACTGAACTTGGCAAAAAGGCCTTTTCCTAATGTGCTCCTGCAACCTGGAACATCTTGCAACAGGAACTGGAATTGTCCACCTTTATTTCTTTAAGGACTTTCAAACATTTGATGAATGTCAATAGAAAAATCAAAGCAAATATGTTCTTGCTTTTAGTATTTGTGTTTAACATTTGTGTTTCTGTTTGTTTTTTATGTCAAATGTAGATGCTACATCACGTTGACTCAGTCTCTTCACCTGACCATGAGTGGAGCCCCAGCAGGCCCAGCTGGAACTGGGAAAACGGAGACCACAAAAGATCTTGGCAGAGCCATGGGTGTCATGGTTTACATTTTTAACTGTTCTGAACAGATGGACTACAAGGTAAGTTCGAAAAATTACACTTCAGAAGTTTTATCTTTAGTTTATTTGATTTTTTTTTTTTTATTAATATGTGTTGGTTATAAACCTTTTTATCACAAACTATCTGCTTTGTTTATATCAAGTCTATTGGAAACATCTTCAAGGGCCTGGCTCAGACTGGAGCATGGGGCTGCTTTGATGAATTTAATCGTATCCCCGTGGATGTTCTGTCCGTCGTCGCAGTGCAAGTCAAAACCATTCAGGACGCAATTCGGTCGAAAAAGGAAAAGTGGGTAGCTGAAGCTCAAAACAGTAAGTTTTCATCGTGAAACTGTGCGTTTACAGATTGGTTTGTTGTGTGTCCCCTCATAGGTTCCTGTTTCTCAATCAGGAGATTGTCTTAAAACACTCCGTTGGAATTTTCATCACTATGAACCCTGGCTATGCAGGCAGAGCAGAACTACCTGAGAACCTCAAGGCTCTTTTCAGGTAGGAGGGATACAGCTCTCTCTCTCTCTTTCTTTCTTTTAATAATGAAACTCATTTTGTGCACTGTTTGTGTCCTGCTTTAGGCCCTGTGCCATGGTGGTACCTGACACTGAGCTTATTTGTGAGATCATGTTGGTGGCCGAGGGCTTCTGTAGTGCTAAGCTGTTAGCCAGGAAGTTTACTACTTTATACAATGTCTGCAAAGAATTGCTCTCAAAGCAGGTAGGAAGAACAACATTTTGTTCTTCTGTGATATTATAATTATTTTATTTTTAGCTTCAGCACAGCAAAATATAAAATAGCTAAAATTTTATTAGAAAATCTGACTTGACACATAGCCTAAGTATTAAAGTTTTTTTTGGTTTGTTTTAGGATCACTATGATTGGGGTTTACGAGCTGTAAAGTCTGTGCTGGTTCTAGCTGGTGCACTGAGGAGAAGAAACAAAAAGAGACCGGAGGATCAGGTGATTTGTGTAAATATGTAACCTCATAACATGGTGACATTGTATCTTACATAAGTCTTCATGATAATTCTAGGTGCTGATGCGTACATTGAGGGACTTCAACTTGCCTAAAATTGTGACTGAGGACATCCCTGTCTTCTTGGGGCTGCTTGGAGACCTGTTCCCAGGTGTGGAAGTGGAGAAAGAAAGAGACTGTGATTTTGAGAAGGCCATCAGAGAAACCACTCTTGAGCTTGAACTGCAGCCTGAGGAAACATTTATCCTCAAGGTTTGACATAAAGTGGAAAAAAAAACCTACCTAAAATGACTCAAAGCTTGCCTGTGTAAACATATGTTTTTCATTAGGTTGCACAGCTGGAGGAACTCATGGCCGTGCGTCACTCTGTGTTTGTTGTCGGAAGTGCAGGGACTGGGAAAAGCCAGGTTTGATTTCTTTTAAATCACTGTGGACAGAATCTTGTAAATAATAACAGATGTTACTTGTGGCTTGCTGACATTTTTTAACAGATCTTGAGAGTGCTTCACAAAACATATGTAAACTTGAGGAGGAAGCCGGTCTGGAGTGACCTCAATCCAAAGGCCATAGACAGAGACGAACTGTTTGGCTTCATTCACCCTGCAACTCGGGAGTGGAAAGATGGTAAAGATGTTAGACATCCAAAGCTACAAACTAAAGTGTGTGTTTGCAGGCAAAACTCAAACTACTTTTTCTCATTTGCTTTGAAAGCATGCATAACACACTGAAACGTCCATCTTGCCCACAAGCACAAGAAATTGTCACCTCTTCCGTTAGTCATATATGTACCTGTAACACAGATATGCACAGAAAGAGTGCAATGGAAATTTAAAAAATGGTTCTTTGAGCTTAATGGAGTATTTTTATACTCTCCAAATTTGTGCAGTCCTGGTTGCAGATATCTTTTTAAAAGATTAAAGCTCAAAAATGTTCTGAACAGAAAAAAATAATAGGCAAATGAGAAATAGGGTGAAGTAGTGACCTTTTTTTGGCTTTACAAGTATAAACACTGGTTTTAGAAGCATTTAGCCTAACTTGCCATTATGTTGTGACAAAAGAAAGTATATCTACTCTTACAAAGTGTAATCTGTTGTTTTGTGCATCCTTCAATTTCTGTGCAAGGTTTGCTTTCTTCACTGATGCGAGAGCAGGCAAACATCTCCCACCCTGGGCCTAAGTGGATTGTGTTGGATGGAGACATTGATCCGATGTGGATTGAATCGCTCAACACAGTGATGGATGATAACAAGGTGCCTCCCTTCTGTTCACTCATACACTACACAGAGCAACTAAGGTGGCATGTGCAGATAAAAAATGTTACTTTCTCCCCTTTTGGAGTGCAAGTACTTTGGGGTCTCTTTTCAAAGCGATGAATCATTTCAATCTAGAGCAAGTTTTTCTAAATTTGTGAGGTCTGAAGGTGTTTTTTTACTTATTGTTTAGTTAGAGCGTCAAATCTCAGAATATTTGGAAACAGAATGCTTTATTAGAGCATCAAATCTCAGAATATTTGGAAACAGAATGCTTTATAATATATTTTAGGTTCTGACTCTTGCCAGTAATGAGCGTGTACCGCTTACACCATCCATGAGACTGGTATTTGAAATCAGCCACCTAAAGATGGCCACTCCTGCCACAGTGTCTAGAGCAGGAATCCTCTTTGTTAACCAACAGGACCTGGGCTGGAACCCGTGAGTTACATTTAACCATCTTTGAAACTCTACTGTCTGTTGATATTTGAATATTGCCATGTCTGTTTGAGTCTGCTTGTGTGTTGTTCAGGTATGTTGCAAGCTGGATTGACCAACGACAACGCCAGACAGAAAGGGCTCATCTCACAATACTGTTTGAAAAATATGTTCCACGTTGTTTGGAACAAATGAAAAGCACATTCAGAACAATTACTCCAATCCCCGAGAACTCTATGGTGCAGGTGTTTAACACAAACATACAAAATGGAATTTTTGTTTCATATGGTTTTATTGTCAGAAAACTGCAATATAACAATAATTATCTCCTCGTTCAGACGCTCTGCACTTTGCTTGACTGCCTTCTAACACCAGAAAACATTCCAGCTGAGTCCCCACGTGAGGTCTATGAGACATATTTCACATTTGCCTGCATCTGGGCTTTCGGTGGAGCCCTCTGTCAAGATCAGGTATTCAGATTGTTTAATTTGAGAAAGCACAAGAGATTTTGGTTGTATCTAATCTTGTAGGATTTATTTATTTGTATTCCAGCATAAAATAAAAGTAAAACATTCTTTTTTCTTGCATATGTATTTTTTGAGAAGTCAAATGCCCCGTCTCCCAATAAAGCTTAACAAGTTCTGATTTTATCCTACAGTTTTTTCATCAAAACATAATTCTTGAACAAAATGATCAACTATAGCAAATGCTTGTTGACTAAACAAATATAGTATTGCATAATCTTTAAGCATATTAAATAGTTCATTTTTAGGAAGTATGGATAAATCAGAAACTAAAATAAGGTAACTTTTTGAACAAATTTAAAGAAAAACAGAAAAATAATTCTGCACAATTATTACCAACTATAGGCAATCCTCTTGTTTGAGCTTAATATTCTTAGGTTAGATGAGGTCTTTATGCCTATTTAGACAAATTCAGATTTGTATTTGTCCTTGGTTAAATAATAATGTAAAACACAGATGACTTCAGTTATACTTTTAGTAGTAATAATAATAATAATAATCATAATGCTACCAAAAACACAAGTTCCTAGGCACAAGTAATAATGCATTAAATCTGTAAAGCACATTGCATTTGTAAATCTCAAAGTGAAGATTCAACAATCATCCATCCATCCATCCATCAATTATCTTTTACCCGTTTCTTCCATTTTGGGTCACGGGGGTCGCTGGTGCCCATGTCCAGCAATCACTGTGCGAGGGGCGGGGTACACCCTGGACAGGTCGCAAGTCCATCACAGAGCCACATTGAGACAAACAACCATTCACTCACACCTAGGGACAATTTAGAGTTGTCAATCAGCCTAACATGCATATTTTTGGTCTGTGGGAGGAAACCGGAGTACCCGGAGAAAACCCACGCATGCACGGAGAGAACATGCAAACTCCACCCATAAAGGCCACCAGACCAGGATTTGAACCAGGGACCTGCTCGCTGAGAGGCTTCAGCTCTACCAGTTGTGCCATTGTGCTGCCCTTAAAGAATCATTAAATTGCAAAAAAAAAATAAAATTAATAATCATAAAAATCTCAGTTAGGGTTGTAAAAACGACATTAAAAAGTTTTTTATCCTTTTTTGAGAGATTCTGCAGTTTGTGGTGCTATTGGAAGTGGATATCACAGATGAGAAGCAAGAAAAGGCTCAGCTCCCCATGGTGGTAAGCTTAGTTCTTGGGGGGGGGGGGGGGGGGGGGTTGCTATTGCCTTGTATGCAATGGTGTGTCAGATGATAAATCTTGTATTGTATTCTGGCAGAGACAAGAAGCCAATGAAGAGAACACAGGACTGATGTGATGTGTTCATTTTTAGTTGTGCTACAGTCTAGTCTAGTTCTGTATGAACAGGAGCTATTGAAGGTTTTTATTTGAAAAAAAAGATTGAATCACAATAGTCCAGCCTTGAAGAACCAAAGGCGTGGTCAAGCTTTTCATCATGAAACCAAGATAGTGATGAGCTGAGACTTGCACTGTTTTTAGATGAAAAATGAGTTTCTTACACAGATGTTTAACAAGGAAGTCAAAGGAAAGGTGAGGATCAAACTGGACACCAAGGTTGGTGACAACGGAGAAGAGTGTAATGTCTTGATCAGAAAAGGTTATAACTATTTAAGAGGTGAGTGGAGCTGATGGGGAGTGCCTCAACATAGCCTCCGTTTCAGAGCTGTTCAGTTTGACTGTTTGACTCATCTGTGACTTTATCTCCTCCAGACTGACAAAATGTGTGGAGTGATGATGGGTGTGATGAAGCAGAAGGGTGACAGTCTGTTCACATGTAAACTTGAGCATCATTAGCATAGCAGTGGAAGGATTTTCCATGGCTGTTAATAACTTGATCAAGAGGAAGCATGTGCAATATGAAGAGTTGGGCCAATGGCTGACCCCTGAGGAATCCCACAAGTGACGATATGTTTTTAACTAGGTTCCTTGAATGGCAATGTGTGCAGTCCTTTTTGAACGATAGGACTGGAACCAGTCAAGAACAGTATCATGAAACCCAATAGAATGAAATAAGTGGTTTATGAGAATGTTGTGATCAATGGTGTAAAATGTTGATAAATCAAGAAGGATAAGAAGAGAGGGTGAGCTGGCACCTGTTACCATCGACGGGTCAACCACATCAAAGATGTTATGGAGTTTGCAGAGTGGAACACAGCCTGAAACATTTTTAAACAGCTTATTTGATTTGAGATAGTCATTTAAATGTGCAGCAATAACTTTGTCCAGAATCTTTGAGAGGAAGGGGAGATTAGCAGTGTGTCTGCAGTTTGTAAGAATTTATGGGTCATGGGTGTGTTTTTTTTGTGTTTTTTTTGTTTTTTTTTTTAGGAGATGCTTGATTATGGCAGTTTCCAGTGAAGCTGAAACTGCGCCAGACTGAAGAGACATATTAATGATAGTGGTGATCGATGGGACCAATAGTAGACATATTTGTCTAAACTAGAGTGGAAGGGGAGGGATCAAGGGCACATGTAGTGGACTTCATCTTCCTAACAATTTCCAAAACCACCTGCTGAGAGACGGGAAGGAAAGGAGCAAAATGGCTGTGGGATCTTGAGTTGTGGCTCAGCAGTCTGATGATACGAACCAGTTTCCTTGAGAGGGGTTGGACACTCTTCTACTCTGGAGTTGCCCCTGGTGAGAGGTGCCGAGCAGGAGTGGGCATACTTGTTGCCCCCTCATCTTGGTGCCTGTGTGTTGGGGTTCACCCCAGTGAATGAGAGGGTGGCCTCCCTCTGCCTACGTGTGGGGGGACGGGTTCTGACCATCGTTTGTGCTTATGCACCAAACGACAGTTCAGATTATCCACCCTTTTTGGAGTCCTTGGAGGGGGTACTGGAAAGTGCACCTCCTGGGGACTCTCTTGTTCTGCTGGGGGACTTCAATGCTCATGTGGGCAATGACAGTGAGACCTGGAGGGGTGTGGTTGGGAGGAACGCCCCCCCTGATCTGAACCCGAGTGATGTTCTGTTTTTGGACTTCTGTGCTCATCATGGATTGTCCATAACGAACACCATGTTCAAGCATAAGGGTGTCTATATGTGCTCTTGGCACTAGGACACCCTAGGCCGCAGTTCGATGATCGACTTTGTCATTGTCTCATCTGATCTGCGGCCACATGTCTTGGACACTCGGGTGAAGAGAGGGGCTGAGCTGTCCACTGATCACTACCGGTTGGTGAGTTGGCTCCTATGGTGGGGGAGGATGCCGGTCAGACCTGGCAAACCCAAACGTATTGTGAGGGTTTGCTGGGAACGTCTGGCAGAGTCTCCTGTGAGACGGAGCTTTAACTCCCACCTCCGGGAGAGCTTTGAACATGTTCCGGGGGAGGTGGGGGACATTGAGTCCGAGTGGGCCATGTTTCGTGCCTCTATTGTCGAGGCGGCTTACCGGAGCTGCGGCCGCAAGGTTGTCGGTGCCTGTCGCGGCGGCAACCCTCAAACCCGATGGTGGACACTGTTGGCGAGGGATGCCATCAGGCTGAAGGAGGAGTCCTATTGGGCCTTTTTGGCCTGTGGGACCCCGGAAGCAGCTGATGGGTACCGGCAGTCCAAGCGACATGTGGCTCGGGTGGTCGCTGAGTCAAAAACTCGGGCATGGGAGGAGTTAGGAGAGGCCATAGAGAATGACTTCTGCACGGCTTCAAGGCGATTCTGGTCTACCATCCGGCATCTCGGGGGGGGGACGGTACACCACCAACACTGTTTATAGTGGGGGTGGTGTGCTGCTGACCTCCACTCGGGATGTTGTGGGTCGGTGGGCAGAATACTTTGAAGACCTCCTCAATCCCACCGGCACGTCTTCCACTGAGGAAGCGGAGCCTGGGGACTCTGGGTCGGGCCTCCAATCTCTGGTGCTGAGGTCACTGAGGTGGTTAAAAAGCTCCTCGGTGGCAGGGCCCCGGGGGTAGATGAGATCCACCCGGAGTTCCTTAAGGCTCTGGATGTTGTAGGGTTGTGTTGGCTTAAGCGACTTTGCAATATTGTGTGGACATTGGGGGAAGTTCCCCTGGATTGGCAGACCGGGGTGGTGGTCCCCCTATTCAAAAAGGGGGACCATAGAGTGTGTTCCAACTACAGGGGGATCACGCTCTTAAGCCTCCCTGGTAAAGTCTATTCGGGGGTTCTGGAGAGGAGGGTCCATCGGATAGTCGAATCTCGGATTCAGTAGGAGCATTGCGGTTTTCGTCCTGGTCGTGGAACACTGGACCAGCTCTACACTCTCAGCAGGGTCCTGGAGGGTGTGTGGGAGTTTGCCCAACCGGTCTACATGTGCTTTGTGAACTTGAAGAAGGCGTTCGACCGCGTCACTCGGGGAACCCTTTGGACCCTTTGATACGGGCTGTTAGGTCCCTGTATGACCGGTGTCAGAGCCTGGTTCGCATTGCCGGCAGTAAGTCTGTCTTGTTCCCGGTAAGAGTTGGACTCCGCCAAGGTTGCCTTTTGTCACCGATTCTGTTCATAACTTTTATGGACAGAATTTCTAGGCGCAGCCAAGATGTTGAGGGGATCTGTTTTGGTGGCCTTAGGATTGCATATCTGCTTTTTGCAGATGATGTGGTCCTGTTGGCTTCATCAGATCATGATCAACAGCTTTCGCTGGAGCGGTTTGCAGCAGAGTGCGACACGGCCGGGATGAGGATCAGTTCCTCCAAATCCGAGGTCATGGTCTTGAGCCGGAAAAGGGTAGATTGTCCTCCCCGGGTCAGGGAGGAGGTCCTGCCCCAAGTGGAGGAGTTCAAGTATCTTGGGGTCTTGTTCACAAATGAGGGGAAAAATGGAACGCAAGATCGATAGGCGGATAGGTGCAGCGTCTGCAGTGAAGAGGGTGCTGTACAGGTCTGTCGTGGTGAAGAGAGAGCTGAGTCAAAAGGCGAAGCTCTCAATTTACCCATCGATCTACGTTCCTTTCCCCATCTATGGTCATGAGCTTTGGGTTGTGACCGAAAGAACGAGATCTCGGATACAAGCATCCGAAAAGAGTTTTCTCCGCAGGGTGTCGGCTCTACCTTAGAGATAGGGTGAGAAGCTCGATCATCCGGGAGGGACTCAGAGTAGAGCTGCTGCTTCTCCACGTCGAGAGGAGCCAGTTGAGGTGGCTCGGGTATCTGTTTAGGATGCCTCCTGGACGTTTCCTTGGTGATGTGTTCCGGACACTTCCCACCGGGAAGAGACCCAGAGGAAAACCCATGACACGCTGGAGGGACTATGTTTCTCGGCTGGCCTGGGAATGCCTCGGGATTCCCCCGGAGGAGCTGGACCAAGTGGCTGGGGAGAGGGAAGCCTGGGCCTCCCTACGTAGGCTGCTACCCCTGCGACCCGACCCCGGATAAGCGGAAGAAAATGGATGGATGGATGTGAATGTTTTTCAACTAGTAGAACAGAGACCCTGCCTTGTACACCATCATTTCCCCAAATATAGATTACTTTGTAGGAGTACTTAAGGTTTGGACTAAAAACAAGGGATCTGAGGGATCTAACAAGGCTGAATCAGGTGTTCTGGATGGGTTTTTCTTTGTTAAAATGTTTTGTCTTATCCAAAATACTTCTTCAGTCTGGTTTGAGGCAATCCTCACCAAAGTGATCAAAATATCTAGTCCAGAACCTGTCCAGAGAATCTGACTCAGCCTTGTTAGATTTATCTACTTGGATTATTGATCACACATCAGGATAAGGGGTCATTTAAGCTTGACCTCTAAGTTGTTGGGGGGTTTTTTCTGACTGGTTTTTAAAATGAGACGTATACTTCATGGCTATCTTTTTATTGTTGGTGGTTTGTTTAGCTTCATGATTATCGAGTAGAGTTTAGTCAGTGGTGGACCAAAGAAATGAAGACTGTGAAGCTGCCTGCACAAGGGACAGTGTTTGACTACTACCTTGACCATCAAAGCAGACGTTTTCTGCCCTGGGCTGATACTGTGCCACAGTTTGAAATGGAAACTTCCTCAGCATTACAGGTAAGAACTTGCAAACCACATAAATGCTGGGAGAAAATGTGCCTTGAGAAAGAAACGCAAACTTTTTCAATGGTGTTGACTAATAATCACAATCACAAAATAACCAAAAATGAACAATACAGGGATATTAAAAATGTTTGAATGCTTCAGTGAACATAATAAGAGAGGGTAAAGTCACATCATGAGGTTATGGCAGGGGTGCTGGAATGGATGATAGACTTGCCACTGTGTCTGATTACCATCTACCAGAGTGTGTACCAATGTGTGGGGGTGAAGGCACGAGCAACAAGACTTGAGCTATCACCCACGCTCTTTTGTCTTTCTTTATGCTCTTGCATACAGCTGTGAATGCTCCAAAGGCTCTTGCTGAGCCATAATTAGTGGGGTTTTGTTCTGAGCAAATGATGCTATTATGACAGAATAGTTGTGGTGTTCTGAGGAAATCCAAGAAATTATAAATCACATACAATTCACTGAACACATGTCTGTCAATAAATCGCACTCAAAGAAAGCCATAATAACCATGTATGTTTCTGTTCTCCGTCTTCCCGCTGTTCTCGTGATTGCAGGCTGTTCTGGTACACACAGCAGAGACTGTGCGTCTTTGGTACTTCATGAACTTGTTGCTGGAGAAGAGACAGCCAGTGATGCTTGTGGGGAATGCTGGAGTGGGAAAGACTGCACTCATCAGGAACAAGTTGGATACTCTGCCAGATAGTTACACAGTCTCAAATGTACCCTTTAACTATTACACAACCTCCCTCATGTTGCAAGGTGAGTGAGATTTATTTTATTTTACTTTTATTTTTGGGTGCAGTGGAGTATATAAAGAAAACCGTAGCACCATCTGCTGGCTATGATTGGATTCAAAGAGGGCTATAGTGTAGGAAACTTTACCCAAATGCATTAGGTTGTTTTCCTTAATTTGACAATCCTACTTTTCCAATGCTTGTTTTCATAATCAGTTTATTTATTACAAACAATAAATATGTTAGTTGAACAGTATTTAATTTTGCCCTTTCTTTTATTTTTATATACACTATAGAGAATCTTGAGCAACCACTAGAGAAAAGAGCAGGAAGAAGCTACTTTCCTGCAGGCAACAAGAAGCTGGTTTACTTCATAGATGACATGAACATACCAGCTGTGGACAGTTATGGAACAGTGCAGCCTCATGCACTTATACGCCAACATCTGGATCATGGGCACTGGTGAGAAGGCCCATCAACACAAACTAATTCAGACAAATTCAGATGAATTTTACATATGTCTGCTTCTAATCCAAACCCTGTTTGCACAAAACGACCCTAAATCACAAACATCTAACCTCATGCAGAACTATATTCATCAGTCCTGCTGAAGGCAAAGATCAATAAATGGATAAATTATAAATGTATCCCATTACTGCATTAGAACATGTTTGACAGTTTCTATTAATTTATTTTAAACTAAATTTGTATTCTGCTTGGTGCAGGTACTGCAGACAAAAGCTGGCTTTAAAAAAAATACAAAATACTCAGTATGTTGCCTGTATGAATCCAACTGCCGGGAGCTTCGTCATAAACCCCAGGTTACAGGTAAGTTTAATAATAAAAATTGCTCTTTTTAACTGTATGATATTGGATTTAAAAGGAATTCCCCACATTTTCTATTTCAGAATTAGTAAAAATATCCAATATAGTTTACTTAAAAAAATCCCACAATTTGATTCTTATTTGTTTACAAATTAACAGAACACTTATTTACAGGAACTTTTATCGATATTTGTAACAATTAAAAAAATTTTGTATAATGCATGTACATGTAAAGGTTTGACAGTAAGGCAGAGTTAATTCTTCGGTAATTACTTTATACATTGCTCTGTATTTTCTAAAATGTCATTGTGCCTTTGCTCTCCCTGACAGCGACATTTCTCAGTGTTTGCAGTGAACTTTCCTTCATCTGAGGCTCAGATGTCAATCTACAGTCAAATCTTGTGTGGCCATTTGAATCAGCAATGTTTCAGCTTGTTGGTTCAGAGAAGCTCTGCAGCTGTTGTCCAAGCTCTCATAACTCTTCATCACAAGATGGTTCATAATTTCCTCCCTACCGCCATCAAGTTTCACTACACGTTTAATCTCAGAGACATATCTAATGTACTACAGGTAGGGCTCATAGTAAGCTCCTTATTCACTGGACTCAACTGTTATAATAAAAAAATATATATATTAACAATTATTTTTGTTTTTAGGGCATTCTTTTATCTGACTCGGACAGTGTGAGAGAAAGTAATGATCTAGTGATGTTGTGGCTCCACGAGTCCAGCAGAGTATATTCAGACAGATTGGTAGATGTGAAAGACCTTCAGCTCTTCCAGAAGCTCCAGATGGAGACTGAGCGTGAATGCTTTGAGGTGCAATATAGATTGTCATAAAGATAATTGTTTTTATTGGAAGATAATCACAATAACAAAAAATAATAGATTTATCTTACAGGAACAGGAGTACAAAACGGTGAACAAACAGCCCCTCCTCTATTGCCGTTTTGCCCACATGGGTGCTGGACTCTCTTATGTCCCTGTCACGAGCTGGTCCACGCTCAGAACAATCCTCACAGATGCCCTAGAAAGCTACAATGATCTCTATCCAACCATGAATCTGGTGTTGTTTGAAGATGCTATGCAACACGTGTAAGTCTTGTTGTCCCAAATATTATTAAAACGATTACATTAAACTTACTGAACATGGTGAAAATCTATTTATAGGCAGTGAAAGAGCATATTTTTGCAGAGCTATAACAAATATTGTATTGTATTGTTATCAGCTGTCGCATCAGTCGTATCCTGGAGGCTCCAAGGGCTCATGGTTTACTGATTGGAGTAGGAGGAAGTGGAAAACAGAGTCTGACTCGCCTGGCTGCCTACATATCCTCTGTAGAAGTCTTTGAAATCACTCTGAGAATAGGTTACAATATCCAGGACCTTAAGGTAAAATATAAACTTTTACTCAAAGTTGAATCCCCCCCCCCCTTCAAAAAAAAAGTGAATAGAAAAAACTGCAAGCTTCATTGAAAAATGAATGTTTTTAGCTACAATTTTGTTCCTGTAATATGAAATAAATAAAGTACTTCAAAACATTTTAAAATTCCCTGCTGAGTTTTCTTTTGGTCTTTATCCAGACGGTTGATTTACTGTTGCTTGTCTTCTGGATATTGATTTATTTCTTTATACTCCCCTTCTTTAGTGTTACACAAAGCAATTACCGTATTTTCTGGACTATAAGTCACTCCGGAGTATAGGTTGCATCAGTCAAAATCTGTCTCCTGAAGAGGAAAAAAACAATATAAGTCACATTTATTTAGACGTGTATTTCACAAAGTGCAAGAACAGACATTTAATCTGAAATAATAACACACAGAACATACCTGGGATCCTGAACAGAATTAATTAACATAAGCCTTCGAGACCGTAAAGCAAGTTACCGGTAAATTCACCAATCTCAGTTCATATCACTTTTGGCTTTGGGGGGCATTTTACTTGTGTTAAGTTTTTCCTCAGTTGTCTCTAAGTGAATGTTTTTTTTTTTGTTTGTTTTTTTTTGGGGGGGGGGGGGGGGTAGCAGTAGAAGAACAACATACAGTTGTCAAAAGCCAATAGGGCCCTTAACACATTACAAGTCACCTCTTAGGACATTAATACTTTATAGATGCAGCAAGTATTTTAATGTAATCATTAATAGTCTTTTAAAATGTGAAGGCATTCTATAACTGATTGTTGAACAATGAAACATTCAGTCAGCTCAATGTTTGTATGACCACTATATATATATATATATATATATATTAATTATTTGTTTTTTTCTTTCTTAGATGGATTTGGCAGAATTACTTCTTAAGGCTGGAGGAAAGAATCGGCGCGTGGCTTTGCTCCTGAGTGATGCACAGATACCTGATGAGCATTTCATGGTTCTTATTAATCACCTGCTGGCATCAGGTCAGCTCTAAAAACAATCAGACATGAGTATTTAACCTGCCTGTTGTCAAATCGCTGCAGATCCAATTGATTCTTTCCCTTCAGGTGAAATTCCAGAGATCTTCAATGAGGAAGAGATTGAAGAAATTGTATCCAGTGTGAGAGCTGAGGTACGAGAGCTGGGCCTGCTGGACAACAGGGAGAATTGCTGGAGGTTCTTCACAGCCCGAGTGCAACTACAACTCACGGTACAAATTTTAAGAATACTACTGTAATCTTTTTAGATCCAGAAGTGCTTTAACTGTATTATGTTCCAGGATTCAAGGTTCTTTATTTATCATTCCACCACGTGTGGTACATGTGGTGGAACTAAATTGTGTACACAGGGTCCCAGTTACATCCAACAAAAGTATTAAAATGTAAAAGAAAAACGGTATTAAGATCTAAAGTATGAATTAATAAAAATGTTAATAAAAATACAGTAAGTACTAGTAGCATAAAAACAATATGCCAAACAACAGCCCCAACATGAGTCTGTAGTGAGCAGTTGAGAGCAGTCTCATGATGGAAGAAGTTGTCCGAAGCTGGCCGAGGTGTTGCACGTGAGCTGCAGAAAGTTGGCTCTGAGCCAGCACAGAAGTCCGTGGGACTCCGAGCCAGTCAGCTGAGAAATGGAGAAAACTCCTCGTAACCCTCAGACACCCCGGAGTGATGGTGCTGTCTTGCCGAATGAAACCCAGTCCTGAGGAAAGACATCCCTTCTCGGGACGTTCAGCCACCAGCTTTCACCCCACATCCATTGTGGTAATGAGAATGGACATCTCCTGGTAGAACAAACATCTTTCTTCTGATGAGAAGAACAAACTGTGTTTTCTTAGACATAATTTAAGTTCACGAATCTGAGATCAAGTTTACCTAAATTGTAACGTTAGAGTTAAAGCTTGAGTCCAAATTGAATATACCTCTCCTCAAAGTTTTAAGTTAATTTATATTATTTGCCCTTTCTGAAATAATACTATTGGTTATTGATTCATATTTCATATACAGTATTTGCCATATTGTCATTATTCAAACTGAAAATAAATGTTTACAGAATTGCATATTTAAATGACCAGATTTTTGTGTCGTTCGAGCGAGGGGAATAACATATCGTTAAAGAACTCGTATATTTCTTTTGACTGAGGTTGGTCAACATTCATTACATAACTGGTTAACGGTTAGCATAAACACCTGGTACAAGGTGTTCAGACCATTCAAGCGTTACCCCTACATATTATTAAATTGACTCCTCCTCTTAACCTATTCTTCATCTTGGTCATGTATATTAGCAAAATAATGCATTTGTCATTAAATACCAAATTTTATTGATTTATAAATATTTTTTATGAGTATATTATTTTTAGTATTTAAAGAATAATGACAGGTAGACCCATCGTCTTCTGTAACAAAATAAGAAATGTTTAAACCTCAGTAAAGTGCTTAACTATGTTTGCTCCTGGAAATATTGTTGGATTGTCATAGCTAACTTACAGAACAGCGAAAGGAACAAAAGTACCATATACAGCACATTATACACCCATTGACAAACTATTATACAACAATACAGTAATGGCCCAGACAAGCAAAGACCTTGTTTAACATTTGACTGTAATTTTTTACCTTGACCTTGGATGTGGGGTGATGAAAAGTGTATGCAACACTCTGTCTAGCGATGGTCCATATGTGTTAGCTGCTATATTAAATTACCTTAAGTGTATCAGAATGTAAGGCCTGGACAAGAGAACGTTTACAGATGAACGGACAAAGACAATACCATAATACGTTCCAACTTCAATAGGCATACAAATAGGAAATACAGGACATAAGAATCACAATCAGATTGTCATTGTACCGAAATACAGTGAGATTATAAGAATTATAAGAATTTTTATTCAGAGACAAGGAAAATAATTAAGAAAACAAAAAGACCTGCTGCTGTTTAACAATCTCAAATGTGTTCATCAAGCTGTAATACCTAACCTGGAAAAACTGGGGGACTGAAAAGAAGGAAATGAATCTCCCAGAGTGGAGATAAGGCATCCAGTTTGTCTTTGTACCAAGGCCTCTGGTGGCATCACTGTCTGCTCCAGTCCACTAGAAATGTGGCTGCTGTTACTATCTAAATGTGACAATGATCAATTTGGGGGTGCAGAAGGCTGCCATTAATCCTTCTTATGGACTCTTCACTGTGATCTTTTTGAGTTGTGAACATGTTTCTATTTACCCTTAGATGTGCTTTATGCTGTGCTCAAAACGCAGCAAAACATGTGCACTGCATTTTGATTCAGAACCCCTGACGCTTCTGAGAGTCTTTGTCTTCCTGCTTTCTTTATTTGCAGGTAGTACTGTGCTTGTCTCCTGTGGGAAGCACCCTGCGTGTCAGAGCTCGTCGATTCCCGGCCCTTGTCAACTGCACAACAATCAACTGGTTTCATCCTTGGTCAGCTGAAGCTCTGCAGTCAGTCAGTTACAGGTTCATCCAGGAGATTGAAGGCATTAAGGTCAGGCATTTGATTTCATGTTTCTATTTCATGTATATATTTATATGATGAAGTGTTTTGCCTTCGTGTGTCACGTGTCCTGATGCTCCAGGCTGGTTTAAACTGCAATGAAGATTGTCTAATTACTACCGTGCAGCTAAATTAGCGTTTCCATTGATCCTTCATCATTTGTTCTCTACTGAAGTACTGACAAATTGCTGAACACATGCCTGGAGACTCGCAGTGAGTGCAGCCATATCAATGTTTTCCATCATAGCGGTAGAAAGAGCACAACCCAGAGTCATTTATGGTAATGAGAGAAGACTGATTAAGTGCATAACGACCCTCTAAAGGTGGCCCAGCTGTCACAACCATAAAATCCTATCAAAAATGTGCACATGTGCCAAACATGTACATCCCTTAGATTGTGTGAATAAATGGGCAGCTGTTTATGTGCAGAAACATTTTTTTGCAATTGTAGTAGCAAGTGTTGTATCAGTGGCAAGTATGTGGTAACTACAACTTTATCTCCTACACCAGGTAAATATAGATCTGAAAAAGGATTAAAGTTGCAGAATTTGTCTAACATTCAGGCATTGAAGTAACAAAATTGTTGTTGTATCTAAGAGACGAAGAGAAAGAAACAAGAATGAAGCATTAAGTTCTACAATGTTGGGGATGCTTTGAATATAGTGTCAATCTGAGTAAATGAGCCTCTAACAAATGTTTTAAAAAGCTAAAACAAACCATATGACATTATATCTAAAGTTATTAAGGACTGTTTATCTTGTTTAGGAGGCAGGAGCACAAGAAATGAAGTGATCATTTATTTAAAGTTAGAAACACATGCCCTGCTAATAGATGTTATACAAGGCCAATCAATGAACTTCCTAGCATCTTAACACAACCCAGCATGCTTTGTCAAAATGCATTATGTCAGATCTTAATTAATAATGATTTTTGTGCCTGTTGGATCTATGATCATTAACAATGGCTTTTTGTGAGTTATGGTTAGGTTTGATCTTCATATTCTCTGCTCATTTGTTTTAGCTCTAATTGATTGCTAACTGTGTGATTAATAGAAATGATGTGTCCTTCTGCTTCCTGTGATGAATACCTAGTTGAAAAGTCGTGCCGCATCTGTTGCGGGTTTAGAAAGTTGGAGGCTTCCAGCTATAATGTAAACGGTGTGCATGTTTTACAAGCAGCATGTCAGTGCTCTAAACGCATTATCTTCACAGAGGTTTCAAAGTATAATCATTTCTACTTGCTGCACCTAAATTTTAGATTGAGTAAGTCAAGGCCAGCCAAGTAAGATGGCAGAACTTGTAGATGAATTCAAAGTTTATGAAGATAATATTTCAGTGCCCATCAGGTTAGAGATGTTAAACTGTACTTTATCCAGCTCACCCCGTTCTCCCCTCTCTGCACTTGTCTCCTTATTTTTATAGCCTGCAGTCCAGGAATCCATCAGTCTTTTCATGGCCCACGTTCACACCAGTGTCAACCAGGCAAGTGAAAAATACTTACGAAATGAGAAGAGGTACAATTACACCACCCCCAGGAGCTTTCTCCAGCAAATCACCCTGCACAGAAACCTTCTGGCAAAAAGCCGGGCTCAGCTTCAGCAGAAGATGAACCACCTTGAAAATGGCCTTCAGAAGCTCCAGAGCACTGCTGCGCAGGTGTTCACCTCCATTCTTTGTTTAGGGGAGCTCACCTTGGACTCTGAAGAACAATGTTGACTTATTTTTGATTTTTTTGAATATGATGCATATTGAGTTATACATGTTCTATATGTTTTAGGTGGAAGAGCTAAAAGCAAAGTTAGCATCACAAGAAGTTGAGCTAACCGTGAAAAATGACAATATTGAAGCTATAATAGTAAAGATTGGACTGCAGAGTGAGAAGGTTAGCAAGAAGAGAGAGGCTGCAGATGTGGAAGCACAAAAGGTTAGATAACTGTTAATTTTTTTTTTTTTCTTATTCACTGTTGTAGTATTACTCATGGCATATATCATACAGCATATAGAACATTTTAAAATGTAGCTTTCATGGACACTTTGAACAGGTTGCTGCCATGCAGGCAGAGATCGCTTTGAAACAAAGAGACTGTGAAAGTGACTTAGCCAAGGCAGAGCCATCCTTGGCAGCTGCAGTAGAAGCACTGAACACCCTCAACAAGGTACATTATTTGTATGAGCTAAATACATTTTTTATTAACTGTAAATGACTTCTTATCATTATAATATAAATATATTTTTAATTCTTTCGCAGGTGAATCTTACTGAACTGAAAGCTTTCCCAAACCCTCCAGCAGCGGTAATCAACGTTGCAGCGGCTGTGATGGTGCTGCTGGCCCCACACGGGCGTGTGCCAAAAGATCGGAGCTGGAAGGCGGCGCGGGCCTTCATGGGCAAGGTTAAACTGTCATGTCAGTCGCATCCGTTTGATTAATGCCAGTCTAATCTGTGCGAGGGCCCTGACATCGCCCTGCCCAGCATCTTTTCAAAGCTCACATTACAGCTGGATGCCTCCATGAATATGTTCATCCACTGGTGGAGCAAGTGTCAACCTGCTCTAACCTTTTGCTCCTATTTTTGCAAGTGTAGCTGTAAAACCATGTTATATGCACAAACACGCACATACACACATGCATGCATGCATTGTGTGTGATGGAAGCAGTTTAGGTTAAGGAAATAGCTTTGTCCTGTTTTGAATTGGTATATTCAAGATTCTTTATTTGTCATACACATCACATGTGGTACATGTGGGATGAAATTGTGTACACAGAGTCCCAGTTGCATCCAAAAAATTATTAAAATGTAAAACAAAAAAAGTAAGAAGATCTAAGATACAGTATGAACTAAGAAAAACATTAACTAAAATCACACTAAGCACTAGCAGCATAGAATCAATAAAAACAATACGCATAATAATAACATTTAAAACATACAGGACTAGGATTGGATATCATAGATTAGATCTTGTTACTGTTTTTCTTTTATAATTTATACTTTTGTTGGATGTAACTGGGACCCTGTGTACACGGTTTCATTCCACCACATGCGATGCGAATGACAATAAAGAAACCTTGACCTTGACCTTGGATACCCCTGCTACAGCTGCTATACTGTTTTTACCTTTGAACTAATGGAAGTAATAGAATGACAAATTCAGTTGCAAGTCTTGATTTCTTTTTCTGTGCCACTGAACACAATATTTCATTCAGATTACACTTTCATTGGAAACTGTTGAACATAATTACAAAGTATAAGAATAAGAACTTTTTTACAGCTTTGATGATTTGAACCGCCCTGTAATGGACTTGCGACCTGTCCAGGGTGTGCCCCACCCCTCGCACAGTGATTGCTGGACATGGGCACCGTCGACCCCCGTGACCCAAAATAGAAGAAGCGGGTAAAAGATAATGGATGGATGGATGGATGATTTGAAACACTTTGGTTATGGCTGCCTCAGAGGAGTCAATCTCCAGAAACCATCTTATTACCAGCAAACTGGTTGGTCTACTATGGAAGTGCGCTGCTTGTGGGACTGAGTTTGTTGTGGCTCCTCAGATTAAAGAAGTCCTTTGGATGAAGGACAAAACGTCTCACCAAAAAAAAAAAGAAACCGTCCACATAACCTGACTGAATTTTGTTGGATTTTTTTACCTAGATTATTGAGCATGAACTTGGATTTTATTTTATTTTTTTGCAGCTACTTTCTGTATTCCCACCTCAAGCAAAAATGATCCCATTACCACCAATACAAAGAAGATATCCTGATGCATGCTCAATACAATGAAAGATACAATACAATACAAAGAAGAACTTTACTGAATAAAGTCAGCATCACAAAAGTTGAGCTATTATTAGTAAACTTGTTTGAGGTATAGTTTCATGTAAAATAGTTCATTTAGGTAATATTTCCACGTTATAAAATGAGAAATAAGCATTTTCTTTGTAACTAATTATAATTACCTGGACAGAATAGAACGGTTAATAGCAAATATAAAATCTGGATTGCTTGATTATTTATTACATAGATAGTATTTATTCACATAATCTCACTAATATTCTCTGTTTTTTGTCCTTACTGTATGTCTCTCAGGTGGATGATTTCCTGCAAGCCCTGGTGTCCTATGATAAAGAACACATCCCTGAATCTTGTCTGACTGTGGTGAAACAGCAGTATCTAAGAAAAGCTGACTTTCATCCAGAATTAGTCTGGACTAAATCCACAGCTGCAGCTGGACTTTGTGCCTGGACTATTAATATTGTCAGATACTACGAGGTCTGACATCATATTTACAGAAACTATATTTACTATGATTATATTTTATACACAACTTTAATATGTATGTATAAAGTATGCTTTATTTATTTATTTATTTTTCAGATTTATTGTGAGGTTATCCCTAAAAGGTGTGCATTATCACAAGCTAATGCAGATCTAGAAACAGCAACAGCCAGAATGTTGGTAGTTCGAAAGAAATTGGCAGTGAGTACAATGTTATTACATTTAAGTTAATAAGCCTAAAAGCTACATTTTGTTAATAGCTTTTGTTTTGCATGATTTTCTATTTGTCTGTAGGGTCTTGATGCCAGCCTCCGGAGCCTAACAGCTCAGTTTGAGAGGGCTACAGCTGAAAAAATCTGTTGTCAGGAGGAGGTGGCACGAACCACCCAGACCATAGTGCTGGCCAACCGGCTAGTTGAAGGCTTAGTGGTAAAAAATGGGAGATGGAAGCACTCTGTGCTCTCATTGGGACTGACCGGGCATAAAATTAATTGTCACTTTGATCAGGGTGCTGGTAACTGCATCAGAAATCTGGGCTAGAAGTTGTAATGCCCTGGCAAGATATCCTAACAGTTGTATGAACATATCAGGCAAAGGGAGATGTTACAGCCCAGTCCTGCAGGATACTGGGAACATGTGAGACAAGTAGAGAGGGTTGGACCACAGAAAACGCATGGCTGAACTGGGCAACTGGCAGACTGAGCGTTTTCCAGCATTGAGAAGGGAATAGAGATAGTGTTGGCAATGTTTATCTATGCCCCTTATATGTTGTTAAAGGTAAAAAAAAAAAAACTGTTGGATTTTTAACTGAGTGCCAATTGAAAATTACGGACCATGAATCTTTACATTCTGCTCATATGAAATTCTTTATATTTACAATAAATGTATATTATATTCAACTCTTTTCTTCTCCTGCACATATTCATTTTGAGAATCATTATGGGGTTTAATGTGAAATAACAGATGGTCATTTCAGTGGCTATTTTGCAGGTTCGACTTCCTTATTTCAGAAAATAAATGTGCTTTGCATGGAACAACTTGGCTTTTAAGCATATCAAGACAAATGTTTTGTCGTTATGGCATTGACCTGGAAGCAATAGTGTACAGACTAATAAATCAGGCCATCTATATTTAATCATTAACTTACCTCAAAGCCTCAACAGCTGTTGGAAATTAACAATGTCTCACCCCAGACGGAGTGATATTCCAGGCGATCCATAATACATTAGAGTAAAATTATAGTGATTTTTAACTGTCTGAGAATTTATTATGTGACATATTCTGGATCCATGGCCCGTTGTAAGAAAATGCCACGCATGATTAATTGCTACAGGCCGTCACAGTTGTAGTATTGAAGGCTTAAATAAATGCTAAAATGATGGTGACAAAATATTCAGCCAAAATCAGAAATCAATTATAAGATTTTTAGTAGTAAATTTGAATCATACAGGTTAATAAATGAAGAAATAAATGCATTGTCATAGTTTTACAGTACATGAAGCATTAAATACGCTGATTAGATGTATATTTTTACCATGATATTGAAGCCTGATTTTAATGTCTTGCAGTCAGAGCGGGAGCGCTGGTCCCAGGCAGTTATCCAATATGAAAAGCAACGGGAAACCCTGTGTGGTGACATTCTTCTCACTTCAGCCTTTGTCTCTTACATGGGTTATTTTACCAGCCAGTATCGTACAGAGCTTTTTAAAAACGCTTGGATCCCTTTTCTTCAGTCTCAAAAGGCAAGAGCACTTTAGGAAAATCCTTAAGACTTGTATGTGACAAATTGACTTTATTTGCTTGAGTCTGTGAACTGAAGTAGACGTCCACTTGTGCTTCAACTCCAGTGACAACAGTCCTGTTTTTGTTCCAGGTCTCTGTGCCCCTGACAGATGGCCTGGATCCAGTCATCATGCTTACAGATGATGCCACTGTAGCTGCCTGGCAGAACCAGGGCTTGCCAAATGACAGGATGTCAACTGAAAATGCAGCCATCTTGACCACCAGTGAGCGTTGGCCACTAATCATCGACCCGCAGCAGCAGGGCATCAAGTGGATCAGAAAGCTACTCGGGCCAGAGCTGAGGGTGGTGCGATTGGAACAGAAAAGGTGAGATTGAAACGAGCCTAGTTTATTTTCCACTGAGTTTGATGTCAAAAAAGTGTATACAGTAGTCCCTTGTTTATTGTGAGGGTTGGGTTGTAAACCTAACTCTCACAATAAACACAATATCCCCTGTAAGTGAAATTCCGCAAAGTATTGACGTTATATTTATTTTAGTATTTATATATATTAAGGCTTTATAAACACTTTCCACACACTTGCATTGTTCTAAATCGTAAACCTTTGTGATTTTTAACAACATGCGTACAGTACTGTTTATGTAGCTACTAAATTTTATTTACCAGGCTCTGTAGAACAGGCGCGGCTCTCATTCCAGTCCAACTCTGTTCCGGTTCGACTCGGTTTCATTTCTGCAGACCTACCCTGCAGCAATGAAGCCCACAATCAATGTTCTAAACTTTTAAACCTACTAATTTTAACAACATACTTATGTGTAGCTACTAAATTTTACTTACCAACGCGTTCCCGCTCTGAGATCCTCGTCGGTCCTGGTCATTGAATTATTATTATTAATTATTAACCTTTATTTAACCAGGCAAATCTCATTGAGATCACTGATCTCTTTTGCAAGGGAGGCCTGGGCCTGAAGGTAGCCTAACATGCATGTTTTTGGTCTGTGGGAGGAAACTGGAGTACCCAGAGAAAACCCACGCAAGCATGAGAAGAACATGCAAACTCCATACAGAAAGACCCCAGGCCCAACCAGGGATTGAACCCAGGACATTCTTGCTGTGAGGCAACAGTGCTAACCACTGATCCATCATGTTGCCAGATGAAAAATATGAAAAACGTGCTGTGGTCTCCAGATGGACCACCGGACCTTCGGCTGCGTGCATCTGCTGCTAGGGCTCTTCGTTAGCCGGTTGAAAGAGACTAAAAACGTGCCATTGAGCTACAGATGGGCCACTGGACCTTTGGCACATGTCCCCACTTGGAAGTCCTCGTGGGCCGGCCACCAGCTCTCAAGATTCACAAATGGGTCTGGAGGTCTGGTTCTGGTCCAGTTCGGTGGGTTCTGTGTCGCTTCTCTGCATCTGCTGGGTGCCAATCATATCAAAGCTTTATACCTCTAGTTTTTCAGCAAAAGGGGTGGGGCTTCTGGGCAGGGCCCTATTGCCTTTTGGAAAATTTGGTCGTTATGAGCGGGAATACAGTGGAGGTGTACTGAGAGAAAACTACAAAATGGTGGTGCCTGTCCGAAGTATTTTATCTTTTCGTTAACTTTTTACTGTATATTACTGTTTCCAGTACTGTCCCAATCAAGTGAGTAATATTAAAGTTGGCAATCGTGTCCTGTACAATTTTATTTTATTTTAGCACAATATTATGTACTGTATGTTCACAAACCGCGATAGAGCAAGTCTGCAAAAGTCAAACCGCAAAGTAGTGGGGGACTACTGTACAGTGTCTTTTGTTTGCACGATCCTTATTTATTTATCTACCTATTTATTTGTTTATTTATATTGCAGTTATCTGGATGTGATTAAACAAGCTCTTGTCTGCGGTGAACCAGTGCTGATAGAGAATCTGCCAGAAAAAATAGACCCAATTCTGGAGCCTCTGTTAGCAAGAAGAACGATTAAAAAAGGAAGGTTGGTGCTGAAACGATTTTTGGAAAAAGTGAAAAATATAAAAAGCAACAATAATTTGTTTTCATTGTCTGTGTTTATACATAAGTCAATATGTTTACAATTTGTCCCAGCATTTCTGTGGCATTAAACAATAGGTACAGATTTGTCAGGTGGCTGATCTCGGTGTGTTGAGAAACCCCTGTAAGACATGACTTAGTGCTTTATTATTGCCCGCTCTTTGGATTATAAATGAATTTAGGACACGTGTTCCAAATCCCTGGGGTCAAGGCATTGATTGGTCCTTCAAGGTGGGTGATAGATGTATATTTGTGTGTTTATATTCTTGAGGTGTGATGAATATTGAACAGTCGGGCTTCAGTGTAAAAACTGAATTGAGGGCTGTTATGGTTATGTATAAGGACTCCTGGTTCCCACAAAACACCGGCACATACAATGAATTCAGCTGCTCTGCATCATTATTGATCCACAAAAGCAGTTAATAATTTGCAATTCTGGCAGTTGATTTTCTAGCATTTTACTGTATTCTTCCTAACCAAGATTACTAATCAATTTAATACTTGGCTAACATAACTCGTTGTATCTGATCTTTCCTGACAATATCTTTCCACTAAATGTATTTAACTTTTACGATCACTCCTTAAGCCACAGATGACACTTGTATAAAAATGTTTGCTTAATTCTCATATTTGATTTTACATTTGTCTTCAAAAACATAAATTCCTGCTGCATAATGTCTTCCACTGTATAAATATAACACTTCCAACAAAATAGCTAAAACATAGCTGCTCTATAAGTACCGCAGTTACCCAACCTCAAATAGATAAAAAGTACTGGAAATTCCATACATTGGGTAACTAACAGCATAAATAGAAAATACCACAAATTGATGTTCTGCTTTGATTTCCACCTCTGAAATGTTTACATCTTTCTTGCTCTGATCTATTTGTGACCATTATTATTGAACTTCCCGTTGGATGTT
Organism: Nematolebias whitei; assembly: GCF_014905685.2. Classification (NCBI taxonomy): domain Eukaryota; kingdom Metazoa; phylum Chordata; class Actinopteri; order Cyprinodontiformes; family Rivulidae; genus Nematolebias; species Nematolebias whitei. The sequence continues at coordinate 21,885,302 of NC_056502.1, forward strand.
CATTAAGCTTCTTTTGAAGTCCTGTCCGTCCAGACGTAACGATTCATCATACTAAATCTGATTATAAGTTTATCCCTTGTAGATGACCCACACACTTGTTTCTGTCGATGATTAATTCAACCTGCTGGGGCAGCCATGATGGATCTGGTAGGGCTCCACAGCTGAAGTTCATTAATAATTGGAATGTTGCAGAGTGTGAAGTAATGAATACTAATTATTCCTTTCATGGCTGACGGAAGACTACAAGCCAATCCATCAGAAAGGACTTTAATTTGGTGGAGTAATGGTTCTATCAATAGTACATTAATTCTGGCTTGTGAAGATATAGAGTTAAACCATACCTAGGCCATGTGGAACTTGTGCCATAAAAATTGGGACCTCGCCTGACACCCGAGGGGTAATTAGCGATAAATGAAAAGCCACCAGGTTCATCAAGCCAGTGCAAATGTAATTGAAATGCAGGAACAGATAATTATTGGCTGGCATTGGAATAAAAAAAAATAAAAAAAATCAAGAATATTTGTATAAAGCATCAATGTTTGGAACCAGACAAAAGTTGCTATGAAAGTTTAAGATAAAGCCTGACTTTTAGGAGTGAGAGAGTTTACAGGTACTTAGTTCAGATTGTCATTCTTATAGTATTTACGAAGCAGTCTGCACTGCATTGTATAAGAGACTTAGGAAGAAGTGATGTTTTACTTGCATTACTGTTTCATTTTTTCACACAGCCAAGAATCTAAAGTTATGTAGAGTAGAGCTGTCATTTCTAACCCAAACCCCAAGCCCCTCCCGACCCACATTAGGACTGGTCCAGGCCATAATAATGTGCTTAATGTGTGGGCCAGGTCAGTGTCGGGCTTTTGATTGCGTCAGTGGATGCGCTCGGCTGACAATTCAATTATATGGCAACATGGCTTGCCATACAATCACCAACTGCACACGGCCATTTGACCGCGCGCTGACCAGCCTTGAAAGAGGTAAAAAAGTTCAGTTATGTTTCAGATGGACGCGCGCGGACGACGACCCAAACAGGTGAGATCACAAAATATCCGACATGCCAGAGCAGGATCCATGTCTGAATAATGCAGAATGCAGGCAGAAGCAGGGATTTAATGCGCTTTGATGGCCATGAAAGGACAAACACCCCCTCAGCTCCGATCTTCAGCCACCTTTACTCAGCCACATGCGTCCGCTGACCGTTAATAACTATATACGCAGTCAAAGCTTCATTAAAAATGTTGGGGGTTTTTGGGAGTTGGGACCTGTAATTATTGTTAATTTGTCAGGTCAGGTGGGGTTCAGAATTGATGGCTATGGGCTGGGGCTGGGTTGGGTTGGATTTTTTGTGCCCAAATGCAACTCTAATGTAGAGAATGGTTTTGTCTTTCATATTGTACAGCAAGTGGAAAAAGGTGTACAGTAGTCCCTCGTTTATCGCAGATGTTGGGGACCACGCACACCCCGCGCGATAAGTGAAAAACCACCAAGTAGAGACAGTAGTACAAATTCAAGTTCAAGTACACTTTATTGTCATTACCATCTCATGTGGTACATGAGATGGTAATTATGTACACAAGTAGTAGCAGTAGTAGTAAGCAGTAGTTTATTTTAGTATTTATTGTAGTAGTAGTAGTAAGTAGTAGTTTATTTTAGTATTTATACAGGTATATATTAAGGCATTTTAAACCCTTCCCACACTCTTGCAATGTTCCTAACAATTTTCTAAACTCTTAAACCTTTTAAAAAAATATTAGTTTTAAATGGGTACTCACCAGAGAAGATGAAGATAAAGAGATGGAGATGAAGAATTAGCTGTCCAGTGGTGACGATGAAGGTGATGAAGATGAGATAAAACCAGGGGCTTTGGCTTCGTCCTTCATAATAAAAGTGTGAGATGACATCCTTTTCCAGAACAGGCCTGTTTTGTCCATGTTAAAATTTTGTTCATACCTGTAGGCCCCCTTGGCGATCAGATCTTTGAACGTCGTGTTAACAAACTCCTGCACTCCTGCTGTATCAGTGGACACAGCATCTCCGTGCAGAGAAACACTTTCTAATCCAAATCGTTTTTTGAAATTGGTCGAACCATTCCTTGCTGGCACTAAATGCTGCTTCTTCCTGCTGCAAGACAATCAAAGTTGTTTCACCTTCGTCCAGATGGTGTTGGTATCCAAAGTGATGTTTTTTTCTGCAATCATTAATCCACACCAACGATGCAGCTTTCATCCTCACAATCGTGTCGTAAAGGCGACAAACATCCATGTAGATATGGCAAACCTAAAGTCTGTCCAGAAGTTCCACTTTCTCTTTAATCATCAACATTTTCCAGTGACAATTCGGTTCACTGCCAGAAACTTTTGAACACACAGAACGTTAATAGGAGCCATAAGAAGTCTAGTTGAAAAAGTGCAGGTAAACAGACAGTAAGTGTCAATCAGCGTCCGGGTTACATAGCACAATGCTCTGTTTCTTAAAGAGACATGTTCTGACATGATTTACACTTTCATGAGAATCTTACATTTATAAAGTTGAGTTTTCTAAAAAAAAATTTAAAAAAATTCCCATGTGACATGAATCAAATTTTACGTTTGAAAGGCCGGTTCAACAGTCATGACTTCACTTTGCAAAAAATACTGTTCGGCAGAAAACAGCAGCTGGAGGCATTACAGCACTGAATTAAGGGCAAGGGCAAAAATTTGTGCAATATTTTGGATGTCACAAACCACGATAAAGCTAGTCTGTGAAAGTCGAACCGCAAAGTAGCGAGGGACTACTGTGTTTGTAATATTAGAATTGTATTTATTTTCAGACAATTGTTTTTCCAATGTGCTTATGCAACCTCTGAAATTATGACTTGTTTCCTGTTATGTAGATATATTCTTATTGGGGGCAAGGAGTGTGAATATAAAAGTAGCTTTAAGCTCATTCTTCACACAAAGTTGGCCAATCCACATTTCCCTCCAGAGCTCCAGGCCCAGACCACCCTCATTAACTTCACTGTGACTCCTATGGGCCTGGAGGTACAACTGCTGGGACAAGTAGTGTCCAAAGAGAGGCCTGACCTGGAGGCTCTGAAGGTACATTTTGCCTGCATCAAAGTTTTTAGTCATTACACCAAATGGGAAATCTAGAATGTGATTATTTTTTTTTCTTTACAAAGATGCAGCTGACCATACAGCAGAATCACTTCAAGATTGAGCTGAAGAGGTTTGAAGATGACCTGCTGAGTCATCTTTCTGAAGCCTGTGGTAATTTTCTAAGTGATAATTCTCTGGTGGAGCAACTTGAAAATACCAAGAACATGGCCGCTCACATACAGTGCAAGGTAAGTTAAAGGGTATTTATTTGTTTTCTTAGTTGCTCAGGTATTATTGAATGTCATTAAGCTGCAAGTGCCTCGTTTTTATTGCATTAGTTGTAAATGACGTGTAGTTTGGAATTTGTGCAATGGGAAGGTTTTAGAGCATGACTGAGGGACTAATAGCTCATTTTGTGCAATTGGAACGCACAGGTGGTGGAGGCCAGAGAGAACGAGACAAAGATCAACGAGGCTCGGGAACTATACCGCCCAGCAGCTGAAAGAGCATCGCTCCTTTTTTTTATCATCAATGACCTCAGCAAGATTAATTCCATGTACCAGTATTCACTCAAGGTAAAACTTGCATTCCTACTGTTCTCACATACATTTCATACATTATTACAATTTATGTTAGATTTTCACCTTAACATTGCTGTTTTCTCCGTCAAAATGCTATAAAGTAACCTTAAATATATTAAGTAAAAAAAAAACTAAAAAAAAAAACTATTTTGTATTCATTTTTAATTGTGAATTCAGTGTAATTTGAAGTGCTACTGATACACATTTTTGGGGCTGTATTCCAGGCCTTTAACTCGATGTTTAACAAAGCAATGGATCATGCAGAATGGGACGAGGATGTGAGGACCAGAGTGCAAACTCTCACTGAGGCCATCACCTATTCTGTATTCTTGTACACCACCCAGGGCCTGTTTGAGAGAGACAAGTTAACCTTCTTGTCACACACGGCCTTCCAGGTGAGGGACTGAGGTCCGCCTCGAAGGTGGAGCCTGCTGTCATTCTCATCAATCAAAGTACTTTTCTGCCCCCACATTAACTTCAATTAAAAGCAGTCAGCAATACCATACGCTGCTATTGATTACCTCTCACATTCTGCTCCGTGGCTGCTGTTCAGACAGTTGGTTCTGACAGGAGGGTTGGTTCTTATGGCGTAATGCAATTATCTGTCACTGGGCCAACTGTTGTCTTCGTAAGAATTTTGTAACTTTGAAGACTGTCCTTCATGTGGCTTTTTAACATTCACTGCCACTTATTCAGACCATATCAATGAACCCAGTTATAGATTTTTTTTTAATGTCTCCAGTTCAACATTTTTTTTCAAAGTAGCTCAATAACATAGATCATACTATACTCTTGATCATTCTCTGTAGATTCTGCTCGGTCAGAGCCTGATTGATCCCCAGGAGTTTTACTACCTTCTGCACTTCCCAGTGGAAGCTTTGAAAGTTAGCGCCGTGCCTTTTCTCTCTCCACATGCATGGGGGGCCATTAAGGTATGAAGCAACACCTGAAATCCCTGAATGGGTGACATTTTTATCTGAGCATCCCATTTCACTGCAAAGTAAGGTAATAATAACGCCTTTTACTTTGATGTAGACAATTTCTGCTGTAGAAGACTTCAATGGACTTGACAAAGACGTGGAGAGCTCACCGAAGCGCTGGAGGAAGATTGTTGAGTCCAGCTGTCCTGAAAATGAAAGGCTTCCACAGGACTGGAAAAACAAGAGTTCTCTGCAGAAGCTCATAATCCTGAGAACACTTCGACCTGACAGAATGACTTATGCACTAAAGTAAGAAAAATAACTAAAGTGATTTTTTTTTTTTAAACAACTATTCATTGTTGACCTTTGTTCAATTATTTTTTCTTTGTAGAAAGTTTGTGGAAGAAAGCCTGGGAACCAAATATGTGGAGACTGACAGGTTGGATTTTGACAAGCTGTATGAGGACAGTGGTCCCTCAACCCCTATGTTCTTCATCCTGTCACCTGGAGTGCATCCTCTCCAAGAAGTTGAGAAACTCGGTACTACACTTGTTCTTCGTGGATTGCATATCTTGTATTATTTCTTGTGGTTTAAAACTCAAAATACTATTTGCACGCAGGTTTTAAGCTGGGGTTTTCCATTGACCAAGGGACTTTACACAACGTGTCTCTGGGACAGGGTCAAGAGGAAGTAGCTGAGAGGGTTCTTACAGTTGCTTCTAAGCAGGGACACTGGGTAATTTTGCAGGTGAGATTTTTTTTTCCTCACTGAGTCCCTACTGTAATAACTTCAGGCTGTGCTTGGAGCTTCCCAGTACACATAATGATATTATCTCCTCCTGTGAGCAAGGGAAGTAAACTCAATTTGGTTCAATAAACGCTGTAATTGGCTAGATCAGCTCCGTAAATGGCCCCTTTAGGGAGAAGTGCACAGATAAGTGAATCAGGGAGGATTTTCTACTATTTCAGAGCACAGAGAAGCAGTTTTTGAACGATTCTTTTTTATGTAAACACGAATGTGTAAATAATTTCAATTCAGTTCAGTTCAATTTATTATATAGCGCCAAGTTACAACAGAAGTCATCTCTGGACACTGAACAGAAACATTCATATATAATTTAACATTATTTATCTGAGGAGCACACTGCTATGAGTTTTACTTCATTTCAGAACTCTCATCTTGAGCGAGCATGAAGGTGACAGTGGAAAGGAAAAACTCCCTCATGAGTCAAGTCAGATGTATTTCCAGCAGAACCAGGCTCAGGACAAGCCACCATCTGCTTCAACCAGCTGAGTTTGAGAGGAACAGGAAGGAGTAATAGATACTCAATGACAGGTCAGGAAAGAAATAACATTAAATAAAAACTATTCAATTTTAAAAATTCATTAAAGGAAATAAGGTCAATTTGTCCTCCAGTAGTCTAAGTATATGGCAGCAAAACAAGCCAACCCTAACTATAGGATTTATCGACAAGGAAAGTCTTAAACCTAGTTTTAAAACTGGACAATGTGTCAGCCTCACAGACAGAAACTGGAAGTTGGTTCCACAAGAGAGGAGCCTGAGAACTGAAAGATCTTCCTCCCATTCTGCTTTTGGAAACTCTAGGAACCACAAGTAAACTTGCAGTCTGAGAGCGAAGTGCTCTATTAGAAAAATATGGAACAATGAGTTCTGTAATATAAGATGGAGCTGGGTTGTTGAGGGATTTGTAGGTTATAAGTAAGATTTTGAATTCAGTTCTGAGTTTGACAGGGAGCCAGTGGAGAGAAGCTAAAACTGGAGAGATATGATCTCTCGTACTAACTCCAGTTAAGACTCTGGCAGCAGCATTTTGGATCAACTGAAGATTTTTTAAAGTATTTGGACACCCAGATAATAAACCATTGCAATAGTCCAGTCTAGACGTGACAAATGCATGAACCAGTTTTTTTTGCATCACTTAGACAAGATGTTTCTAATTTTAGTGACATTACGCAGAATTACGAAGGTGGTGGTGGTTCTGGTAATGTTTTTAATGTGAGGGTTAAAACAGAATTAACTGATGAGAACAATTTCTACCGTACCTGAAATGAAACTGTAAGCTCCATGACATGTTTGTTTTCAGAATGTACACCTCGTGGCTCGCTGGCTGCCTTTTCTAGATGCCTTTCTGGAAATGGCAGCAGTGGACAGTCATCCCAGCTACAGGATTTTCATAACTGGAGAGCCAATACAGAGCCCTGAGCAGCATGTAATCCCTAGAGGTTTGCTAGAAAATGCCATCAAAATCACAAATGAGCCTCCCTCTGGCATGAATCACAGTTTGCATGCTGCCCTCAACAACTTCAGTCAGGTTTGCAGAAATCGTCAAACGTTTCCAGGATTTGCAGTGTGCTTTTACTGAAATGTATATTTTCTTCCTGTTTATCAGGATACTCTGGATATGTGCTCCAGGGAACAAGAGTTCAACTCCATGTTGTTCTCTCTGTGTTTCTTCCATGCCTGTGTAACCGAGCGCCGTAAGTTTGGTCCACAAGGGTGGAACCACTACTACCCCTTCAACACAGGAGACCTCACCATCTCAGCCAACGTGTTGTACAACCACCTGGAGGCTAACACCAAAGTATTCTTTAATTACGTCATGCATTCCCTTTTTTTTTTTATTTTAACAAAACTTTAAATTTGTTTCACCACAACCTTTAAAGCTAATCAAATTTGGAATAATAATGGTATTTTCATTGACATTAACGCCAAACAGTAACGCTGAATGATTGTGCACTGTCTCCAATTATTGTTTGAAAATCTTTTGTTGCAACGCTATTTATGAAAAATGTTCATTACCATCTTTTTTTTTTTCAACTTCCTTACAACTATTAGCACAGCCTATAATTTAGCTTTATTTCGCAAAGACAAAAAAAATCCATTCTTTCAGAGACGCACCTCTCACTGCTCCTAATGTGTTTCTTTTAGAGCTCCCATTACTCCGGTCATAACCAATTACATCTCCCAGGTATCCTGCCCTCCAAAAACGAATGTCCTTCATTACGTTAACCAAACAGTAACCTGTATGTGCGTATACAGAGAATTCATTAGGAGGGCAATGAAGCGTTATCCTAAATGTAATTACATGCAGTAATGTGACAGTTCACAACGCTACATAAGTGATCACTGCAATTAGAGCTGATGAAGGAAGCAATTTGCAAAACAATACAGGTACAAATGATAGTGAACCCACAGCTTTTGTAATTTGTTATGAATCACAGGTTCTTTTCTTCCTCCTTCACGCTCACAGATCATAATCTCCCGCTGTGGGAAAGACTTTTCTGTCATACACTAGATCAGTTTGTGTAAAGAGAGATAATTTTGTTATATTTATCTACTGTTGAGGTGAGGGACTTGGTGAACACGTACCTAAAGTTTCAAAGAAGTGGAGAAAAGAAAAAGTGATAATAGTTTTAAAAACACCAAATAACCTTTTAGTCAATGCATGTTTTGGTATCCCTTGTTTATTGGCTTTACAATGTGATTAAAGTCTACAAATTCTACCAAAGTCCTCGCAGGTCCCTTGGGAGGACCTGTGCTATCTATTTGGAGAGATCATGTATGGAGGACACATTACTGATGACTGGGATAGACGACTGTCCAAGACCTACCTGCAACAATTCATGCATCCAAAGATGGTAAGGGAGTGGTGACGGTGCTTTGTAAAAAATACGTTCTTTTGTGTTTGAACAAAAACGTTGCACTTTAAGTGAATTGGATTGTATTTGACAGTACAAATGTTTAGTTTGTAAATAACTAAATTATTTATTTATGTGTCTTTTGGGTTTTCTCTGTGTGATTTGGCTTTCTTTGTGTTGTAAGGTAAATGGTGCCCTCTTGGGATGTAAAACTAAACTGCACTTTTGATGGTTTTTCATTTTCTGTTATCCCATTTCACAGTGCAGAGGTTTGTTCAGGGGTCTGCAACCTGTGGCTCTGGAGCCACATACGGTTCTTTGGTTCCTCTGCAGCGGCTCTTTTCAAGCTTTGACCAAAACTAACATAAAACTGAATTTTTTTTGGTTGTTATACAAACAGCAAAAAAGTACTAGTTTTAGCTGTTTTCCTGCCATTTCTTTTGCAAATATGTGAACACTGGCACAAGTACAAGGAGTAAAGCTTTATCTTTATGCTTTATTTCTTTATATGAAGAACTGTCTGCATAGTTTATGCAGTAGATTTATTAATAATAAAAAAAAATGGTTAAAAACTGAAAAATGTCCCCTTTTACAAGAATCTGGTCTTTTTCTTTAATAAATGTTAAAAATCACTAAAATTTTTTGCTTTATAATGTCACCCTTACTGGCCACAAAAGCTGCCTCCAGCAAACCTAAAGTGGCCCATGGGCCACCAGTTGATAACCACATGTGTAGCAGGGTGTTGCGGCTTCGGACAAGTTTAATGTAGTGAACGAAGGTGAAAAATGACTCTTTGGATTGTAAAGGCTGCAAACCCCTGTTTAGTTAGTCTCTGCTGCGTGACACTACATAACAAGCTTTAGTGTCTTCTTATCAAGAGGATTATTCACAAGTCACTTCCTTTTGAAAACAAACATATGCCATAAATCCAGTGAAACAGGGATCCTTGTATTTTGTGCAACCTAATGTTTCTTCTCACTCGTAATTTGACCATCATCTGTTTTTGTTCTATTCCTAGTTTGAAGCTGAACTCTTTCTGTGCCCGGGGTTCCTTGCTCCTCCGTTCTCAGACTACAGCGGCTATCAAACTTATATCGATGAACATCTCCCCTCTGAGAACCCATCTTTGTACGGCCTCCATCCGAACGCTGAGCTCGAGTGTCTCACTGTCACCTCAGAAAACCTCTTTAGGACTCTGCTGGAGCTGCAGCCACAGGACTCGGCAAGGGAAGACGATGTGGCTCAAAGCACAGAGGAGAAGGTGTGGAGAATAAAAAAGAAGCTGCTGAGAGTATACAATAAATATTTATATACCCGATACCTGAGCAGGTTTGTTTTATTTCACAGGTTGTGTCTATAATTGAAGACATTCTGGAGAAGCTTCCAGAAGAATATAATGTATCAGAAATGATGACAAAGACAACAGACCGTAGCCCCTACACATTAGTGTGCTTTCAGGAGTGTGAACGCATGAATGTTCTTGTAGCAGAAATAAAAAGGTCCCTCTATGAGCTGCACCTTGGCTTAAAGGTACCGTTTACTTTGACTGTGCAATAAAAGTATATTTGTAGCTTTGTACATAAAAATGTCTTGGTGTAGCAATAGGGTTTTCTTTTTTTTTCTACAGGGAGAACTCACCATTTCCCCCAGTATGGAGACTCTACAGTCTGCTCTATTCAATGACTTAGTCCCAGAATCCTGGGCTCATTTGGCTTATCCCTCCACTAAAACACTGACACAATGGTAACATTTTGAATTATTATGTTTTCAACCAACTAGCTTTTATTATGTCTCTCTTATTGTACTGCTTAACATGAGCTGCCATTAAAATGCTGCATCGTTGGTGAATATTTATGTCATAGGTTGAGTGATCTAACTTGCAGCTGTCACGAGCTGGACGGTTGGACTCAGGACTTTGTCATACCGGCAGTCGTTTGGCTTTCAGGGCTTTTCAACCCACAGTCTTTCCTCACTGGTGAGAATCGGATTTGTGAGCAAGATGATGATTTGAAATAACGTGAACCAGATTAACAAGAATTATTAACCTGCAGTCATGCTTTACAGCTGTGTTGCAAAGTATCGCTCGCAGGAATCAGTGGCCTCTGGACCGGGTGACTCTGACTGTTGATGTAACGAAGAAGATGAAAGATGACTTTGGACATCCTCCAAGAGAGGGGGCCTACATCCATGGACTCTTCATGGAAGGTCAGAATTGATTAGCCTGGAAATCCCTCCGTGCACCCTCACTAAATATATTTGTATATCTTTGACAGTACTTTACTGAATATTAATATTAACATGCCATGCGTTCTCTCAGGAGCACGTTGGGACACTCAGTCTGGTGTTATCTCTGAAGCGGTCTTGAGAGACCTAACCCCCTCTATGCCTGTGTTGTACGTCAGAGCTGTACCTGCAGAGGAGCAAGAGATCAAAAACACTTACATGTGTCCAGTGTACCGCACCAAGCAGAGAGGGCCCACGTATGTGTGGGCTTTCCACCTCCGAACCAAACAGTCACCAGCTAAGTGGGTGGTAGCTGGAGTTGCGTTGCTTTTGTCCGTGTGAGACTGTAAGGAAGCTGCTCTTTGTTTGCTTGTGCCTATTTTATTTTATATCTAACAATATATTGGAAACAGCATTGATAAACAATCTCCATCCAGTATTAGATTATGCATTTAAAACATGTAACTTTTATACAATGTACAGTAGTTACAATTAATTACGTTATAGATTTTGTTCATTAGATTGTGTAAATGCATTTTATGTGTGACAGAAGTAACAGAAATGCATGAGTAGACTTTTTAGTTCAACTTGTGTTGAACCCAGGGGTGATTCTAGAATCTGACCTTTAGGGGTGCTGCATCCCTAGTGCTGACAATGGCTCATGGTTTGAACAATGTGGTGGCCATTGGCATCAGAAGCATTGAAAATGGGGTGGGGGGGACACACTGGTGGAGGGAGGGGGGGGGGGGGGGTGGGGGGGTCCACTCCCAGAATAATTTGCATAAAGTAGATGCCATTTCCTGCATTCTGGTGTATTTTAATGGGTTGTTAAACATCTACGTTTACCTATATATGTATACACTTGATTCAATAACTATTTTAGAGAGCACAGCACAACAAGAAGTAGCACAAAGCTAGCAGCGTACAATACAGATGCGCTAGCTAAGATGCTACAGACGTACCACTCTGCTTTACATGACACAACCTAACAAATGCTTTGTACAAAATCAGCTTAGCTTTAACCAGTGGCGGCTGGCCAATAGAGGGTGCTAGGGCACCGCCCCACCACTCATCACTTGTAACATTACCTTGAATGACATACAAAATAAAATAAAAAATATTAATGATGAGTAAAGTTGTTTCTTTCAAAATCATTGTCTCTGATTGATGATGTATTTCCTCCCTGGGGTGCAAAAATCTTTGCCGATAGACTCTTGTTAAAAATTGTACATGCACAGTTAGCTCCTCTTCATTACAAGATATAGGACCATTAAGAGCGCTCCTCTCCTGCGCCCAGAGCTGAATGCACGGTACGGATTGAGTTTCTGGTCTGAAACAGATTGTGGACACACAACCAGGCTATTGATGAGAGAGGCTAGGCTAGCTGATGAAGGTAGGCTTTAAGTTATTGAAAGCCCTTTATCTAATGCCTATGTTGCCATTTCTGACTGATATGCCTCTCAACTTTTCGCTCTCTCTAAAATGCAGATAATATACATATAAGATACAGGTGAACATGCAGCTTCCTGTTTGTCACTGTTGTATTCTGCTTCTCATGAGGTCGGTCGCAGAGCTTTATCCATCTTTTACATTTTTCCAAACTCGGTTTAGGTTTTGGAAATGGAATAAACTGTATTCCACCCTCTACAGCAGGGCTATTCAACTAAACTGCACTGAAAGCCATCAGCGCAGGGGCCAGACATCCAACAATGCAGTCATTATGTAAATAAATGAAGTATTACAATGATCTTACCTTTTAAATGTGTTTATTTTGTTGTATTGAATCATAAATGGAACGCAAACCCAGAAATGCCCCCCTCCCAGGGGTGCTTGAACACCCACAAAAAGAGGCTAAAATCGCCACTGGTTGAACCTGTCGTCTCTGCGTCTAGCACTGTTGCACGTCTCCCTCGAGTCTGGCTGTGATTTGTTGGGAGCTCATGTCTCCATTTTAGACCATGTAATTTTGGAAAGGGAGCATATTTTATTGGAAGGTCAAGATTTAAAAAAAGCTCTCAGGCTGCCCTCTGAAAACTAAATGATACACAATGCTGTCTGGAGGCTTCCCGGACCGAATTCCCAGGAGATGATGTGCATGCTTTGCTATTGACTTTTAAATGAGGTGCGTTTGACATTGACCTTTTGTACGGCAGAGGCAGCATACTAACAGACTAGTGTAATTCATTCAGCCGAGCCTGTTGGAAAAACCTATCCAAAGACAGCGATAGCTTTGTATGAGAAAGCAACACATTAGATTACCCATCCTTTATCGGTCTCCTCTCTCTGTTAGCATCTGATTAACTTAATCTGCACCAAATAAAACCTTTAACTTTGAACGAGTCTAAGGAAAGACTCATTTAATCTAAAACGTTATCTATTTAAATTGGTTTTATTTAGGTTAAATAAAAAAGTGAAAACAGGCCAAATTAAGTTTTACTCCCTTTATTGCTAAACAGATAATTTTTTTCAAAGCTAGGATGATTTTGCACAGCATGGCACTGAATGAAAAAATGATAACACAGCAGAAATGTGAAATTAGATGAGAAGAAACACATTCATCCCTTACCCCAATTATTTAGTGCTTTTTTTTAAACTAAAGAAACTTTATGATCTTGTTGTCATGGTTAAACATGGCCATATTGTTGACGGTGTGATACACAAATTACAGCAACTGCACCAGGCTGGTGTGTTTTTTTCAGGGAGGTGGAGGAGGAGGTCAAATCAGCACTCTTCTCAAATGAGATTTTCTCCAACGCTAATAACTGCTGTGCTGCTCTTAATTCCTCCCTGCAGCCTAAGTGGCTGCAGACAGACAAATGGAGGACGGAAGATTGATTCTGTGCATTGTGTTGCAGGGGGGGAAATAAAGAAGCGCTCTTCCTGCAGATTCTCTAAATCTGCCTTCTCTTCCTCTCATTAGCCCACCGCAGCAGCTAGCCGCTCATTTGGTGACAAGGAAATGATACAGTGCCGGCTGAGTTTGGGAGGAAATGGCAGGGTGTGAAGGCCCGGCGCAGCAGGGGTCATGCCACGCATAAGTCATGTTAAAGGCCAAATGGGACACCTGGTTAAAGTAAAAAAAAAAATAAAAAAAAATGCATCTGGGTCACACCTCCGCCTCCCTGCACCAAGTGTTTGTCCAAAAAGCATTTATATTCAGAAATGTGTAAAATATTGTGCTGTAACTTTCAATTTATTTAGCTGTAAAACATTCTGCAATACTTAGAAGCAAACAACTTAAAGATGAACTCAGCAGGAAGTGTTCAAATCATCAAAATCTCTAGAAGCTTCACTATAAATGTTATCAATTAAAAAAAAAACACGTTAATTTTCTGTACGACATTTAAAGTTTCCTGATGTCCCCGAGCGTTTTGTCCTTTTACTCACTGGTTACCAGTAATATTTTCTTAATTTCTCCAGAAAAATAAACAGCGTTTAAACTTGATGTTCTCTGTAAAAATGACTGACAAACTGTTTTATATTTTAATATGTTTGGTTCAAGATGACTGTCACTTGCATCACATGTGGTACATGAGGTGGAATGAAATTGTGCACTCAAGGTCCCAGTTACTCCCAAAAATAGAAAAAATGTAAAGTATTAAAAAGAAAATGGTATACAAGGATCTAAGATATATGCTAAACCATAATAATGTAATAATACGGTGCATTAAACAGTGGCCTGAACATGAGTTTGTTGTGAGCAATTTGTGTCAATCCAACAGTTTTTGTATATTCTTTGAGAGCCCATAATTGTGCAGATAAAGAAATTTCTGCCAACTCTTGATGTCTTTGTGAATTTATTGTTTGTTTGTTCATTTTCCCAATATTTTTTTGTTTCTTGATCATTTTTTTAAAAATTGTTCAAACTTCCAGCTATGATTAAAAACTACAGTGTTTCATAGATACAGTTAAGTCTACTTATAGTTTACATAATATTACGACCAGAGGTGGGAAGAGTACTGAAAATTTGTACTCAAGTACAAGTACTGTCACGCTGCTTAAATTGTACTCGGAAGTAAAAGTACTGGTGTTATAAAAATACAGAAGTAAAAGTAGCAAGTAGTCTTCTCAAAAAAATACTCGAGTATTAATTACATTTTAACCAATTGATGTTTCATTGTGTTATCAATAGAAGGCATTCAGTTTGATTTACTGTATATAGTCGCTACATTCAAAGCACATTTCTCAGACGCTCAGAAGCTCCGTCTTATTTTAGTACAAGGCAAACCGATGGCAGTGACAATATCTAAGATCTTTGCATACTTAGCCAAACTAATAACCCACACATACAAACAATGAGACTCTACTTCCTCAGGCGGCTGAGGTGAGCTGGTCTGGGAAGCTCAGTCCTCACCTCCTTCTACAGGTGTGCAGTGGAGAGCATCCTGTGCTCCAGCATCAACGTGTGGCATGGAGGCTGCACAGCTGCAGAAAGAAAAGCTTTGCAGAGAGTGGTGAAGGCTGCACAGAAGTCTGTTGGAGTCAGCCTCCCCAACATCACTGACATTTACACCTCCAGATGCAGGAAGAGGGCCACCTGCATCATGAAGGACCCCACTCACCCAGCACACACACTTTTTGCCCCGCTCCCCTCAGGAAGGAGGTTGAGGAGCATTGAGTGTAGAACCACTAGACTGAGGAACAGCTTCTACCCTGAGGCTGTTAGACTCATGAATCTCTAACCAGAATAATCACTGTGAAAAAATCACTTTATGTTGCTGCTGATCTGTTTCATGTTGATGTGTTCATTTGTACTTATCTGCTCATACAGACTCATGTTAGTGCTGCTGTTCGGCGTAATTCTTTTTTGCTATTAGTGCTTAGAGTATTATTTAACTGATGTTTTCCTTAGTTCATATCTTAGATCTTATTACTGTTTTTCTTTTGCATTTTATCGTTGGATGTAACTGGGACCCTGCGTACATAATTTCGTTCCATAACATGTACCACATGCGGTGCGAATGACAAATAAATCTTTCTGACTCTGACAATAAAAAAACAATATACTGGGAAA
>NC_056502.1:21900876-21907044 GCF_014905685.2 Nematolebias whitei
CTACTTACTACTTGTACTATTCCTACTTCATGGTTTTTCACTTGTCACGGGGCTTCAGGGTATGGATGTGATAAAAGAGGGGCTACTGTATGTTTTTTTAGATTAGATGCTGAAGTCTTGTAAGGTGCCATCACTGTTGGAGCTCAAACAAAGTTTGCATCTGGACTCTGTCTTATTTTCATCCTCTGTATATGAAACTTTCCTCCAGGTACGACCACGGACACTCGTCCTCAGCCTTTATCTCGTCATTTTCTCTGTTGACATGTTGTCCTCTGTCTCCGGTTTGCCTTTTTCTCCAAATCTTTGGTCCATAAATGACTCTCTGCTCTATGGAGTTGTCCTTTGCTTACATCATAGATAATGATCTGAGAGCCTTATTGGCTACAAAGATGCACATAAATAGTTTGAATATTAATTCAAATTGCGGCCATACTCCGTAGCAACTTCTGATTTTAAAAGTAACGAAGTAGATTACATGATCTAAATTGTACTCGAGAATGAGTAAAATTACACATTCAAATAATCTACTTAATTACAGTAAAATATTTGTAATGTGTTATTTCCATCCCTGATTACGACACTTTTTTTACACATATAATTTATCTGACAGGTGTAGGGTTTGACTAAATTCATTCAGTTTTAAGAGTCCTGCATTTCAATACTTCATTCTGCTTCAACTTCTATCATTCTTACATTTAAAGTGAACTATAATCTCTGATTTTAGTTTCTTAAGGTTATCACTAGTCAACACGTGTTTATATATTTTTTAAAAAGTTCACAGTGCTTTAAAAAATTTATTGCATGCACAGATGACGGTGGTCTGTCCATGGTTTGACATTTCACACAGACCAGCCATAA
The DNA here is from genome assembly GCF_014905685.2 of Nematolebias whitei. Lineage (NCBI taxonomy): Eukaryota > Metazoa > Chordata > Actinopteri > Cyprinodontiformes > Rivulidae > Nematolebias > Nematolebias whitei. The sequence goes on from NC_056502.1 coordinate 21,901,735, forward strand.
CAGTGTACAAAAATGTTTCAACAAATATATTAAATCGTATCTATACAGCAAATAAACAGTTCTGAAATAAACATCTATCAATGAAGTTTCAACTTATTTGTACAATATTAACAGATTCTAATTTACATTTGATAAAAAGAAACTTTTTTTTTAATTGGCTACAGTTCAAACAAGTTCTGACGATGACAGTGGCCTTTAACCTGACAAAACCATCTAAACACACACTATAAGGTTGTACACTGCGTGTTCCTAAACATTAAGTGCATACAAATTATTTTTCATATCTTTGTCTGGAAGGTTCTGTAGTATTTAATTTGACAGTTTATACTTAGATGAAAATGTCATGCTAAAGGATATTTAAAAAAATTTAAATCTAAAATGTTTGTCTAGATGAAAGACACTGGTTAATAGTCCAATTGTTTTGTTTGTTTGCTCAGAAACAGAAGTTAAAGTCCTTCAGCTGATTGTCTACAGCTCATCTAGACGAAAGGCAAAACTTTATATAAGCGGTTATGTTTTGATGCTGAATTTAGCACGAACGCCTGCAGTTATAACTCATACACAGACAAAATACAGTACAGCACTCACTCCATATAATCTAGTTCCTGCACCTACAATCTGTAATGTGGATAGCCTCATGTAAAATGCTGCACCTGAAAATAACGAAAAAACAGTCACCGTTCCTTCCATCTTCATTTCACATGACAATATTTAGTCTCTGGACTGTTTTACCTTTGGATTTACATCTGGCAAAAAAAAAAAAAACACAACATTGAAACTTAAAGACAAGAGTGTGTAAAGGATCAACTGTAATACTCTTTGGCTAAATCTAAGAAAACACCTTCTGCTGTCCTAACACTGAAGATTTCCGAAGGCGTCATAAAACCAGCCGGTGTCACAGAAATCACTTCACGATGTGCTGTAAAAAAAGATTGTAAAGGACTGTGCCAGAAGTTTTTTTTATTGTAAACAGTGTTTTGCAGGGTGCTCCTTTAGCTGTTTGTTTGCAGTTTGTGGCTGTCAGAGCAGCTTCATCCTGACAATCCTCTGCCATCTGTGGGAGAGAAAAGGAACAGCAGCAGCTTTGGGCCCACACATGTAAACGTGTTGATAAATGTGGCTCGAGGCTTCTGCTGTTGTTGCAGTTAAACCGCTGGCTTTGCAGCATTGATGTTGGATGCTCCCAGCTGATATGGATCAGACCAAATGTTGTGGATGCATGCAAACATCTCCTGCAGTCTTCCCAAGATGTGTCTTTTACATCTTCTTTATGGCTGTGCTGACAGCCTCTGATTGAAACGCTCCGTCTCGTGTTCATCAGGCCCTGAGCGGTACGAGATGAGACGGTGACAGGTTGATCCTTGGCAATTTGACAAAGTGGGTAGAACACAACAAAAGCTGGTTTTATTAAGAGCGAGGCTCCAGCCTGTGTGACAGTTCAAACAGAGTTTGCTGATTGTCGATGACATGAAGGTAATCGATGTACGCTCGAGCCTCTGAGCTGCTTTTCTGGGCGATTCCATTTCCTGGAATGAAAAGAACACGATAAAGTTGTAGCTGTAGAATCCACAAGAACTCTTGTACATTCATCTTTTTTTAGGCTTGATTAAAACTTGATGAAATTAAAAATAGACAAATGTTTCCATGCTCCTAATACTTTATTCAAATCAAAATTTGCACAAAATCCATCCATCCATTCATTATCTATTACCCGTTTCTTCCATTTTGGGTCACGGGGGTCACTGGTGCCCATGTCCAGCGGTAACGGTGTGAGGGGCAGGGGACACCCTGGACAGGTCACAAGTCCATCACAGGGACACATAGAGAGACAAACAACCATTCGCTCATTCACACCTAGGGACAATTTAGAGTTACCAATCAGCCTAACATGCATGTTTTTGGCCTGTGGGAGGAAACCGGAGTACCCGGAGAAAACCCACACATGCACGGAGAGAACATGCAAACTCCACCCAGAAAGACCCCGGACAGGGATTTGAACTGGGGACCTGCTCACTGAGAGGCAGCAGCTCTACCGTGCTTCCCTTGCACAAAATCAAAAGGTTACATTTTAAAAAAATAATTACTGTCTATTTTATAATGGATTTTTTTATGAAGAGTTAAGAAACAAATCTGCTTATTTAATTAAAAATCCTGCTAAAAAGTCAATAAATAAATAAAAAATCACACTGTTTAGCATCCAAAAGCTGACATGTTTTTAAAAACTTTATTCTGCCTCTTTAGCAGTTACAGTATAATATTAGAATGTTAGATTTATACAATGTCACTTAAACACTTAAATTAAGGTGTAAAATCCTAAAATAAGCAAATAATTCTAGAAAATACTAGTTCAAAGTGCATAATTCTCAATTTGGGTGAAGACCAGGGTCCCTATCCTTGTTGTAAGTCAAATTTTCTTCAATGGCACATAAAACATCTTAAAATCAGATTAGTTAAGTGGATACAACATTTAAATTAAGGTCTAAAATACTAAAAAATAAGCAAAAAATTCTTAAAATCAGCTTGTTCAAGACTACATAGTTCTCAGTCTCTTTCCTTGTTATAAGTTCATCCATCCATTTTCTTTACCCGCTTATTCCATTTTGGATCACGGGGGTCGCCGGTGTCCATGTCCAGCAATCACTATGCGAGGGACGGGGTACACCCTGGACAGGTTGCAAGTCCATCACAGGGCTTGCTATAAGTCAGGTTTTTTTTTTTTTTAAGCATAAAATAATTTTTAAACAGATTCCTCAAGGGTGGATACTCATTCTAAGAACATATTGCTTAAGAAAAAGCAATCTTTGCTCATAAGAAGTGCAATTTTCCTTAATTTTGGACTATTTAGTTTAGTTTAAAGGCAAACAGTAGATTCATTTGCTAGTTTTTAAATTTTGACCAAGCAAATTTTGCTTACCACAATTGGCAGATATTTTTTCGTCTCAAAATAAGAAAATTTGGTCACTTTTATGAATATTTGCTTATTTCAAGTGCTATTTTTGCAGTGTATCCTCGCAGCGGTACATTTTGGGCAACTTCAAACTTTTTGAGGATGTCATAAATGTAAATAGTGCTGGATTGGAGCAGAAAATGTCCTTTTTAACTTATCGATTTAACTTGGACATCACAAGTGTACTTGAATACTATTATTTTACATTCCAGCGTCCGACACAAGCAACTGAAACACTCACCCACGTGATCTTTCTGACACTGCCGGATGAGCCGTGCCATGTCTGCTATCATGTGCTGGAAACAAAAGTAGACGTTTGATCAAATGTTTAAATCCAGCACTTCTACACGTCTGTGAACAAACAAACAGACGGAAAAACCTTACCAGCTTCTCAAAATTGACCATGTTATCATGAAACGTTCTGTTGCCTTCATGAATGAACGTGATATCTGCAACAGATACACATTTTGTTTACAATCATCAAAAAGCATTTCAGGAAAGTGTTTCTTGTTGTCGGGTAATGAAGCTGCAGAACTGTGAGGAGACCTTTCAGGAGCAGAGGAAGAAAGGGAATCTTTGGAGCCTTCATCTTCTTGAAGGAGTCCCTGTAGGCCTTGTGGTTCAGTGAGGGATCCTGTGAAGAAATGTTCTAAATGAGTGTGATCCTCCAGAGATGGACATGTCTGTGCATGCACGCTGCATTAGAAGTGAAATACAGAAAGACTAGAGCAGAACGAGCAGATAAACCTCTGATGTTTTCACACATTCATTTGGATTAAGACCTTGCAGTGTGGATTAATGGGGATGTCTATAACATTAGCTGTTAAAAAAAAGTGTTATTTTTTACTGACTGAACACTTACTGTGACTGTCTCCAGCTCTGAAAACAGCTTTTTAAACTTTCCAGGAATTTTCTGCAGGAAAAAAGGTAAAACAAAAATCAAATAGTTGCAGTGTAATAGTAACAACAACGACAACAACAACAACAATAATAAACAGAATTTCTAACCTCCCAGGTCTGACTGAGGCGACCAATGGCTGCAGCATTCAGCCCCATAATGATGGCAAAGAAGCTGTTGAGGTTCCTTTGAGCTTTACAGCTGGAAAAGACCAACGAAGTAGATGCACTTTACAGTTTATGACACTAGAGGGCGCCAGAAGCCCTTTATGTTAAACTGCAAAGATGTGAGGAGGCAGTGGAAAAACAGCATGATGCCCATCAGTGAGTCATCACAGTGGAGTTGGATGTGAATAAAGCTACTAACTGAGCAGCAATCTTGATGAACTTCTTGATGAGTTGGACTCTTTTGCAGAGATTCGGGCACAGCAGCACCTCCGTCATCACCCACAGCTGCACTTCGTTGCAGCGCTGCAGCAGCAGCTCCAGTGCTGTGGTGTGGTCATGGCAAACATGTCGGCTGAAGGTGAAGTACACCAGTTCCTGCTGTAAAAAACAACCACAAAAAGAACAGTGTATGCAGCAAGCTGAAGGGCAGAGGTATGTCACCCGAGACAAGAAGACAAGATTTTTAGAGGCAGATGTTTAGGGCTAAATGTTCAAAGTGAGGCGAACCTCATGCATGGAGTTAAAAATGGTCCAGTCAAAGCTGGTGAGTGCCACGGCCACGTCCCATGTGGTTAAACTCAGCAAACGTGCCGTCCTCTCCTGCAGCTCCGAGCTGTCTGTCAACGGGTTCTGAGAGAAAAACACACACAATCAGCTTCTCTTTTAACTTAATGCCATAAAGATTCACACACAAACAATAAACTACTTTCAGTGCTGACACATTCTTACCATAGGAAGCTTTTTAAAAGCTCAACATCTCCCTGTAAAATGTGTGAGCGCTGAATTCAAATGTCATAAATAAATTAATATTTTCAGCTTTTCAGTGCGGTTTCTCTAAAGGCCATTTGAGCTTCAGATCATTTTGTTCAAAAATATATTTTAGCAACATTTAGAATATGATAACTTTTACTGCTCTATTTATTTTATTTTTGTCTATAAGGAAAATGATCACAAAACACTTGGCTAAATCAAACAAAACTTAGTGCTCGCAGTGAGAGCACTGGCAGATGGAGAGTCTAATATAATTTCAAAACGATCAGCCTCACTTTCATTAAATTGTTAAAGACACTGATAGAAGATGTGTCTTTTTATCTCTTTTGTTAAATTGTCCAGGTGTGAGTGAGAGTGGGAATGGTTGTTTGTCTCTATGTGTCCCTAGGATTGACTGGAGACGCTGGAAAGGTGTCCAGGGTGTCCCCCGCCTCTCGCACAGTGACTTCTAGATATAGGCACCAGTGGCCCTTACAACCTTGGATGGATGGATGGATGGATGGATGGATGGATGGATGGATGGATGG
>NC_056502.1:21927044-21963290 GCF_014905685.2 Nematolebias whitei
ATATATATATATATATATATATATATATATATATATATATATATTATGCCCTTTTACTCATGTATAACCAAAAGAACTGAGCAGTTTTAGACTAAAATAGCTACAATACTTTGTAAGATTTATAAACTCGAGTTGTTTCTCTGTCCAGATCAAACTAAAATGGAATTTTTCAAAACCAGGAAAATAATGACTTTTAATGAAAATACATCAATGAATAAATTAACAATTCAAAAGTCTTAGTTCAGTATGTTTAATATGTTAAAGAACTATTGTTATTTTGTAATTAAGTGTGCCACCTTCGCTGCACTTGTCCTCACTGTAAAAACAAACAAACTACAAATGAATCCAAAGATGTTCAGAAGAGTTTCAGCTTGTCACATGAGGGCAACAGAGCCAATGTGTAACCCATTAAACTGTTCTCTACAAAAACGTGTTGACTCATCAATCTGGTCAGAATTTAACTTGATTTATATGAACTGAACTCATTTAAAGAGCTACCAAGAAAAAATTGTTTTTCACTGAACCCATTCAAAACATCTGAACTGTCTCTTTCAGATAAATCTCACTCATGTACTCTAGTAAACACAACCAAGACCAGCAGGAGTCAGATTAATAAACAATACTGAGTGCAGATTACTACTCTAGTCTGTCTGAGTGCAGATTACTACTCTAGTCTGTGGCTGAATCTGTCACAGGTGGATGCTTTGAAGGTGAATGATAGTACTCAGCAGCACACTGTTATATTTCCTGTCTAACTTTATATTAATTGATACACAACTCATGCATGTGTGATTTCATATAAAACATAACTCTCTTGAGCGCCTCAAAATGAATAATCATGCACTCCTCAGAAGATAAGCTCAGTTTATTGACTTCCTTAAGCCTACAGATTGAACAATAATCTGTGATTTTCCTGCCACCATCCTCATGAGAGAACTCTTCCATTTTTGAAAAATAAAAATAAAAAAATGAAAAGAAAGCTGCTCTTTGATCATGTCCCTCGCCTCATCTGACTGCTCTCAGACGTTCGCTCTCATTGAACTCTCTCTCCAGCTTCAGCAGCAGAGGGTCTTCTCTGCCTTGGCAACAGTGGCACATTATCCTGTACCTGCTGGGATGAGAGGAAATGCTTTGATTTGTCACCACTGTGACGCTGTGTGTGTGTCGCTCAGTCCGTTACGAGCAGTGTTTTTTTCTGCTGGAGGTTTAAAGAGCAGGCTGAAAGTTTGGATCCTCATCAGCACATGATTGATTAGCTCAGTGAGGTTGTCCATAAAGTGCTGGTCTCCTCACTTATAGCTGAGAGATGAAGCGAAATGAGAAGTCAAGCCAGTTCTTTCATCCTGTCTCTTTCAATGTATATTTTAAAAAGCAAACTATACCTTCTACCTTAATGTTGCTCACTGTGGTACTTGAATATACAACAAAAAACTATTTATACACTGACTGTGTGAAAGTGTGGCCAAGAAGAGCAGAAAGATGCAAAGAGGAATGCTGACCTGACACTTTCTCCTGTGTTGTCCCTCGGTCATCGTCCAGCATCAGGTCATTCAGCAAGTGCTCCAGGACCTTCTCGGGGGTTCCGGACACAACCGCATACCTGTCGGACACGACAGAATCAGAAGACGAGTCCTCCCCGATAGAGGACAGAGAGCGGCTGCTGCTCCACTCCTCCTCTCCCTCTGTTCCCTCATCATCTATGTAGCGAAAGTAGGGGACGTCGAAGGTGGGCACGGTCACCGGCTCTGCCCGGCTGGTGCTGTCACTGCTGCTCTCCTCCTCGTCCTCCTCCTGCTCCACCAGGGCAGCGTGCAGCAGCAGCCTGCCCTCCTCCTGCTGCAGGTTCAAGGACTGTGGACGAGATCCCATCCTCAAACAGTTCTTGCACCTTTACGCTGGCTTCTGCTGCTCCTGCATGACATCTTTACACTTTCATTCATGCACCTCCAACTCCTACAACCAGCATTTCACTGTTTATATCCTCAGAGCGCACTGATAGACCACGATGTGTCCTCAGCAACAAAAAAAATCCTCATCAGCAGCTATTTGCATGTAAAATCTCTGCCTCATAGCCTCATTCTGCCCACTTCTATGTATCACATGTAGTCATAGAGCTGCTATGTAAAGCATGCCTGAGTGAGAGTGTGATCGACAGAGGCAGAGAAGGAGGATGATGAGAGGAGTGCAGGGAGAGAGAGGGAGAGGATTAAGAAGGAGAGGCTTACCTCCTGTTCTTTGCCTCTTCCCTCCCTCCTCCCCTCGCTGATGCAGCGAGCCCGGGCTTCGCTGACGACACTCTCTGGAGCACGAGCACGTCGTGGCCCCTCTCTCTCAGACACAAGCGGACTGCTTCGTCACTCTGGGGCTGTAGAGGAAAAAGTGAGGAGGGGAGAGAAGCATGTCATCAAGGAGTTCCCTTGTATTTTTCCTTGATTTCCATCATAATACTCTGACAAAGATGAAACAGAATGTCATTATTTTGCCCTTATCATAGGAGCCCATTCGGGGATTAACATAAATGAGTCACATGCTTAAGTTGCTGATTTATGCACATAACCAATTAAATTATCTGTGGTGTCCGTGGGGGGGGGGGGGGGGGTCTCTTTCAAGCTGTCGTTTAATTATTCTTTGCATATAATTATGGCTTGACTTGGACTTCCTTTAACATTTAAATCTTTGTGGTCATAGATTCTTCCGTTGTATGGTGTACTTCTCCCAGCATCAACAAAGAAATAAAAATAAAAATTAAATTTTAAAGTAAAGCATAGTATGGTTATGTTTTGAAACCTGATTAAATTGTAGTTCAACCTGAAATTAGGCTACTATGTACTGCAATAACTTAAAATAAAAAGACACAACTTGGAACTCACTCAGCACACATTTTACACTTATATATATATATATATATTAATAATGACAACTTATATCTTTAAAGATGGTTTAATTTAAATAAATATTGTACATATCATATTCAACCACATTTTCCTTCTTCGGTCAGATCGTTTTATTAAAGTTTAATTATCAATCTTTTATTGTCTTGAAACATGGGATGTATTTTATCTTGCTGTTATGAAATTTAGAAAAACTGTGATGCAAAAATGATGATGTTAATGATTTACAGTATGTTAATGTAAAATCACGTTAAGTAGTAGTTCAGTGACTTATAACAATTATTTTATGTGTATTACCTAAAGCTTCACTCTCGGCTCTTTTCAACTAAAAGGACAGTTGTGTTTTCTGAAGCGCATTAGAAAATGGAGGGTCCAGATCAGAAATGCAGGTTTTAATGAGGATTTGGCTTCATGCACAGTGGTCCTGCATCAGTTTAACCCCTCCTCCACTCCTCAGCTGTCAGTCAATGCATCACCTCTGTTCATGCAATTAGCTGATGTCTGACAGACTGGATGTGGCTGCAGTTTCCTCGTCTAATTATGTTTTGTGGAGACAGATCCAGGATCCTTCAGTCAAGCTTGACTTTCTGACATATTACACATATTAGTGGACACCTATAAACAAACAAACTGACCTGCAGGGATGTTTCTGATAGTTGTTACAATCCCATTATTACTCAAATAAAAATGTTCTTTGATGTAATGATGTCAGTGAAGGGTTGGAAAAACTGCACTTTACCGTCACAGGATTTAGCCCCCGGTGAAAAGAACAAAGTTTGTACATTTCCAGGGAAGGAAGAAGAACTGATTGACTTCCTGACTCCAGTAAACAATACAAGTGGTTTCTGGTAGATCCAATTTATGATGTTCAATTTGTGCTTCTTCCTTAGTCAAAGTAATCAAAATACAGATTTTGCTCTACAAAGCATGAGAGTAAAGTCAGAGTACTCAGGGTGTAGTTGTCATCAAAGCAGCTGCTCCTTTTGAGTTGACCACACAGTCCCTTCACAAAATATTGTAACTCGCTCAGACTGTTAAAGTCTTCTCACAACAAAAACCATCAAACCAAGAATAGTCATAACTCCAGGCTTTGACCCAAAGTTAAATCCCACCAACCACTTCCCGGTCTCTTTTTGGGTTTCACATGAGTTCCTCTGAGACAATCTCAGCTCGCCTGCTCGTGCAGCACAAATGGTATTGAACACTTCACAAAACCTGTGAGAACTGCAGGACGGACAGAGTGCAAAGGTGATCTACACTGGGTCTACAGATGGATCAAATTATGTTTGTACTGTTAATGCACATTCTAAGTAGATATACAAAAGCTTTTTCTTTTTACAATTAAGTTGAAGTTTAATAGTGAGAAATCATAGAAAACACAACTTATAGGATACAAATCAAAAACAATATTAATATAAATATGAAAAAAATATATATATTTTTTAAACGTAAAGTTAACTGACCAGCTATGTTTAAAAGAAAATGTGCTACAAACAACTTTTAAATAATGAAATTCTCCATTTTAAGATTGAAAGAGATTGCATAAGTTTTATGATATCTTTGCACTAATTTATATGAAGCACTTGCATAAATGTACAGCCTAATGTATAATAAGACGGTTTTATTCCATCTGGGATTGAATTTATTTCTAATCACTTTGACGTCTGACATCAGATATTAACGAGTCACATGTCATACAGCCTGAGCACAACTGCAACACTGTGGCGTCACTTTTAACTATTTTATAATCAAGAAACAGAAGATGAACTCAATAACACTAACAATTTTGGATAAATGTCAAATATCACCAATTATAGGTCCAATATTTTAGACTATCACTGGATTCACAGAAGTACTGTTCACTGAATCATTTTTACTTTCTAAATATGAAACATTTATGCAAATAAAACAATAAAAGTAAAACAGACTGTTGCATAATGTGTCATTTGATGATCGTTAGACAGGTGGTGGTGGATGTTGACTTTTTACTGATGCAGGTGCAAGTTCTAGCCTTGCTAAGGAGAAAAGGTCAGAGAGCTGACGCACAGGAACTCACTCTGAGACCACACAATGTACAAGCACGATGGACCACACCACCTACGTCATCTCTTCCTGCAATTGTTTAATAGTTCAGCAGACGTATACAGCCGGCAGGAAAGGAGAAGCTGAGCCCTTTCTTTAAGCCAATCCATTGGCTTCTAGGCAGCTAACTTGCAAATGATGTCATGTGTTTAAAATAGTGCAAGCTGGTGAGAACAGACAGCATGCGCACTTGCATTTTCAAAAGTGACCAATGTTCATAGCGATGCTTTGAAAACACACAACACAAACCCAACTTTAAGATGATGCCATACTGTTTATAATTGAATCCTACATTTTACTAGCGATACTACAAAGGTGAAACACCTTGTTTTATCAATGCACAGTATGATGAATACATTTTGGCACTTAAAATGCAGTGTTATTAGAATAGCTTGTATCAACAGGTGCAACTCTTCTATAGCAGTCTAAACTCCATTTAAGTTCTTTTTTTTTTTTTTTTTACTATTTTTGCCTAATGCAGTTATAATTGTCATGGGCAAAATTAAAGAAAACATTATGAAACAGACAATAATGACAAACTATAGATAACATTTAATTTTTTTTAACACAGAAAGAAGAGCAAGAAAATACTGTTACACAAAGCAACATAAAACTAAAGTACTGCATTTTGTTGTGTATTTCTCACCTCACTTGTCCTTTCTGGACCCTTGCTATGACTTTGCAGGAAACGGCAACCATCCTTTGCCAGTCTCTGGACCACTTCTAGTCTGGACAGTTCCTCCTTGTCATGCATGATGCACTTGTTACCCTGCTGCAGAGCAGGGGGCACAGAGAACATGTACTTCAGTCCACAATCCCATGACATGGTCAGCTACTACCAACTTACTGCCTTCTTAATATATATATAAAAAAAAACTCTCACAGAAACTGTAAAATAAATCGTATGCACAACCAACACAGTTTTTGTATAAAGATATTCTGGGTATTTAAAAGTGTCTTCTGTCGCTCCTGTCAATGTAAATCCAAGTTTTTGTTAAGTTTGGCATCAGAAGGTTACATCTAAAACGGCCCCATCAGTTGAAGCTCAAGTATTCGTGTGGCTGCATGTACTCAAATGAATGAGTCCCCTTTTTGTACCTTTCACCAATAGGGCGGAGAGAGAGTTTGGAGCACCATGAGCTGAGGAAACATCTGGTGAGCTAGACAACCCTAAAAGGGAAGTTTCGAAATCTCCCGAAAGCAGGAGTCAGGATTCAGGATTGGGCAGGGTAACCAAAGGTCAAGCCTTTTCATAGGGCGGAGATGCATTGCCTGTGCATTAAATAGAAAGGAAAATAAAAGCCAAATTTCCTGCAAAATTAATACAAACTATTAAATAAACGTCACATTGTAGATTCTCTAGTAAAGGCAAACAAAACTCATAGCTCTCCTAAAGCATCACATCCATAGATTTGTTGCATTATGATAAATAGGTAGTGATCGAGAGACTAATCATGCAAGTAACCATGCTTGAACTCTATCAGTTCAAAAACCACCTTGATTTAAGAGCATAAACATATTTGTTTGATGAAGTAAAAAAAATAACAAAACAGACATAAAAGTTCCAACAATTTTCAGTCAGGTCATCTGGACAATTTCTTTTTTTTGTGCTGAAACGTTTCACCTTCCATCCAGAAGGTTTCGTCAGTCAAGGAAACGCACAACACAAAACTGATTCTTCCCCCAACAGCTTACTCCAAAGTGGAAAAATGTGTTATGTTGGTGCTAAGATGGTCTGTTTGTCATGTCCCCTCCTCCGGTGCTGGCCCTCTCCCTCGTCGACAATCATGTCAAATTGGTTCAAAACCAACAAAGTCCATGTTCAATAATCCAGGTATACAATCCAACAATTTTCAGTCAGGTCATCTGGACATTTTTTTTATAAATGTTAATAAATGTTAATCCAGAAAATTTTCTGCACACTTATTGTTTCATGCTTTTAAATTATGGCAATTTTATGTATTTTCAGTTATATATCAAAAATGTATTATAGACTGCAGTCTCTTGCTCATTCTTGCCAAGTCTTCAGTACCTTTCTCTACATTTGGACTAAACAGTTATTGATTTGAGCTCAGTTCTCCTTGTATTCAGTATGAAACGATCACAGAATGGTGGCAATATCTTGTTAGGCCTCCACCGACCTGAGGAGAAGTGACTGAGCTGTATATTCTTAACACATCCAACATGCACAGTTTACATTTAAATTTAGAATTTAGGAGTTTACACACTTTAAGGTCAAATCTGTTTCTCTGTCGCTTAAATAAATCCATATTTTTGTTCATGTCTTATCAGCCGTGAGCCCATTTTGTTAAAGATCTCCTAAAGGTTTAACTCCTGTTTGTACTTTAAACTTGTCAGCAGTTTCCTGCACATATAAGGAACCAATGAGATCCAATAGTGCATGTATTGATCAATGTAAAACAAGAACATTCATTTTTCATATACTGCATTTAATCTTTTTCACCTCAGTCAGCAGCGTGATGCTTGATTGGGTCCTTGCAAAGCCGTTCAATTTCTTTGTTACCAAACTGCTGTGCTGATGTAGCAGACTCTAGAAAGAGAAAAGACTGCATCTGGTGGGATTTTTCTTTTCATTTGAGGTCGAGTCTTGTCAATTGACTTCGCTCTTTCGATGCGTCTGATTGGTAACACAGCTCTTTTAAAGTAGCATGCAGTGGCAACGAAAAATGAATAGATAAAATACTGGTAGTGAGCTTATTTGTAGGTTTTTGGTTGTTCAAAATAAGCTACCTGACTGTCTTTCAACATTATGGATCCAGGTTACCTAAGGTCACAGACCACAAGGAAGGAAACGTGTTAGGAAACAGAGGGAGAAGAAGAAAGTCAAGAATGTAGGACTGAGGGTGGCAACTCTAACTGTGGGGACAAAGTCAAGCAAATGTAGAGAGCTGGCTGACATGATGCAGAGAAGGAAGGTATATGTTTTATGTGTCTAAGAGACCAAATGGAAGGGCAGCAAGGCTCACAGCATTGGAGCAGAGTTTAAACTGTTTTATCATAATGTGGATAGAAAGTTAAAATGGAGTAGGGGATGGTCCTGAAGGAGGAGTTGGAAAATAATGTAGTAGAGGTGAAAAGAGTGTCAGACAGGGTGATGTATCTGAAGGTAGAAGTAGAAGGTCTTATGCTAAATGTTGTCAGTGGTTATGCTCCACAAGTTTGATGTGATGTGGAGGAGAAAGATAAAATGTGGAACTATCTGGATGGAATTATAGAGTATTCCCAAAGAGGAGAGAGTGGTGATCAGAGCAGACCTGAATGGACATGTTGGTGAAGGAAACAGAGGGGATGAAGTGATGGGTAGGGTTGAGGTCAAGGGAAGAAACCAAGAAGGACAGATGGTGGTGGATTTTGCCAAGACAAAGGAAATAATAATAATAAACACTTATTTCCAAAAGAGGGAGGAAGTGACCTATAAGAGTGGAGGAAGGAGATTTGCAGGTGGACTACATTCTGTGTAGAAGAGGAAACCTGAGGGAGATTGAGGACTGTAAGGTTGTGGCAGGGGAGAGCATGACCAGACATCATCAGATGGTTGTTTGTAGAATAAGTGTTGTTGTGAAGAAGAGAAAAATAGTAAAATCAGAGAAGAACACCAAATGGAGGAAGCTGAAGAAGGAAGAATGTTGTGAGAAATTCAGAGAGGAGCTAAGAGCTTCCAAATAACTGGACTACAGCAACAGTAATTAGAGAGACAGGTAGGAATGTACTTGGTGTGTCATCCGGACAGAGAATGGATGATAAAGAAATCTGGTGGTGGAATAGTGAGGTGCAGAATGTCATTCAAAGAAAGAGGTTAGCCAAACAGAAATATGACAGTGAGAGGACTGAAGAGAGGAGACAACCCAACTCCAAAACAACCCAATTTGGCATTACAATAATTTATCCTTCTAATAGCATTGGGCGTTACAGACAGAAAGGAAGCCATGAACTTCAGGGTCTCCAAGGCCAAAACAACAAACAAAAGAATGCCACTTCTGGTTAGAAAACAAAATCACAGCTTATATAATAAAACAAAAACTACAATTCCTAAGCTCCCTGGCTGTCCACAAAACAGGAGAAAAGTTAGTTAAAATAAAATGGCGGAGAACCCCTACCAAACTTCCCATTTGAGAAAAAGTTCTTAAATTGTAAAGTTCACAGACAATCAGAAAAATCTTCTCAGAGTTGCTAAAATACTTGGTACATAGAGTTAAGTTCAAAGTCAACCACACCACAACAATGCTCAAGGCCAAGTGGAAATGCCCAAGGACAAAGGGAGCATGACATTAGATCACTGAAGCTTTTATGCAATCCAGTGATGAGGAGGAAGTGATTCCAGGTGTGCAGCATGGTGTGACAGCAGGCCTGTAAACAAGCAAAGGAAGAGAATGTTTGTCCTCTAGTAAGAGAACCCCTAGAAATCAGTGGACGTAACAGTGCCCACTTTTTAAAAACAATGGTGAATTACAGATATGTAGCAATTACAAGGGAATTAGGTTGATGAGTCACACAATGAAGATCTGGGAGAAAGTTGTGGAAGTTAGACTTGGACAACAGGTGACAACTGGTGAGCAGCATTATGGGTTAATGCCAAGAAAAAGCACCAAAGATAACATCTTTGCTTTGAGGATGCTGATGGAGAAGTAAAGGGTCAGAAAGAACTCCACTGTGTTTTTGTGGATTTAGAAAAAGCATATGACAGGATGCCAAGGGAAGAGGTGTGGTATTGCATGAGGGAAATCTGGAGTGGCAGAGAAGTATGTTAAACTGGTACAGGGCATGATGACAGCAGAACAGTGGTGAGATGCTGTAAGAGTGACAGATAGCTTCAAGGTGGAGGTAGGAGTGCATCAAGGATCAAATCTGAGACCCTTCTTGTTTGCTCTGGTGATGGATCGACTAACAGATGAGGTCAGGTAGGAATCCCCATGGACTATGATGTTTGCAGATGACATTGTGATCTGTGGTGAGAACAGGACACAGGTAGAAGACAACTTAGAGCGGTGGAGGTATGCACCTGAAAGAAAAGGAATGAAAGGCATTCGTAGTAAGACAGAGTACATGTGTATGAATGAGAGGGAGGCCAGTGGAACAGTGAGGATACGAGGAGCAGAGGTCACAAAGGTGCAGGACTTCAAGCACTTAGGGTCCATTATCCAGGACAATGTGAAGTGTGGTAGAGAGGTGAAAAAACAGTCCAGATAGGATGGAGATGATGGAGAAAAGTTTCAGGAGTGATTTTCAACTAAAGGGTGGCAGCAAAGGTCAAAGGAAAAGTTTACAAGACAGTCGTGAGACCAGCTATACTGTATGGTCTCGAGACAGGGGCATTGACGAAAAGACAGGAGAAAAAACTGGAAGTGGCAGAAATGAAGATGTCAAGGTTCTACTTAGGAGTGACAAGGATGGATAAAATTAGGAATGAGGTCATCAGAGGTACAGCACAGGTTGAACAAATGGGAGATAAAGTTAGAGAGGCCAGACTGGTAGGTTGGCAGATGGTTTGGACATGTCCAGAGGAGGGACAGTGGGTATATTGGTATAAGTGTGTTAGAAATGCAGCTGCTTGGAAAAAGACAAGGAGAAAGACCAAAGAGAAGATATATGGATGCAGTTAAAGAGGACATGGAGGTAGTTGGAGTGGTGAGAAGATGCAGAGGACAGAGGGAGATGGAGAAGGATGACTACTGAAAAAGGAAAAGTCAAAAGAAGAAAAAAGAAAAAGAATCCAGGTTGTTAACTAAGGAAATTTAAAATATGATGAGACTACAGTGAGACAAAAAAATATGGGGCATATCTAGCTTTAATATGCCACCACTGACCTAGTTTCTGAAGTACATTAATTAAAAAAAGATATTGCTTAAAGGCAGACTTATTAGCGAGCTTTCTTCAATACTGCTCTGTGTAAACAGGGACTACAACAGCAACCCTGGGAACCGCACTTCTATACTATAGACCTGAAGCACAGTACAACACTAGAGTGATGAAACTCTTCTCAGCTATTTACGGAATCCTCTTTTTGAAAAATTTCTCACTCAAGGCTAATAAGTGGAGGATTTTAAACAACTAAAGCAATGGCATTGTCTTACAGCATAAGAGGGATGGAAGTGTTAAATGTGTTTTGCTGTGTTTGATGAACACAACAGACTGCTAACAGGAGTAATGGAAACTGTGATATTAATTTGAAGGAGACTTGATGGGGACACAGGCTTGACTTCAAAGGGGAAGTCATGCCATTCTTCAGCAAAGAATCACTGCTGTTTTCTGCTATTCTTAGCTCGCTAAGACCTTCCTGACCATCTGGGAAGAGGACTACAACTAGAATATTTTAATGCAATTTGCACATTTTATGGACAGTTTTGTAAGTGAAACATAACTTTTCACTAAAGACTAGTTTAATGATGAATTCAGTACTGTTACTTTTCATTAGCCAGTTAGATATTTCTCATATATGTATGAAAATATGAACAAAATAGATCATGGAACCATTTAAGATTTCTTTACAAAAGAAGTGATCTCTAAAAATGACCATCTCCCTGTAAAAAGTGGTTTACTGTAATAATACAGTGGTGGTGTTAAGTTTCTAAACGTATGATGCTTTTTATACTGCAAAAAAATTAAAAATCTCAGGGTTAAACAATGAGACAACTGTGTACTGAGGAAAATTATGCAAGTATTCCCAATTTTAAAAAAAGTATCACAACATATTGGAGAGATTCAAGTTTGACATTTCAAATCAGCAAAATGCATGTCAGATTTGACTAGGAACAATCATTATTTGTATGCGGACATACAGTATTGTAACGTCTGATCTTCAAATCAATTCTTTAGAGAAGTTTATATTATAAAAGATTTTTTTATATTAAAGGAAAAAAAATGTTGCTCATCAAGGTGGAAAAAAATAACTAAACCATGTCTTTGAAAACTTTTTTTTTTTTGGCTCATCCTTCTTCCAGGGTCACCACAGTGAAATCCTCCTCCATCTCAATCTGTCCTCACTCTAGCCACCTCCATGTCCTCTTTAACTGCATCCACATACTGTATCTCCGCATTGGCCTTCCTCTTTGTCTTTTTCCTGGTAGGATATCATTCTACCCATATACCCACTGTCCCTCCTCTGGGCATGTCCAAACCATCTCATTCTCACCTCTCTAACTTTATCTCCATGTCCTTCAACCTGTGTTGTACCTCTGATGATCTCATTACTAATCTTATCCATTCTTGTAAGTACTACGTGTTGTCATCATAGTATGTTCCCATACATTGAAATTAGTTCTTTGCATTTAATCCATCATACTTGTGATACACCTAGGTGGAACAGTGGGGCAGCTATTGTCACTCCAAAGGAGAACCTCAACATCTTCATTTCTGCCACTTCCTGTTCTTTCTCCTGTCTTTTTTGTCATTGTCACCGACTCCGTACAGTTCTACATAGATGGGCTCATCACTTTCTTGTAAAACTTTCATTTTACCTTTGCTGCCACCTTTTTGTCACAAATAATTTATTTTATTTTCATATCACATTTCTCCATCCACTCCATTCTGCCAGGCTCTTTTCTTCACCTCTTTACCACAATGTGTTTTCCTGGACAGTCAATCCCAAGTGCTTGGAGCCCTGCATCTTCTTGTAACCTCACTGTTCCACCAGCCTTCTTCTCATTCACACACATACTCTGTCTTACTACAGCTGAGTTCCTCTTCTTTGAAGTACATACCTCCACCTCTTCAAGTTGTCTTCCACCTGTTTCCTATTCTCACCACAGATCACAATGTCATCTGCAAACATCATAGTCCACAGGGATTCATGCCTGGCATCATTTGTTAGTCAGTCCATTACCAGAGTAAATAACAAGGAGGGGCTGTGAGGGCTTGGGATGATCCCATCTCCACCTTGAAGCTATCTGTCCAGTGGCAGTTTCTGATATGGGCGATATAGGCAGTTGCCCAGGACTGCATCTCGTCAAGGGCGGCATGAGCGCCGGGCCCCACCCCTTCCCTCCCCCTCAAAAAAATAAAATGCAGTGTTTCACATTGCCTGTCTAGCCTACATATCGGTTTCCTATTGCCCACTTGCGGGGAGTGGGAACCCTCTGCCAGGTGAAGTGCGTGTTCTGCTGAGGTTTGGCACACAGGATATGAAAGAAGGGGAGTGGATTGAGCCAGGGGATTCTCTCATCTCCCTTGCCAGGACAGGGATGCATCTAATAGCACACCTAATATAATTAGCTTGCTAAGTAAATTACAAAATTGATTGCTCCCTATAAAATCACATTTCATTCATAATATTATAATATAATATTGCATTCACAATATTGCATTCATAATATTGTATTGTAAGCTTATTTGTGTATAATTACTGAAAAAAAAAAAATCCACACCAAGGAAGGTGAATTAGCTTAGGCCTTAGTGGTTTTGACGCCTGCTGGGGGAGTGCCAATTACATACATGGAAGATGGACAAGAACAGGTTAAAGCCACCAGGTACCTAATTTAGGAAAAAGAAAAAAGAAGAGAAACAAGCAAAATAAGAAACAGCACAATTACAATAGGCCTTTGCAGCGCTTAGCTGCTCGGGCCTAAATAAAGGTAAACATCTGGGTCATCTCTTGGAGAAAGAAAGATGTTATGGTATGTATTGGGAAGGCTGTGGCTGAGTGGTTAAAGCAGTCATCCTCCACTGGAAGAGTAGGGGGTTCGATTCCAGCAGCGGTCACATGTTGAAGTGTCCCTGGGCAAGACACTGAACCCCTCATTGTATCCGATGTGTGTCCCATTGGTGTATGAATGTGATTAAAAAGCACTGGTTAGTTTCTACAGAGTAATATTAGCTTTTTAGAGATCTAGTAGAGTGCTGTATGAATGGGTAAATGAGGACACAGATTAAATTGTAAAGTGCTTTAAGTATCTTGATTAGATAGAAAGGTAATATATAAGTACAGTCCATTTACCATTTATGTAAGCTATAGCCTGTTGCAAGATTACTATTAAGACACTAACTGTTGTTTATGTTTAGCTGCTTAGAATAATAATAAGGGGCCGAGATGGTGTAGAGGTAGGTCAGCCAACTTGGAGCCAGAATGTCACAGGTTCAACTTCCCGCCATGCCCACATGCTGTGGGGTCCTTGAGTAAGACACCCAATCCCCAACTGCTCTCCAGGCACCCACATAGCTGCCTGCTGCAGCACCTGAGTGTATCTTACATGCGATGAGTTAAATACAGAGCACAAATTTTGTCATTGTATGGGAACATGCAATGATGACAATACATAGCACCTAAATTACTACATGGGAAAACAATACTACGCTACTATAATTACTAAATGCAATGATCTTGTGATGTAGCTTGGACTATATTAAATAGCCGCTAACTGGAAGGGGCATTGATTTGTTTCCTATTCTGAATATTTCACAAATTGCACATATATGCAGGTCTGTTTGTGTTTGTCTTAGTTGTTAGCCATTTGCTGTCAGTATCAACCATACAACAACTGAGCAGATTTCATATGATGACATTATTGATGACTGCATCAAGGAAGGCAAGAAGGGTCTAGATGAAGATCCAGGCACATCTCTCCTGACAGGACCCACGGAGCATGTGGAAGAGCATTAAGTGCATCACAGACTATAACAGCAGAGGTGCACAATGCGGGACCCCTCACTGCCTGATGCTCTTAATAGGTTATATGCCTGCTTTGAAGACCCAAACCACCCATCACCAGACTTACCTCACCATCTGGAGAGAAGTTACTCAGCATGACCCCAGCAGAAGTAAGCAGGACCTTCAGGAAAATTAATTCTCACAATGTCACTGGCTCAAACAACATCCCTGGGAGGGTGCTGAAGGACTGTGCTTATCAGCTCTGCGAGTTGCTGGCTGATATGTTTAACTCCTCCCTCATACAGGCTACTGTTCCCACCTGCCTGAAGACCACCACCATCATGCCAGTTCCTAAGAGCTCTACAGTGACTGGTCTGATTTATAGGTTTGGTGTCAAGGAAAGGATTTTTTCCAGAAGGACAGATGGTGGTGGATTTTGCCTAGAGGATGGAAATACCTGTAGCTAACACCTACTTATAAAATGGGGAGTAACATAGGGTGACCTATAAGAGTGGAGGCAGGAGTATGAAGATAGACTACATTCTGTGTAGAAGGGATAACCTGGAGGAGATTGGACACTGTAAGGTTGTGGCAGGGAAAAAGGTGGTCAGACAGCATTGGATGGTGGTGTGTAGGATGACTGTTGTGGTGAAGGTGAGAAAAAGGGTAAAGTCAGAGAACAGTAAATGGACTGTACTTATATGGCACTTTTCTATCTAATCCATCCATCCATCTATTATCTTCCACTTGTTCCGAAGTCAGGTCGTGGGGGCAGCAGCTTGAGCAGGGAGCCCAGACACCTCTTTCCACAGCCACCTCTTCCACCTCCTCTGGGAAGATTCCAAAGCGTTCCAAGGCCAACCAAGAGACATAGTCTCTCCAGCATGTCCTGGGTCTTCCCCAGGGTCTCCTCTCAGTCGGACATGCCCGAAGCACCGCCCTAGGGAGGCACCCAGGGGGCATCCTTACCAGATACTCGAACCACCTCAATTGGCTCCTCTCGATGTGGAGGAGCAGCGGTTCTACTCTGAGTCTCTCCCGATAACTGAACTTCTCACCCAATCTCTAATGGAGGTTCCAGCTAACCTGCAGAGGAAACTCATTTCAACTGCCTGTATCTGCAATCTCATTCTTTCGGTCACTACCCAGAGTTTGTGTCCATAGGTGAGGGTAGGAATGTAGACCGACTGTAAACAGAAAGCTTTGCCTTACAGCTCAGCTCCCTCTTCACCACAACAGACTGCTGCAGAGTCTGCAACACTTCAGATGCTGCACCAATCCATCTGTTAATCTCACGTTGCATTCTTCCCTCACTCGTGAACAAAACCACAACACACTTGAACTCCTTCACTTGAGACAGAACCTCATGTGGAATAAGTAAAACCACCTATTCTCTATTACTCTGGATTTTATTGGAGTAATTTTCAGAAGAGTATTGATAATTAAGATACAGTAGTTTGATACACCTGCAGTTTTCAAGGTTTGTTTTTACGCATTAATATATATATATATATATTTTTAGAAACTGTTTAAATATTTGAAAGCAGCATTTTGTTTTCAGATTAACTTTAGTAAAAGTCATTATCTCTGTGTCTGTTAGCTGATGTCCAAAACTAACATGAGTGATACTTTGTGTCAATTTGGAAAGCAACATCAAAACACTTCTAAATATGGCATTGACACCATATTTAATGGTGACTAGCTCTTATAATATTCTCCTTTAAAGCCTTTGTACCTATCTAGAGGTGAGGAGGAAACTTTAAAAAAATCATCCTCATCTGATGCCTTAAGAAATAATACTGCGCTATTGAAATATTTCCTGAGCTGAAAAATTAATGGACATTAAAATGCACCAAGATTGGTGTAGCTATCAATTTGTCTCAATAAACTGAAGTGAAATAAGAATATCCCACTCAACAATTATATGTCTCACAAATTTTAAAAAAGATCGACCCACCACAGGCTACAAAGATTACTTGACTTTTCTTACACATTGTACAACCGAAGACTGACTGCTTTGTGTTTATTTAATTTTCAGGTGTGCAGTGGTACTATCCAGTGAAATTGCTTTCTCTCCTACGGTGAGACCATCATCATCTTACCAAAGGCAAACTGCATAATTGTGATTAAAGTATTATAACCCAATGAACAGTCACATTTTTCCAGTGTAGTATTAGCTGGTAGGTATTGCCAACATTAGGGATTTAGGTAATTTATGCATTAGTAGGTGCTTGATATTCATACCTTTCAAACACCCTACACTTACTAAGAGGTTATAAAAGATGGCATTTGTATTGTCTAACCTTTAAAATCATTGACATGATAAGAGGAATTAAACATGACTTCCTAAAGTGTTTACATTAGCTTTTAGCTGCTGTTTAATCCTTTGTATTCTAGCCATGTTTGTCATTTGAGTGTTTTTGTCTATTTTTAAGAAAACTTTTCTTCCAGGGTTACATTTTCAGTTTGGTGATGCATCTTAGCGTCATTCTAATTGTTTAGCTCGTATTCATTACCATGTTTCCATATGCTTCTTAGAAATTTGAGTGTGTTATTCAGGAGTTTTTGGATAAAGTTGATGGCAACATCTCTTTTAATACTGAATGAAAAAAGTGTTGTACATAAATTTATGCATCCAAGACTCCAAAAAAATATTCTTCAGTCTGCTTTATTTTCATAAATTTCAGGCTTTGAAATGAGTACAACATATACAGACAGAAAACTTTTACAAATATATTAAAATGTGATACTTGTATGACAAATAATCAAACATGGATGATACTTTCATAGCATTTGAAATTGTATATGAAAGAAATATGAAAATGTGTAGTTGAGAGTAATTACTAAATAATGTAACGTGTACTTGTTCTTAGCTGAGGTAATGTTTTAGTTCATCAGAACTACAGAACAAAAAGGAAAAATGGTTCTGCCAGTAGCAGTGACTTTTGCTGCCAATACCTTGTACTTAACACTGATTTCAAACATGCCACAAAAACAGAGTTCTTAAAGTTATTGAAAAGTAAGGTCACTCTTTATCAGGGAATTAAATAAAGTTCATTTAGTTTTTACTAATCTAAGTACACAAGTCTTAAGATCAAATATACTACCAAATACAATTCTACTTAACTTTGACTCAAGTACCTGCTATAATGTGATAGTGATTTCATATAGTTCAGGTGTACATGCATTAAAAAGGCAAATGTTTGCTTGATTCATCCACAGAGAAACAAACCAGGTGAAAGATAATATGTCTGTCCTTTCACTTTGTCCAATAAAAGGGGAGGCTGCTTTTTCAAGTTTTAAATCGAACAGTCTCACATACAATTCCCTTATCTTCCTTTCTGGACTTCCCGGAGTATTTCCAAGTGGACGGATCAGTAACATCAATGCCACTTGTTTGTCATCTTTTTATTTCCATCATTCACACATGGATTGTCCACACTACATCTCTTCTTCGCTGAGTGAAAGTTAGAAAAATCTCTCCATCCATATAAAGCCATGAATGGTAGCAAACTTGTTTGAATGTCTCACAGCTGCAGTCATTCTGAAGAGTTTGCATTGAAATGCACCGATGCCTTAATCATTATAAACCCTGTTCTGTTACATCAGGATATTTCCCCTGGCGGTGTCATTCCTGCATTGTTGCCACCTCAACTTGTGTACATTAAGGGGGAGTCTGTCTCCCACTCTTCTTCACTTGAGTTCACGTTACTGTTGTGGTGCTCTGGAAAGCAAGTGAGGTGTGACACAAGCTTGCTGTGCAGAATGGCAAAGCAAAGTGGTGCAATATATGTATGATCAGGAGAGAGAGGCATTCATTTCCCAGATGCAGAGTGGATCC
This sequence comes from Nematolebias whitei, assembly GCF_014905685.2. Taxonomy (NCBI): domain Eukaryota; kingdom Metazoa; phylum Chordata; class Actinopteri; order Cyprinodontiformes; family Rivulidae; genus Nematolebias; species Nematolebias whitei. The sequence goes on from NC_056502.1 coordinate 21,945,460, forward strand.
AGTGCTCATAAGCTTTTTATGCCTGGATGTGTAAGTCATGTTTCCTCATTATGTGCCAAGACGGTCTTTTCTCTTGGCTCTGTGCGCATAAAAAAAATACATACTGTGCCCAGAAGTGATGAATAATACAGAAATAATAACAAGAATGCCAAAGTGTTCTGGTTGTGGAGCAGAGATCACCATGATGAAGTGAAGCAGGTCCATTAGGTAATTCATGGAGCTCTGCACTCCATTTACTACTCCTCGCTCTGACTCACAGATGGTCTCCTGCAGTAGCTGGGTGACAGTCAGGTCAAAGGACCACAGACCTGAAACACACATGATCAGCAGAATCAGACCCCATACCTGAGCTGTTCCCACAAACCAAGTGGAGCTAAAGTGAGCCTATTTATCCCCTGCTGCTACAAAAGATGAACAGTCATGAACGTTTGGACCTATTTTATTGAATCTCTCAGAAAGTAATAATTGGTAGTATGTCTACAACTGTGTAATGGTTGGAGTCAACTTGATTCAAGGTGGTTGAAACAGTGAATCAACACTGGAAAACCCCAAAATACATTTTAAAGGTACTGAGAAAAATTTAAATGTTTGAAATTGATAGTTATTACTGGCATACACTGTGAGTGTCAGCAAATCATGTAAGATCTTTGCCTAAAACTTGGGCATGCAAGATGGACAGTTATGACCTCATTTTAGCCTTTATTAAAATGCTATTAAGCCAAACATTTTGTAATTGCCAACACTGATACAGTTTTGTCTATTACCCTCTTGCGGACAGGCAAAAAGATATTTAAAGGTCAGTTTGATCCTTTTGAAGGTTTCAGTACGATGGTAGCTTTCTTGCTGTCAGAGAAATCTGAGTTTGAAGAACTGGGAAGTTATTCTCATGAAGGAGTCACATTAATTGATCATTTCAGAGCAGATTGCAGCCATCTAAAACAAATCAAACTGTTTATCCATTTAAACAAGCACTGTTGTGGATTTGTACAGCACATTACAGGTGCATCTAAAAAAATTAGAATATCGTGAAAAAGTTCAATTTGTTTTCCGATCATTTCAAAAAGTGAAACTCAAATATGACAGATTCATTACACATAAAGTGAAATATCTCAAGACTTTATTTCTGGTAATTTTGATGATTATGGCTTACAAATAATGATAAAAAAAAAACAAATTGAGTGTCTCAGAAAAATACAATATCCCTTAACAAAAAGTAGTACATTTGAAGTTAATTTTTGCATGTATACTTTAAGTTAAGTACAAGTATATCAAGTATACTACACACCATGCTTGTAGTGTACAAGAAAGTATACTGATTTAATACTTGTTTGAACTAAATTGGGACAGTTTTATACTTTTTTTAAGTATATCAAATAAAGTTTATAAAAAGTAAACTTCAAGTACACTTCCTCATTTTTAGTGTAAAATAAGTATACTTGTAGTACACTTAAATAAACTACTTTTTGCTAAAAGATTACATAGCAGGCTTTTGGTAGTTTTGTCAGTGTGGGCAGGAGCTGAGTCCTGCTGGAAAATAAAAGCAGCATCTCCATGAAGCTCATCAGCAGAAGGAAGCACGAGGAGCCTGTGGACTTCAGAAAACACAGTGGACCAACACCAGCAGAGGACATGGACTCAAATCATCACTGACTGTGGACACTTCACACTGGACTTCAAGCACTGTTTATTCTGCTCCTCTCCACTCTTCCTCAACACTCTGCGACCTTGATTTCCAATGACACGAAGAATTTACTTTCATGTGAGAAGAGGACATTAGACCACTGAGCAACAGTCCAGTTCTTTTTCTGCTCAGCAGGTCAGACACTTCTGATGTTGTCTCTGGTTCAGGAGTGACTCGACTTGAGGAATGAGACATTTGCAGCTCATGTCTAGAAGTTAATCAGCTGATCAGGGTGTGACACCACATGTTTACAATATTGAGCCTCTTCACACTATTCTAATTTTCTGAGACACTGAATTTGTAGTTTTCATTATTTGTAAGACAAATTCATCTAAATTACAAGAAATGAAGTCTTAAAATATTTCCCTCAATGTACTGAATCCATGTAATATGAGTTTCACTTTCTGAAATGACTGACAAAAAAAATAAATCATGTACAAATAGTACTAATAATTTTAGATGCACTTTAGATGCACTTGTACTTTAACATCATACAGTTACAGACAGGGTACATTTAGTCACATCTGGTATGTTCTACACAACGTATTGTAAAAGATTACAGATTGTGTTCCAACCCAGATAGTCTTCATTAATAATAACAAAAGACACATTTAAATTAGTACATGGTGGCACCTTCTGCAAGGTCTTTTTAAAGTTGAGCTCTTGTTAATCTGTTGAAGTCTGCCCTGGAGTAGATCTCAGTCATACTGGTCATTAGGGTGATTCCAGAAAATTTGAGTTTACTCTGATTACTGTCTGCAGCAGGTAAGGTACTGACTGCTCTAAAGTACTGCACAAAACCCCCACAAAAGAATCAGAACTATTCCTTCAAGGTGTCTGGTAAAATATTAGCAGTATAAGCTCTTGGTGCTACAGATGTAGAATGGAATATCTATGATTTTTTTTTCCACTGATGAAATCAGATTCAGTCACAATGAGATCTGGGGGATTTGAGGGAAGGGGAAGACTTTGGTGTGTGCGTGTATGTCTGTAGTATATTACACAAGTGCCTTCTTGTGGTTGACTACTTCTGTTGGACAGTGCTGCTGCCATGTGGAAGTTGAGATTGGTCTGCAAATGGGTTTGGGTGGGTAGCTAATGTCAAAGTGATATATGCAATTGTCAGGTTCTACCAACAAACATTGTGCTTTAACAAGATGAACAACAATGTTCTCCTTACTGGTCAGAAGACATAACGTAGTAATGGGCATCCTCACATACAAGCAATCTTGTGTTTCATTGTGTAGAAATAATTTCCTGAATTTATTCAGTCAGCTTTTCTTATGTGTGTGGACTCACCAATGCGTGCTGTGATAACGCCCAGGAATAACAGAATTATGGAGATGTAAGAATCTGGTGTTGTTCCAGAAGGCACGTTGTCAAAAAGCACAGTGTTGTTGGTCCAGTGGATGGAGGAGCGATCAGGAAGCAGTGGCTGGTTGCTTCCTCCCATCAGAGAATAAGGGTGTTTTTGCCTTTGGCTTGCCATACCTCCACGCTCAGCTGAGGAACTGGAGCTAAAGTAGGGCATTAGCAAGCTCAGATCCATGGGGCTGCCAGGAGCAAACACAGAGCATACACATAGCAACAAGCAGCCAAGGTGGAGGCAGCTGGAGATGATGCCTGTATTGATCAGGCCACAAGTCTTCCTGAGTCTGGTGAACATTATGGTGCCCATCAACCCTGTGATAGCTGACACACCCATCAATAGACTTAGAAGGGATCCACTTATGCCTTGTGTGTAGGCGTAGCCAGTGGTGATGCAGTCAAACCCCAGGACTGTAGTGTAGAGAAACGCTAGGCCCATTCCTGCCAGAAAGACAGGCTGATGATAATAGGCCCTCCAGCCATCTTTACAAGTGCTCACCAGCCGGCGAAACCTCCGGAAACACAATGGCAAGTTGGTGATTTCCTTAAGATGCACATGTGAGCTGCAGTTGCCCTCATTCAGGGGTTGCGGTTGTGCAACATTGCCTTCCCCTGATGAGAAAGAAGAATAGCAATCCATCAGTTCAGTTCATTAATTCCAAACGCTTAATCTTCAGCTGGTTTTCTGCAGAGTTTCTGCTACTTGTCAATTCTCACTTCATTTGTCAAATAGAGTCCTTCTACACTGATCTGCATGAGCTTCAAATAAAATGCTGACTGTGTACTCTGGTGCAAAGTATTTTACTCACAATAATTCTGGCTAGTTGGAAATACAGGAGTTGTTTTTTTTTTCTACTTGCTCCTGTTGTGCTTTCTTGTTTTGAACATAGTATATAAATTATATATTAACCCTACATTGTATAGGCTAATCACAGTTTTTGTTTATATTTTTAAAATGCCATACTGCCAAGTGTAACTTTTTTTTTTTTTTTTTATCAATATATTCTTTGAGTCCTGAGATGGATTTATTACCTGTCCAGTGTGTGTCCTGCCATTCGCATAGTCACTGATAAAATGGGCATGAGTGAAAGGAAGAAGTGGGTAAAGGAAACGGATGGATTCTTTGAGCCATATGAAAATTATCTGGAACTTTTTTTTTTTGACTGCTCCCTTCCTCAGGGATCACCACAGAAGTCAAACTTGCATGAGTTTTGGCAATGGTTTTAATGCTGGATGCCCATCCTGACACAGCCTCTGACCATGGAGGGCTGCCAGCTACAGCGTCTGAGGGACCAGATGCAGGGGTTAAGGGCTCAGAGTGGGGCAAATGAGGGTGGAGGCTGGTGTGGCTGCTTCATCTTTCCCACACAGATCTTGTTGGAACAGTGAATAGATTTGAGCTGGCGACTTCTCAGTACTAAACTCACCTTCTCTAATCTTTGCGCTTCCACTCTATAACCTGATTCTGGCACATATCTCACTATAATATTGCACATAGTGGTAGTAACGGTCACATCGTACCATATTGTTTCAAAATTTGTCAGAAGCCCAATGATTAGAATGAGGATAAAATTGAAAGACCAGTCAGAATATGCTGAGTCTGTATTAAACGGATAGCAGATGATGTAATATTTACTTCTCCTGTATAGGTGATGTGCATACATGCCATTATGTTATCAATCATTATATACAAGCAAGTATGGCTGTGATATAAGGTCTTATTTGATAATACTTGAATAACTTTTGGACTATTAAAAAATGTTTAGCAATATCAATGACATGACAAAAGAAAGCCTTTACATTTCTAGCATGCACAGCAGTGAGGTGAGTGGGTTCACTTCACTGATTCTTTAATCCACATAGCACATAGGGTACTCATTGGAAAAATGAGTTTGCACACTATTTCAAGCTGCATATATTGAACAGTGCAAACACTGAATGCCAAACTCAGATCTTGCACCAAGAACAGCCTCTTCATGATGTCTGATACAAACATAAGATTGTCAGTGCCAAGACCAGAAAGTTGTCTATTATTTCTGGGTGATGTTCTGATGCACCAATAAGGAGTGGTTCCATGGAGGACTAGATTGATGCATTAGCCTGTAGAAGCTACTTTAATGCTACTTTAATGCTGTCGATAGATAGTAACGGGCTACTGTTTAATATATCATATTATTTTACATTATTAGTGTTTAGCATATATTGTAGCTCTTTTGGTGTACTGTTTAGTGTTCGTTTAGCACATATCTTAGTGTATAGCTTAGATCCTTATATTCTGTTTATTTTTATACTTTATATTTTTGCTATATTGTGTGTAACTGAGACCTTGAGTACATACAGTAATTTCATTCCACATCATGTACCATGTGAAGTGAATGACAATAAAGAACCTTGAACCTTGAACTTTGTAATGCAGATGTGCACTTAGAATGACATTTAGACGTAGCAGTGTATGAAATTTACTATTCCAACATTTTCAGTCAGGTCATCTGGACAGTTTCTTTTTTTTGTGCTGAAACGTTTCGCCTTCGATCTGGAAGGCTTCATCAGTCAAGGAAACACACAACAAAACTGATTCTTCCCTTAACAGCTTACTCCAAAGTGGAACAAACCAGTTTTGTTGATGCTAAGATGGTCTCTTTGTCACGCCCCCTCCTCCATTGCCGCCACTCTTCCTTGTTGACAGTCATGTCAAACTGGTTGAAAACAACAAAGTCCATGCTCATTAATGTATACCTGAATTACTGAGCATGGGCTTTATTGAAATTTACTATTGTTTGTTTGAAGTTTTGGTCATTACAGATGGTGTTTATGTTTTAATTGTTTTTTTTGTTTGTTTAGGTGTGTGCCAGTGTATTTAGCTTCTGAAGAATGATATTGCTTCTGTTAATGTAAAATGATTATTATAGTTTTACTAAAGATTTCTGGGGAAAACATGACCTAGAATTAATTGACCCATATGAGATTTTTCTAAGTCCATTGTCATTGCTATTTTTTAGAAATCAGAGCTGTCAGTGGCTGATAAACATACTTTTTTTTTTGGTTTATTTTTGACCAATATTTATTCAGCATTGAAAATATATATAAAATTGTATATTTAACAAATCATGGAAGAAACTTTTTGAAGAACTTGCATTGTTGAACATATTACATGGAAGGGTTTTCTTGCTTCAAAAAATTTCAAGGGCTAATTATAATACGGGCTGCTGCTGCATCTTCAACGTCATACTTGGAAATTTAGTAGATACAAGCGAAGCAGATTGTTAATTATTTTTTCCCTTTTTTAGCAACAAGTATTGGCCTCTTGCGATTTGTTGGCTGTTTACTGGATCTATCTCTCTGGAGTTACTTCAGTGCTTGCACAGTTTGGTGTGGCAGTGTCTCTGCTTTTGCATTATAAACTGCTGTTGCAGGGCCATAGTAACAATGAAGCACATTGCCATTATGCACAGAAGATCATAGAAAATAAAAGCTGAAGAATCTCTTGTTTGAACTAATAAAGGCGCTCCTAAGAACACGCTGAAAATGTTCATCTTTTTTAGAAATATTTCCAGAAAGGTCATTGAAAATTACTTTGATTTATTGAGATACAATTTTGAGGTTATATCAGCCACCCCCACGATGTTTTTTCATGGCCAATCTATCCTTGACGCAGCAGCTTTTAAGCAAATTTTCTATAAATCTCGATTTCTCACAGTTGTTCTAGCAATAAAACGCAGCATGAAAGGTCACAGAACCATATTTGAATGAAATTAGTACATACCTTCTAACCTTCTTCTTTCTCTCCTGTCTCGAAACACCTGATCAGTCTCAACTGTTGGGGGTTTGACTGAAAGAGCAGGGACTATTCGATACACTCTTGACAGGAAGAAGAACTCCACAATAAGAGACACCAGGTTCCATGCCAGGATGAAGGCACAGCCAACCACATTGGAGGCCAGGGTCATGACCTGGCCCACTGCTAGTGGGGCCAGGATGTTGGTCACCTGATCTATCCGCCTCATGGTTGCATTCATTCCTTTTGTTAAGATCAAACACATGGAGATTAAAGTGGGTCCTCTCACGAAGTTCATGCAAAAGCAGAGATCAGTCAATATTTTCATTAGTTTAAGCATCTATTATGCTAAAAGTCTTATCTAAGTCTATGAGAATCAAAGAATCAAATCATGTTTATTTGAATGTATTTCTCACCAGCCAGGTGACCTCGATTGTAGCCTGTAATAACAACTATCCAGTCCCTCTGAATGGCAATGGTCAGCGCTGTGCTTGCAAGGTTTGCCACATCTGCCAGGATGATCACCACCGTATAACAAACCACCTTGTGTGAGTTTTGCGATGCAACATGTTACTAAGACATCACAGAGTAGCCACAAACTCAGAAGCAGATAAATCAAGGACACGGGACAGAGGAAGCAACAGCAGCAACTTCTCTCTGCAATCATATACACTGACAAGTTAAAGTATATAAAACCACTGTTGTACGTTCAATTACCAGCATATATTGGTCAATAAATAGTGTCTACTTACAGTGAGCCATCCATCCCAGATCTCTTCAATTCTTTGCTTATATGAGAACACCAACATGAGCACAATGCTACATACAGTCACTGAGATGTTCTGAATGAAAAGAGATGCATGTGCAACTAAAATAGAAAACAGGTAAAAAAAAAAACAGTTTCAGATTTTCATACTGATACAACCTAAAAAAAATGAATATGTGTGTCATGAGCTGTGAACTGTACCTAGAGTCCTGCTGGTTTAGTGTAGCTATCAAATCTAGGACTGATTTACATTTCAGATATCTGGGGAATAGAATTCACCACCAAGGAAGACTAGCAAATGTCTCGGCTCAAAGTTGGAAGCCAGTGATTTTTTAGTGCTGTTCTCTAAAAATGCAACAACAAAAGAGCGTGAAATGACCACATACCTTTATTCCTTGGATTGCGATCAACCCAGTCTCCGATTAAAGCCCCAAGCAAGAGCACAGAGCCAGCCACCACCAGTCCAAACACGGCTGTCAGCAGCAGGTTGTGGCCGTACAACTCAATCAGGAACACAGAAATTGCAAAATGCCACATACGGTCACCCTGTTCAACACAAGATACAAGCTTATTATTACACTTTCTGATTGGGAACAACTGCCAATATGCTGCCACACAACTAACAAGTAGTAAGCCAAGCATATGTGGTGTCTTGTGGACTGCTCTTGAGATCCGTTCCTCCAGAAAGGTTTCTTACCCACATGGACAACGCTCCACTGACATAGATGAGAAACTTGGGACCCTTGAGGTAGATAAGAGCTGAACCTTACAAGCAAATGCACAAGGATCAAAATAAGTTCCATTTACAACACTTTACCAACACCTTGCACAAAATCTCCCTGCGTTTAAATGAGCTTCACCTGGTATGCTTGGTGCTTTTATAGCGCTTGGATCCCTGATGTCGCCTGACTCAAATTCAACCATAACCCCGCCATACTGAGAGGCATCTCCTTGCTGGGACATTTCCTAGAAGAGAAATGTAAATTTTAAAAATGTACATTTTCAGTTCTTCCTCTCTAACATTGCCTGCGTTAAATACAAACGTTTGTTGCCTGTTTGCAGCAATTTTCTCCAATTGAATCGCAAACAGCAAACACAGCAGAACGTGATAATTAGGTCAAGTCTGACTGTGAAACTGAGAACACTGGTGCAAAACAAAAAAGTATTTTCTGTGACTAGATATAGCCACTGAACAAAGTAAGGCTCTGTAAACACAATCCTTGACAGGCAAAAATGAAATTGATCATAAGCAGTGCAGGATAAGTTGTCACCTTTTGCTTGGATGTTCTCAGTCCTCAGATATTCTTCAATGATGTATCTTGTGCCATGTGTCCCACACTAGGATGGGAGTCTTTCCTGAGAGCTGGAATTCCAGCTGTAGTAGTTTGAAAGGCTTAATAACATCACAGTGTTCAAGTGCACCATTGTATGAAAGTGCCAGAAAGGCAGAATAGGCAGAGGGACAACAAAGGCAACCAGCATATTCCAGAGCACGTGACACTCTGTGAACAATATCACTGTCCACACACATGGCACACAAAAAAAGCGTTGCTGCGTGCTACTCAAAACGCACACACATGGCCAGTGAGGGACATACATGCTTGTACACCCATATGAACTGTTAACATGTGAACAAAGTTACAGTATGAACACATCATGCAATATTACATCACTCGTATTTGGGGGTAGAAGACACAGAACAAATAGCTGCTGTTTTCATATGGTTAAAGATGTGTCTTTAAGCTGATTCAATCTAAGCAGGGAATGAATAGATTAGTGATTGTGGAACAGCAACAGCTCAAACCCATTGATTACAGATATTTAATTCTGGATATTAATTTCCACAAACCACTGAGGTGCTTTATCTGTTGTGTTTCAGTGATTTCCTTTCAAACAGAACAGGAAACTAGTTTTTTTAAGTAAAATAAAATAAAATAAAAACAACTGTGAGGTCCAGTCTTTTGTACATTTTTTGTTTATGATCTTTTCGTGCAACACGGCTGGGCTTACAGTGACAATTTTGTTCAGTTTTGAGCTTTACGTGTACTAAAACAAAATCATTTTAATTTCTGCTGTAGAAGAAATTGTGAACTAATGTGATACTTGTGATAATATCTATGACAAAAGCCTGCTCTTTGCCTTTTATTTATTAAATGTTTTTAACAAGATGATGCACACTAATACAACTGTCTGGTAGAGTTCTAATGTTTGTAGGTTCACAGCAAAAAAATTAAATATCTTCAAGTTTTTCCCTCAAATCATAAATAGGCATGACCTTTTCCATTAGTTTTGAGTGAAAACAGTTCAATCAGTATAGTATAATAAATCCTACAGATAAAGCTTAGTCTATTAGTTTTGAATATTATCTGGTAATTTGTAATAAATTAATGATTATCAGAGTCAGAGAATCAGAGTTTCTTTATTTGTCATTCACACCACATATGGCACATGTGGTGGAACGAAATTATGTACACAGGGTCCCAGTTACATCCAAAAATAAAATGTAAAAGAAAAATAGTAATAAGATCTAAGATATGAACTAAGAAAAACATAAATAAAAAATACACTAAGCACTAATAGCATAAAAATATTACGTCGAACAGCAGCACGAACATGAGTCTGTGTGAGCAGATGAGTATGAAAGAACACAACATGAAACAGATAAGCAGCAACATGAAACCGATCAGCAGCAACATGAAACAGATCAGCAGCAACATGATGTGATTTTTCACAGTGATTATTCTGGCTAGAGATTCATGAGTCTAACAGCCTCAGGGTAGAAGCTGTTCCTCAGTCTAGTGATTCTACACTTAATGCTCCTCAACCTCCTTCCTGAGGGGAGCGGGGCAAAAAGTGTGTGTGCTGGGTGAGTGGGGTCCTTCATGATGCTGAACATATGTAGATATATTTGTACATATACATGTACATGAAAATATGTACATGTATTTTAATTACGTTGTACTATTGGGCACAGTATTTACCTAAGTGGTACACATCAATTTCAGGAATTATAATTTACATCAGTTTGAATCAAATATATTAAAAACAGCTAATATATAGGGCATATAAATTGACATAAATGACACTGTGTGTTTGCTGATGTTTTATGAAAGCCAGTGTATTTTGAAGTCACTGTTGCTATTTGAATTAGTATAAAATCAAGTTTATATTAACATTGCTTTCAAATCATCCCAACTGGTTCAGACAGTAGTATTTTTTTTTTCCATTGTCTGTACACACTATAATAGAGAACTGTAATTTATAAACAGTCTTGTTTGGACGTCTCTTTACACAAATAAGTTGGTCACAATTTTTTTTCGATACCTTGAATCTAGAAATCTTTTTATACTTTAGTCAAATATCGGATTTATTTCAAATATAAAAGTTGTTGATCATAAATTACAATTGTTTTAGTTAGCCAGCTTTTAAACATTCCACACTGACCACAGTGACCCCAGCTGGACAGATACATGATGCCGGAGCATCAGCAGCCACTTTGTTTGTATAAGTCAGGAATTACTTCCTGTTTTGTGCTTTACTGCAATAATTTTATGGTTTTGTATTGTATGCTATCTTAATTAGCTTTATTATTTATTTACTATATTGTATTTTATTTTATGTCCGTGTAAATGTTCCTAAAGGTTAATCGATTTTCAATCCATGCCTCTAGGTGTCCTCAGAGCCTTTATTTTGACACCAGACCTCCTTGTTGCCTCTTTCTCATTATTTCATCTGCATCCACTTACCAAGTTACACCAAGTCATTAATGCTTCTTGCTTTTCTTTCTTTCTTTTTTGTGTGCAAATATGTGCAGGTGATGTATTTCTTTTTACATTTCCCATACCAGGTAAAGAGACTAAAGGTGTCTTAGAAAATTCCTCAACAACCCTGCATTTTGTACAAATGCACGCATAATTTACATCAATCAGAATTATCATAGCATTAAACTGACGTACAAAGGGAGATGTCTAAAACATGAACGTAGAAGTGTGAATAACGGAATTAAAGTTTTATTTTTGTGAAGCTAATAGCATTTTGCCATGTGTTCCACATAAAACGAAGGTTGAAACCTAGCCTTAAAAATGAAAACTGCAGATGAAGTCATGGTCACAATAAATCTCACTCTAGTAGTTAACACAGTTTTGGTTCTGTGGCGGCATCAGCCATCTTCTATGGTGGAGTCTGCTGGAGCAGCTTATTCACAGCTGAGAGGACGTGGTTAGATAAGCTCATCAGGAAGGCCAGCTCAGTCCTAGGATGCCCCCTTGACCCGGTGCAGGTGGTGGGAGGAAGACGAACTCTGGCAAAAATAACAACACCGTTGGACAATGTCTCCCACCCCCTGCATGAAGCTGTCACCGAGCCGGAGAACTCCGTCAGTGACAGACTGCTGCATCCGAGGTGCACAAAGGAGCGTTATCACTGGTCCTTCCTCCCAGCAGCTGTTAAACTTCATAACTATCACGATCACAACAAACTCTGTGTTTACATCCCTGCCAACACAGAGTTGTTCCATTTCTTGGACATTTAATGTGTTGTTTTCTTTTACGTGCAAAAACGCATGCACATGTTGCACATTCTTTAAATGATCCAACTCAGTTCACATCTTAAAATCTGGGTATTTTTTAATAACTGCACAGTATTTTTTTTTTCTTATGCTGTAAAGCTCATTCATATTGTGTGAATCTGCATTGTTTGATTGACCTGTCACTCTACTCCTGGTTCACCTGAATTTCCCCACTGAGGGGCAATAAAGGATATTTCTATTATTTTATTCTAAATGCCAACCATTTTGATTCACATGTTAGGCACAAGTTGGGTATACTATTATTTCCATTGTCCAGTGCTCAATATTTTACTAGAACAACCTTAAACCCTGAAAACACAACTGGTCTCTACTCTCTGTAGGGGAAGTAACACATTTCTCAGTCCCATAAGAAAATTCAAACCATTGGACCAAGCTTCCCCTTTTTGCTCTGCTTCCTCCTTCTCCCTCCTCTTCCAGTTGTCCAGTGATGGGATCATAGCCTGTCCACTTGAAGAGTTTCATGATGTGTCAGACACTGTCGTATTGTAAAGATACAGTAGAGCTGTGTATGGATGCTGAAATTTAAACCATGGCTCACACTGTGAGATCCTATATGTTGGACGTCTGTAATACACTCTGTGGTGTGTCAGAGCATCAGCTGGAGGTATGCAGCCTTTGAAGTTTGAGATGAGGAAGAGCATAAATGACAGTTAGATGGTATCTGTTACTGATAGTGAGGAGTCAATCCAGTGAATTCATCAGATATACTAGGAAAAACAGTTGGGTCTGTCATATGGCTTACTTTTAAAAGCTGTTTTACCGGGATAACACAAAATGACGTTCTCTCAGCTGTTATCTTTTAACATTGGCTAAGTAGGTAGAGCTGTTGTCTCTCAGCAAGAAGATTGCCAGATAGAGGCTGGGCTTACTGTGGTAAGCACTTTTTAATTTAAAGCAATTGCAGAAGGACTAACAATAAACTCTATTGGTGTCAAATCAATTATTGTTATAATGAATTAACTCTTTTTGTTTGTTTCTCTGTTATTTGGTTTGTTGATAATCTGTATCTCTCTAATTGCCATGCCACTTTTAACCATTTCATCCATGAAAACATTAGTTGTATTTTTTTTTTGATTAAATAGAAAAACAGTCCAGATCCACTTGTAGTTTGTGCAGCATATATTAATTAAGAGTAAGCTGTGACCGAGCAGACTGTGGTTTCAGACGGTGTCTGTGCTTCATACTGTAGTAGTTCCATCAAAGCTACTTCACATCTAGATCAAAGTTAATTATTTGAATAATAGGAGACAATTTGTACAGGTAAACTATGTAAGATCAAAATTTTGTGTTAATGGAGTTCCTCAGGGATCTGTGTTGGGACCAAAGTTGTTTATTTTGCATGTGAATGAGCTGGTTGATGTGTCAGGGCTTTTGAAGTGTGTTTTATTTGCAGATGATATCACATTTTTTAATCCAGATGGAGATATTGAACGGATGTTAGAGATGATACAGGCAGAATTCGTAAAAATACAGACTTGGTTCCAACTTAATATGTTATCATTAAATTTGGAAAAAACAAACTACATGGTATTTAGTAATAGAAAGAAAATTATCGAAATCCCGTTAAAAATTGACAGTATTGAAATTCATAGAATTAATGAAAAAAAAATTGGGTGTTGTTATTGATGAGAGGCTGACATGGAAATCTCATAAATTACTTAAGAATAAAAATAACATCAGTTGCATTACTGTATAAAGACAAAAGTTTTTGAATGACAAAGCTTTGTATATATTGTATAATGTAATGATTGTTCCATATTTAATCTATCGTATTGAAGTTTGGGGAAAAGCATGCAAAGCAATTACAAACCCTATTTTTATTTTACAAAAAAGAGCTATAAGAATTATTAGTAGGAAGTGTCATGGTCACCCAACAAATATATTATTTCATCAGTTGAAATTATTAAAATTTTATGATTTGGTTGAATATAGTATTTTACAAGTCATGTATAAAGCTCGTAAAAATATTACCCCCAAATATTCAATTAAAATTTGTTTAAAAAAGAGAGTCATTATAACCTGAAGGGAATGGAAATGTTTGTAAAACCTCCATTTAGAACTAGTCTGAAGGAGCTGTGTTGTAATTCAGGGAATAGGATTGTGGAATTGCCTTGATATGGCCATAAAAATGTCTACAACGATTTATACGTTTAAAAAGGCGGTTAAGGTTAAGTTGGTGGGAAGGTATAGTGCAAGGTGAAGGATGCCTGTTGTTTTTTTGTTTTCAATTTGGAGATTGTTCAAGTGTAGCTTGTTGTTTGTAGTTATTTTTTTTAATAAGGAGCATACATTATAAGATTTTTTTTCTACACCCTTTTCATTCAGTGTTTTTTTTTTTTGATGAATTTGTTTTGTTTATTTTAAATGAATGAATAAATTGAATGAATCTAAAAAAACTAATTAAAAATAAATAAATAAAAATCTAAAGCTAAGAGCAGCTCTGCTCTGTGTGGCCATAACTAAAAGTTCTTGTGCAAATAATCAGTGTGATTTGTAATGAAGTTGAGTTAAACATGTCAACAGGAAACCAAAAGTATCTCCAGCTCCGGGTCCCTCCTTCCACAAACATTTCAGTTTATGTGCGCAGTTCCCAACAAGTCCACTGGAGGTCGCTGACGAGCCTGTAATCTGAGTAGCTGCCGGGCCAGCTGAGGTCCAACTTGGCTGAATTCCCAGGCAGAGTTTCTGCATGAGACCAGGCGCCAAGTGTAGCAGTCCTGTCCTCACCCCGCAGTCTGCCTCAGCACCTCCGCAGCCCGCAGTGTCCTTGGATTCCGCACCCCGCCTGCACCTCCTCCGAGAGTTCCCCCGGACCTCCGCTCCAGGACGGGCGTCACATCAGCGCTGTGTGAGAACATTAATGGGGAAGCTCCAAGGATAACACGGTGCGGGGTCTCGCCACTGCAGAGAGGACCTGCCGCTTGTTTGCAGCCCCAGCGGAGGGAGGAGGAGGAGGAGGAGGAGGAAGAAGAAGAAGAGGAGTGCACCGTCTGTCAGAGGCTTCAGCGTCGCATTCACTGTTTGGACCTTTTAAAACTGGCCCCTGCATGGATGCATCATGGCTTCGTTTATATGCAGGATGCAGTTTTTAGATGATACTGATCCGTTCAACAGCACCAGTTTTCCTGAGCCCACCAGACCGCCTCTGTATACTTTCAGGGAGGACATCCCTCTGATCAATCAGATTGCCGGAGTTCACAGGCTGCTGAAAGCCCCACACAAGGTATCCACAAATACTTGTTCACATCTCGATTGTGTTGTTTGTCACTTCTTTGAAACAAGCTGAGTTAAAGTGTAACACCCTTAAATTAATATTTACCTTGGGACAGGTTGAGGGGGTTACTAGGCTACCAGACCAAGCTAATGGATCATGAGCTGTGAGGAAATGCTGCAGGAGCTTCATTTGCCCAGACCATTAATTACCAGCTCAGTTTTCATCATGTCAGAAAGTGACAACCTAACTTCTGTATAGAGAATATTGAGCCAAGTTTGTTTGATTTTGCGAGGTGATGCAGGTAAAAGTTAATGTTTACACCAACTAGAGAGCATCAAAACTATTCCCATTTGTCTGTTTTTCTTGTACTCATTACCCAGACTTAAGAGTGTCTCTGCACATTTGGAAACATTCAGGAGTTTTTCTTTAATTTAATTATTATTAGAGAGAAGAAGCAGTGAGAAGTAAAGTGAACCTGAGCTTGTGTAAGGTCAAACTTTATGAGAAGTGATTTTTGCCTTCCAGTCCAGTCTGACCATATAGATTCAAAAACATTTTTATTTAAATGCAGACACATGAAATTTGAAGTTGTAAAACACATACATGGAATTTCAATTTGCATTTGTCTTCGGTGTGTAAGATGCATTTGTGCAAAGCAGGTAAGATGATTATAGACGCCTTGGTTGCTGTGGATGACCCCAGCCTGCTTGTCATTGTGCTGCACACTTCAGAACTGCATGACGGGATGGAGACCCTTTCCACTGATGGAAGAATACTCCTGCTTTTGATAGTCAAAGGATCAGAGTTAGATGCAAAGATCTACAAATTAATTTGAATGATGTACCAGTGATACAGGGTCTCAATAGTTTAGTACCGGTGAGTTGGCATGCTCACAAAAACAGTCAGGTGGATGACGAGACTGAAACGCTGCCTTCATAGTGCAGGTCAGTCTGGCTTAAGTTTGGATCCTTGGCGATGCTGCTGTAAAGATTCATAGCCGTTGTTTTCTTTATGTTAGTAGCTCAGTTTAAATTCTTATTTTCTGTATGAAAATGCTTTACTTCTATTGTGTGGTTGTAAGGAAACCTTTCTGTTCTGAATATTTAAATATACTTATGTATATTATAGTCTAACACAGTGTTTCAACACAAATTGTCCATTGCTCTGTCATGCATGTTCCACTTCCAACTCTAGGCTGTGACTTTTACCAATTACAGTTCGGGGGAACCATTGTTTTTCTGCATACTTCTCATCCCATAATGAGAAGCTAGATTAAATGAGACGTTATGCAAAATGCTATAAAATACAAGTTTCTCCTTTGAATTCCTGTGCACATTGTCATGCAGAGTTGAGGTTTTTCTGCCCTCTGCATTTTGAGGAGTTGTCAGAGCAGAGGGCTCCTTGAGAAAGAATGCATCCTCTGTGCGCCTGGCAGGAACTCCAGATTACTGTTGTGGTTTCTCGTTCGTGCATCAGGTGTGCTTTAATGTCGCATGCCTTCACAGGAAGACCCCAAATCTTTTTAGGTGGATAACTATAATGCATCGTGTTTGATTTTTTTTTTTTTTGAGGCGCAAACACAGTATATTTCAGTAAGGACATACTTGTATGTACATTAGTACAAATGTATAAAGTCTGTATGTTGCCTTGTTTATGATATCTGCTTCTAGATGACTTTCCCAGGTCCAATTGAAAGAAAAAAAAAATTGGAGTGTGATAGCTGCTTTAGACTGAAAATTGCATAGTGTTTATATTTAGTCATTTTTCTGGTCACTGGACCACAGTATGGTTGTTGAAAGGAAAGGCCAGACTTCAGTGTGTGAGCAGAGAACTTGTGGTTACTGCTCTGGACTTGGCTATAGCACTGAAACTGTGGGTTCAAGTCCTGGGCAGGAGACAGCTAAGCATATCCCCACTGCTGATAATCTGCAACTATATTCCTTCCCCTGCCTGGATTAGAGGTGACTGAGTGCATCACGTTATATATTTACCTTTGATCAGTGAACCAGGTTGGTTTTAAAATGAGTATTTAAAGGATGGAGGTGGAGGAGAAGATAGATGATGTAATCATTGGTTAATGTCAAACCTGAGCAATGAGCTTTGAGTTTGCTTTGATTTTATTCGCTCTGCTACTCATTTATTGATTCCACAGTTTGCTAATGTTCTTGTACAGTTCAGCTTCATGAGGTGTCAACTTGGGATAATTCAAAGGTAAAAAGAAGCAATCAGACTTTTGTCAGTTGTCGAAACAGGAACTGGACTTACATTTTGCAAAAAGCCCTTTTATTTCTTACTTTAAAACATATTCCAAAGAAATCGCACGACAAAGTTAGGTTTGTTAAAGGGTTTGTTTTTGTGGTTGTTTGTTAAACCTACACTCTAACAAGTAACATCCATCCATCCATCCATCCATCCATCCATCCATCCATCCATCCATCC
>NC_056502.1:21963390-21968541 GCF_014905685.2 Nematolebias whitei
TAATCCATCCATCCATCCATCCATCCATCCATCCATCCATCCATCCATCCATCCATCCATCCATCCATCCATCCATCCATCCATGATCTTTACCCACTTCTTCCTTTTCGGGTCTCAGGGGTCACTGGTGCCCATATCCAGCCATCACTGAGATGCGGGAGACACCCTGGACAGGTCTCCAGTTCATCACATAGAGACAAACGAGACAAACAACCATTCACTCTCTCACTCACACCTAGGGACAATTTGGAGTTACCAATCAGCCTAACATGCATGTTTTTGGTCTGTGGGAGGAAACTGGAGTACCTGGAGAAAACCCACACATGCACGGAGAGAACATGCAAACTCCACCCTGAAAGGCTGGGATTTGATCTGGCGACCTTCTCGCTGAGGCAACAGCTCTACCACTGATCCACCGTGCCACTCCTAACACATAACACGGTGAATGAAAACAAATAATACATTTATCGATTTCCAACTAAATTTGGCATTTATTTTGTTTCACGCTCAACATAGTATTTAGGAATGAGTCAACCTTTTAACTGATGGTTCATGACTGGAAGAATGAACTAATTTTAAATAATTTGTTGAATAAACTAATATGTCCTTTGTCATTTTTATTATTATGTCATGTTATTTCTGTTATATGCCGGCTAACACAAGGTCAACAGTACAATGAAATGTTCAGGATGAGAAGAACTGATTCGACTCGCAAAAAAAACAAACAAAAAAAAAAAAAAAAAACAGTCAAGAAATACTATAGCATGCAATAAGGGTACAAAAATAAAGTACCAAAAAGTGAAAAAGGAATATAATATTTACAAGGTCTAAAAGAAATATAGTAAACAACAACATGGCAGGATATAATGGTTCAAGTAGGATGACTTTGTATAAATAAGTATTTCACAAGTAGTAATATAAGCACCTGATATTTATTGCACATAACTAACATAAAGTGCACAGGTAGTGAGTGACATTGTAGTTAATTGAATTATGATGGTAGTGATACACATGATACAGTCACATAGTGCAGCAGCAATAAACAGATTAGCTGTCACAGCTAATATTAGTCATATTAGGTGTGACAGATGTGGTTTAGTGCAATGTTATTATCAAGAGTTCAGTAATCTGGCAGCTTGTGGATAATAACTGTCTTTGAGTCTTTTCATGCTTGATGGCAGACTCCTGTATCGTCTGCCTTAGGGTAGTAGATGGAAGAGTACTTGTGCTGGGTGGGTGTGGTCTTTAATGATGCTGGCTGCATGCTTTATGCAGACATGGGCTGTGGTAGGTATCCTGGATGGTGTGGAGACTGCTACCAGTGATGTCCTCTTAGTTCGTATCTTAGATCTTATTACTGTTTTTCTTTTACATTTTATTGTTGGATGTAACTGGGACCCTGTGTACATAATTTCGTTCCACCACATGTACCACATGAGATGCGAATGACAAATAAATCTCTCTGACTCTGACTCTGCTGTTTGCACATCCTCTGTAGCGCTTTCTGACTGGTGCAGTTCCCGTACCACCCTGTGATGCAGCAGTCAGCAGGCTCTCAATGGTGCACCTATAAACGTTAGTGAAGATGCTGGTGTTTGTATTATGTCTTATTATCTCATGCATATTTTCACACATTCAACAAGACTGACACGAGTAACAAAAGCACTCGCTTGTGCAACATAATTCAGTTTTGTGTTATTGAATTGTTTAACTCATACGTAACTTTAAACAAATCTGAAAAAATACCACTGATTTTTTTTTTCCCATGAAGTTTTGTTTTACTAAAATGAATCAAACTCAGCCTTAGTTAAAAAGTTGAATTAACACTAAAAAGTATAAATTGAATAAGTTTAAATATATTAAATTACAACAATATACCTGCATCATCGTAAAAGTCTACCAAGAAATTTTGCAGCTTTTTCCTACATTTCTTTTATTTATTCAACTTTTTTTCTTTAAACTGTGGGATTAATACCAATAACTAACCAATATATTGCCATTCCTTCAAAAGATATCTTAGTAAAATATGGGCAAAAGTCCATTTCATGTTTTCAAAAATGCATATTATTGTCATCATTTCTTTTTAAAGGTATGACATCATATTATGCATAAACACTGTACGCTTAACTTGGCCACAATGCTAGGACTTCCTGTAAGAATTTGCCCTATAATCTGTAGAATCACTCTCTTCCTGCCTTTGGCTGTGTACGATAACATTATATTTGTTTTCTATTCTTGTCTTTCTTTGTCTCCTTTTCTGTCTCTTACCTTAAGAACATCAGCAACAATCTAAACTTATCTCAGAGATCACAGAATGTCTGTGTCTGTTGTTTTGACTCATCCTCCACAAAAATATTTCAGATTTTTTTTCGTTTAATCACCACTAATCTTTTGTTTAACCAGGCATGGAAAGACGTCGCCTAGAGTTGAAAAATGAGTTGGAGGGAGAGTAAGAGTTATCCTAACTAGCCACATGTTTTGTTTCAGTTCTTAAATATGACACAGTCCCTGAGTGCTGTGGAGCGCAGTAATACAAACAGGGTGGGTGAGCACATCAAAGCCATAATGTCCCTCCTAGTGTTTTTCCTTCACATTTAATTAAGTTACTGTCGTGCGAGTGCAAGGAAGTGGAAGTGCATCAGTTCTGGAAATAAATGGTTTGATTTCAAAAATGCATGTTTTACATGTGTTGCTGACTAAAGGGGTCTTTTGAAGCGAGGTTCTATGGAAGGGTTATGTACATTTAATATCTTACCTGTTGTAGATAGCACTTTGAGCAATCTTAGTTTGGGAAATTAGTTTAATTCTGATTGTATTGATGAGCACGGGAGTAGTCCAAACGGGGCCAAGATCTAGGTGGATTGCTGCTGTCTTAAAACTCCAATATCAAATTTCGCAGCAGTTCGTTCAAAAATGACTTCAAGTTGTACATTACTGCCAATTTCACTCAGTGTGGTAACTCTGTCAGTATTATGATGCACCTGTTGGAAGTATCCCAGGCTAAACCAGAAGCGCTACAGCTAGCTGTTGCTATTTGTTCTAATAATTATAGAATTTTAAAGGTGCAGTGCAAAATTGATGGTGATACGACAGTTCAAGATACAGAGATTATATGAACTACAAAAACGTATTTAGAAATTAAAGATTCAAGATTTTTTATTTGTCATTTGCACCACATGTGGTACATGTGGTGGAATGACATTGTGTACACGGGGTCCCAGTTACATCCAGCAAAGTATTAAAAGAAAAAACTGTAACAAAATCTAAGATATGAACTAAGAAAAATGTTAACTAAAATTACACTAAGTAATAATAGCATAAAAACAACATGTTGATCAGCAGCACGGACATGAGTCTGAGTGAGCAGATGAGCACGAATGAACACAGCAACATGAAACAGATCAGCAGCAACATGAAACAGATCAGCAGCATGATGTGATTTTTTTTTTACAGTGATTATTCTGGTTAGAGATTCACGAGTCTAACAGTTTCAGGGTAGAAGCTGTTCCTCAGTCTAGTGGCTCTACATTGAATGCTCCTCAACCTTCTTCCTGAGAGGAAAAAGTGTGTGTGCTGGGTGAGTGGGGTCCTTCATGATGCAGGTGGCTCTCTTCCTGCATCTGGAAGTGTAGATGTCTGTGATGATGGGGAGATTGACTCCAACAGACTTCTGTGCAGCCTTCACCACTCTCTACAAAGCTTTTCTTTCTGCAGCTGTGCAGCCTCCATGCCACACGTTAATGTTGAAATTCGAACTGTTGTAAGAAGCTAATAATTCCCTGTGGTCATGGTCCTACTTGGCCTAGTCATTAGCTCATCAGTCCAGTCCGAACTAATATGCATTTCTCCAAATCTTATCAATCAAAGAGCCATTTAGAAGGATAAAGTATTTAATTGTTCACGTGTTCCACAAAACTCCACTTCAAAAGATCTAAACCATTGCTTTAGGGATGAAAATCTTGCAGGTTGTTTGTGTGGAATATGCAAATATATTATAGCAATGTTACCGGGCTAAGCGAGGACTGGCAAAAAGGGATATATTAGTATACAGTATGTTGTTTAAGATAAAGATAATTGGTGGAGTAGAGCAGGGCCAGTCGGTCCTGAAGTCATCAGTTTGGCCTCTTTTAATGGTATTTGTTTTTCTGTCTTATGCTTCACCGTTGGAGCCGGTGTCCCGTGGAGCTGGCAGACCCTGAGTATAAATAGGTTAATATCTCCAATTTAGAGGTCAAGCAGACAAGCGAACAGACGCTCTCATTCTTCATCTCCTTGACCAGAGTCAGGTGATGACAGCAATTCAGGAGCAGACAAATCATACCTCCACTGCAAAATCACTGTATGCAATGATAGTTTATCAGCCACGGAGAGCAGCAAGATAAGAGGCACCAGACGACCACGCAGCTCCATATCTCTTCAACTTCTCCACAGTTGTGTTCCGCTTGTCACTGGAGAGCTCTGACAAGGGTGGAGAGGAAAACTTTCTGCAGTCTAGACTCAACACGATGTAAAACTTTTATAAAAAAATATTAAAGGTTTGTTCCGAAGTGTCTAAAGATTGGTTAATGGGTATCTATCTCTCATATAACTGAACAACCATGTGAGATTTTTTTTGTTGTTGCAAAAAAAAAAAAAAACAACCCCAGAATGGAGTGAAATTCAGACTTGAACTTCTGCTTTATTTTTCCATGTTTAGCCTGATGACTGTGCCCTCCAGCTGTCCCATAATGGAAGTTATTTGGATTTGGAGTCTACGCTGGCAGAGCAGAAAGATGAACTGGAGGGATTTCAGGAGGATGGAGGGTAAGACAAAAATTACCTTTATGCACCTTGACATTTCTTTTTATCCCAAATCTTTTAAAACCAAAAGTGGCCTATAACAGCAGACTGCAATGAAATAAAACGGTGGCCATTGCTGCCTTGAAAATAAACAACTAAAACAAATTGAACACTGCTGTAATATGTTGATCATATATTTCTCTTACTTCAAAAAATGCATCTCGGACCAGTGCCAGAGCAAGCTAAAAACACAAGGGGAACTGGTCCTGCAGGTGGTTACAGTAATGTTAGTTACATTACTTTCCAAACCCTTATTTTCCATTAATATGCTTTTTCTGCTTTTGCAGCCAAGTTAGTGTTTGACCCTGAAAC
>NC_056502.1:21968941-21976886 GCF_014905685.2 Nematolebias whitei
AAGAATGAGCTACATAAAATTACTGATTATAACAATCTGGGATTTAAAAAAAATAGCACAAATACCTCTTTTCTTTTACAGTCAGACATAATCACTACAATATGACTGCTGCTTGTTGAGAGAGACATAAAAATTTAGCGACGATAAGAAAAAACAGATTTGGTTACTAATGGGGATAAACAATGATATCCTACTTGCTATATGTTTTTCATAATCTGATTGGAATCATAATGATACCTATTAGGATTCGGGACAAATTAGTCAGAAATCTCTTTTCCGGGACTGAGCTGAACGAGCTTTGCTTCCAGTTTTTAAGAGGGGGTTGGATCTGCCTGAGAGAAATTTGCTTTTTTCACGAAAAAGTATGAGTTACAGAGGTCTTTCCCCATTTTGAGTTAATAGAAAAAGGATGTTTAAATTGAACATTTGTCCTGTTAACCTCACAATGATCACAGCAGGAAAAATAGTTTTCATGTCAAACTCAATTTTTTTTCTAAATTATTAGCTATGTCCTGTTCTATATTATGTTTACATTGTAGCATAACAAGACAGTGTTTTACATGTTTTGTACATAAATGACTTTGTAATATTAGCTTTCTTTTTTTTCTGGTAAGAAAACATTTCTAACTGTTTCCATGTCACTTAAAATACCTGGCCTCCCTGGTTGAGTAGCAGTAAAAATAAAATTTAAACCGCTTGTGTAGGCAGGCCTCATGAGCAATCACTCAGATCTCTACTAAAAGGATCTGTGGTGTTCACATTAGACCTCTAAGGTACATACAGTTATACATGTTTATCAAAGCGAACTGATAATGCAATATAGCTTAACTGTCTCCGTAAAATACAGAGCTAGATGAAGTGTTTTACTGACATCACTCCTGGACAACATGAAGAAATTAGGATTTATAATCGTTAGTTTAATTTTTGCTTTGTGCACTTTCCTTGGCCTTGTACTTTATTGACTCCATGTGTTTTTCATGAACTCTTAAGTGTGTTGATATATGTGCTGCCTACTTTAGATGATCAAAAACTGAAGGTTGGCACGAAGATCTATAGTTAACTGGACTACAAACGTTTGAATTTATTTGTCTAACTTGGAATTCATAAGCTGCTCTATGGCTTGGTGTTTCTATTGGACACTGAGTGAGCCATCCATGTCCCAAAAACAGTTCAAAGCTTATGGAAGTTACTGTAAGGGTAAAATGGTCCACTCCATCTTTTGTCAAAGGCAGAGTCTGCCAGCAACTGTGTCATGCCAGCTGGCAGTGGCTGTTTTGGCTCTGTATCATTAAAAACACATAGTGTTGTCTAACAAGGCTGGGGGTGAAGGTGGTTAACCAATTATTTAGTAAAAAACAAGGCAATTATGTAGACTGGCTTTTTATGGTGCTAATGTGCCCAGGGGTGCATCCCTGCTGTTGAGCGTTGTTGATGGACGATAACTAATGTAAAGTTAAAAAAGTCTAAGCCATTTTGTTTTTATTTGTTCCATTCTTTGTATTCACTTTTTTTAACTGCAGATTATAGTCAAACAACAGAACATCAAGGCATTTAGGAACGTCATTAATTTTTGTTACACTCCTATATATAACATAAAGCCATCAAAACTAAAAATAAAATACACACATTTCTATGTATTAATGGGAATTGTTATGCTTCAAACACAATTTCTACATCGTTACCTGATTGTTTACGGTTGTTTTTTGGGGGTTTTAAACAAAAACACAATTGCATTAGAAAACGGCAAATATTCCTCGCCTTGGTTTACAACTAAATTTGATACTGAAAGCAAAGGTTCACTTTTACACTTTTACCACTCACAAATATGTAATATTGGAACATTTCCCTCAATAAATAAATGACCAAATGCAAATTTTTTGTCTCATTTGTTTTACTGGGTTCTCTTTATCGATCGTACTTTTAGGACTGGTGTGAAAATCTGACAATGTTTTAGGTCATATTTATGCAGAAATACAGAAAAATCAAGAGTTCATAAATTTTCAAGCCCCACTGTACCTATTTCCATATAACCTTAGCACCAATTTTTGCCTCATGGATTGATTTCCTCCTCTTTTAGGTGCTGTACTGCTTTTGAGGCCCTGTTTACACAACAATGATCCCATGAAAACTGAAATTTTCCCCATTTCTATCAACACATTTACATGAAAACATTCTAATTTCAATCTCTGTTTACAAAGCGACGGTAGTCGGGGGAAAGATGTAATTCCCTCACCACGCCACTAGTTGGTGCTATGTTTTTGAAACTTGAAACTCTGTGCATGCATGAAAAACAAACAAACAAAAAAGTTCTAAACGTTGTAACTTTTCTCTCATGTGAAAACTGCCATAAGCCCAGGTGATGTCCAAACTGAAAGTAGTCCGTGGAAATTAGATTTATAGATTTCTACGAGTCAAAAGCACAAAAAATACTCTGGTATACGCCATTGTTGATAGTTTCTTCTTCTGTGGAACGTCGGAAGCCGTTACGTTTTGCGTCACACTGCGCATGAGCCAGGGATTCCCTGACAGAAAAGATCTATTTTTTCTGTTCGCACGACAACAGACACCGAGACGTTTTTGATGGATTGCCTTCTGGAACCTGTTCTCAAATTGTGCCGTTGTTAGAGAAAACATTTCCTATTTTCGTGTAAATGAACATTACAAACGCAACAAAACTTTTTTCATTTTCACCAGAAATCGTTTTCGTGTAAACAGGGCCTCATACGAAGAGCGAAGAACTTTACATTTTTGCTTTCGACCTGGTGTCTCAGATTCCATACTCTGACTTTGTTTACATCCGGGGATTATTTTACTGTCTAGATATTTGTTGTGGACTGTCCGAAGTGTACTGATCAATGTTCGATTGTCAACAAATAACTCGTCTTTGTTAGCAACAAAACACGACTTTGCTGAATTTGTTCAATTACAAATTTTGCATTAGACTTTTGGTAGTGACTGATGCATATTTAGTGGTTATTTTTTTATCATTGACGATGCGCATATAGAAAGTATTCAAATAAAAATGAAAAATCTAATATTTTGACATGTTTACAGCACAGCCACCTACCCATGGAAAACAGTGAGGAATTCCTAGACTTTCTTGATTATTGGCAATTGAATCCATCTGTAATTGATATTAATGACAGGTTACATTCCTGGGGCGCCTGTGTCATACCTAGTGTCTTTGCAATCAGATTAAAGTATGATCCCCTGACAGACTGCTGCAGAGCCAGGAGATATCCATGTCATGGGAGCTTAAGGGCCATAATCACTTCCACACCATGCTATGAAGCTCAGCTATAGAAGATCGAGACCCGTTAATCCTCTGTCTCATCCCTGCTACAACTTATTATCATTAGCTGACCATATTCCTCAGCCATGTACCGAGACAATTCTGGTCTCAGGAAGTTTTGTCACTGATATTTGTAGCTAGGATATACTAAAAATTAAAGGAATATACAGGTTTTTTTCTCATGACAAACTAGACCTTATTATGTGCAAAAATAGAACCACACAATTAGATAAAGACAATTGTAACTAATGCTTACTCAAAGTGATTTAACAAATCTGGGTGTTGAACCATTTAAAGCCCTGTCCACACTACTCTGGTCATTATGAAAAATCGAGGATTCTGTTGCATTTGCACATCTTGTTCACGTGCAATCAAGTTTTTGGTGAGAAAAACTTCAAAAATAAAATAAAATAAAAAACACCTTCCAAGTTGATCAATTTGTTCTGTGGATCTGTGTGGACTGAAGATGCAGAGCTTTTCAGAAAGGATGACGGAACAGCCTGTTTTGCACGTCCACTACAGTGCACTAAAGATCCAGCAATGAAGCTGTTTTTACCACGTTTATAAGAGTTAGTCTTGCTTTATACCTTTTTATTTTCTATCAAACTTTGATCATGTGCTGAAATGATAATTTAAAAAAAATGTGTCAAAAATAAGTTTGTTCTGAGAGAATCTTTAGCCCAGCTAGCCATGTTGGAAAAGCCCCATTTCTTTGTGACATTTAAACAAGGTCTCCCCCACATGGACAGCTGTGGCAGAAAGGTACTACTGAAGTACTACAATCAGCAAAAAACTACATTCGATATGAAGCATGTTTAAAATTTATTTTTATTAATTAATTAATTTTATTCTGCATAAAAATTAGTCGAAACTCTGTGCTTTCTTAGTGTGGAACCATGTAAAATTGAAGATGTAAACAGCTGTCATGCAAAATGTATGTAATATTGACAGTGACAAGCTGTGGATACAAATGTTGAGCTTGGACTTTATGAAGTTGCAACTTCGCTTTTGTATACTTCAAGGACACTTTAAAGTCACGTTTTTGATTATGTCAGCTAGGGCGATATGGACCAAAATTAATATCTCAATATTTTTAAGGTAAATCGCGATATACGATATACATCTCAATATTTTTTTCTTTCCATAAAATAATAACAAAAATATATTTCTGAGTCAAAGCTTTGTCCCAATTGTCATACAGGCACATTTATTAACTGTACAAAATCAATGTCTCAAAAATAAACTATTTACATATATTAAAATTAGTTTTTTAGACATTTATTTACATATATTTTAAAAATCCTCCCCAGCTGCGCCGCCTTCACGACGTTAAGCATCGTGTGTGAAGCTGCAGCAGTGAGGGGCTGCTTGTATTCAGCGAGGGAGGAGGGGCTGTGTGAAGTTGGACAGGCAGAAAAAGCAAAACTACTGTACACAGATTTTCACGTCTTACAGTGAGAGGTAGCACAACATTAATAAAGCACTGGTTTGTCATATCACTAAAGATGTGACCCTTAGCGGCTAACAAGATGGCTAACTTTAGCCGTCTTGTTCCACAGTTGAGACTGGGCCCATGTCTTTAGCGATATGATAAACTATTGCTTTATTAATATCATGCCACCTCTCACTGTTCCTCTCATAAGGCACAGCGCAGGTAAAAGAGTTTCGTACTGTAGTTTGTTTCAGGGAAGGAAGCCAGGAAGTCTTCACAGCCAGAGCTGCAGCACAAAGTTTAACACACTCTTCATACTCCACTTTATAACGATGTTTCAAATGGTGAAAAAGGTTCGTTGTGCTCGGAGCTTTCGTCGGACTTGTTTTCGGCATTGTCTACAGAAAACATTTTTCTGCTGCACATCTGACAAATTAAATCCGAACCATTTCCAAATAACAGAGCCATTATTTGTTTCCATGCTCACAAGCTGCTCTGCGAATGCTACGTGCCGTCCCACCTGGAGAAGCAGGAAACTGGGGGGGACCAGGTTAGGGGTTGGGCTGAGAGGGAGAGGAGGGTCCGCGTGGGAGAAAGAGACGACAGCAGGCAGATTTTCAAGTATAACACTATATTGTTTATATCGATATAGTCTCATCTTATATCGCATATAAAATTATCTCGATATTCTTAAAATATCGAGATATCGCCCAGCCCTAATGTCAGCTCAAAATCCATTCCACAGATTTGATGCTCACGATCATTTTTAGAGCAACTACAATTTTAGTGTGGATTTTCTAATTTATACATATATATTTATACATATATATTTATACATAGTAAAAAAGATCTATATATATGTGTGTGTGTGTGTGTAAGCGCAATATTTATTTAACCACGTCATGTCTTGCTACTCTCCCAGAAACAAATTAACACTAACGAGACGTTCAGTGTCTCATTTCCTGACATTATTGTGAGCCAGAATCTGGTTGTGGTGCCGCTGATCCAACTGATGATCTACTCTGGTGTCCCAAACCGTTTGGCTCCACTGTAGCTTGAACAGATATTATGTCACTGATCTGACTCCATCAAACAAATTCATCTTTGATAAGGATTTGTCTGTAGTTGGGAAAAAAATAGGCAGCTCCAACAATACCATTTATTTATTGTAGCCTGCTGAAAACTAATAAAAAAGACTATTTAGGGGGGAAAAAAATCACAAGTAGTTTTGATAAAGGTTGATTTCAAAACGTCTTTCACCATATTTTAGTTTTTGTCAGTTCCACTGCTGCAGTTGGTCTACCTTTTTGTAATAAATCTTGATTTCTGTAGATCACCTTGACAAAGGTGATGCTAATAATCTTACCACATTGTCCATGCCTGACTCCTCCAGGACTGCTGTGAACACAAACAGCTAACGCTGACACAGGACCGGCCTGTATGGATTCCCAAAGGCCTAAGGCAGCATGTTTTGGTCCCACCCACTTTAAATCAGCATTCTTATTGGTCAATTTCACTGTCAGTTACTAATCAAATGGATCCTGGAGTCTCTGACAGAGCTAAAGCCTTTTCTAGAGACAGAGAAGTCCTAACCAACAAGAAAGCTCCTTCAGACATGTTTCTGCATGGAGACGCAAATTTAAAAGTATCTGATTATAGTTTCATAAACTATTTTAAAGAAAATAAGAAAACTTTGCAAAATATAACATTGAAAATATATATTTTATATAAAATACAGTTTAAATAGAAATTTTTATGTAACAGTTCATAAGTGCTGAAGTCTTAGGCCTTCTCTGAAGGCGTAAACCCTTAAAGTTCCCAGTTGATTATAGAAATGTTTCTTGCTTTTAGTTAAACTGAGAAATGTTTAAGTTTGATTACGTTATTTAACAGAAATTGACTTTTGAGTTGCCCGTTCTTTGAGTAACATTTGGCTTGACTCCACTGATATTCCCTAATTTTCCAGCTGGGATCAGTTTGACTCTGTCTACTCCAGGGAAGACACAGATTGCTCATAAGAATGCTGCGTAATCCTGCTTCAAGAAGAAAAAACATCTTTAAAAATCTTTAAACCCCACGTGTAAGGCTGTTATAAGTATGAGCTGGACTGACGTGCTTAATAGATATTTACAATGATTTGATTGTTTTGTGGATTACAAAGATGGAACAGACTGAGGTGAGCGTGTGCTGAACTATGCTTTCAGCTTTCCATTTAACTTTGATTTGCCACATTGATTGGCAACATTTTAGTTAAGATTTAAGTCCTGAAGAGCACACTATTCTCTGGTTCAGCTTTAAAATACATTAGAGAGTTCAAAATTGATTCAGCATGTTCATTTCTCAATTTTGGCTTTTCGCATTTTATTGATAAATATAACTTGTATTTAAATGCCAGTAATTTTATGCTGAAAATGCTTTTTCTAGTTTATTGAGTGTTTCTGATGTGCTTGACAACTATTAAAAGGAGGCCAATTAAAACCCAAGTGTTCATGCTATGCAGGCCTCAGCTATTCAGTTTCTCATTAGGTCCTTTCTGTTCGCTTAGAGCGCTGCTATTGTTCTTTTCTTGACCCACTTGGACATTGTTTAAAAGATGCTCAAAGCACAAGATTTTCCTTTGAGGAAAAAGTGCGTTTGAAAAGAAGCAGAAAGACTGTCAAACATGAGATGGCTTGAACTTTATGTCGAGAAATAAAACACCAGCTTTCTGTTCTGTGTTTGCAGTTAAAGGGTCTTACTGATAGAACAAAGCCGCTTTGGTTATTAATTTCAGTTTTTATGTTTGTGTGAGAGTTGGATTGGCTCCATGTTTTTTTATGGGTACACATTTTGTTTTATACACAAGGTATTAATAATACTCCCTTAGAAAACGCCAGTGAGTTTGTAGCTGACGCCTGATGGGTCACCTTCTTGTAAACAAGGACCGTTTTAAACGCTGCATGTCTACGATTCACCTGCAGCTATGAAAACGTGACATACACCTACTGCAAAATAAATGCAAGTCCTTTAAGTCTGCTAGATCTGTCCCATACAATTTTGGAAAATAATATAAAAATATATATAAAAAATTATTCACATCCTGGCCTTCTGCCTCTGTGCTTGAACACAATACTATCGTCCATCCATCCATCCATCCATCCATCCATCCATCCATCCATCCATCCATCCATCCACCCATTAATCCATCCATCCATCCACCCATTAATCCATCCATCCATCCA
>NC_056502.1:21976986-21979059 GCF_014905685.2 Nematolebias whitei
CATCCATCCATCCATCCATCCATCCATCCATCCATCCATCCATTCTTTACTCGGTCCTTCCTTTTTGTGTCATGGGGTCGCTGGTGCCCATGTCCAGCAGTCACTGTGCGAGAGGCGGGGGACACCCTGGACAGGTCTCCAGTCCATCACTGGGACACATAGAGACAAACGAGACAAACAACCATTCACTCTCTCACTCACACCTAGTGACAATTATAGTTACCAATCAGCCTAACATGCATGTTTTTGGTCTGTGGGAGAAAACTCAAGCATGCACGAAGAAACATGCAAACTCCACACAGAAAGGCTCCCAGACCGGGATTTGAACCGGTGACCTTCTCACTGAGAGGCAACAGGTCCAACTGTGCCTCTGTACCGTCCTAACACAATACGCTTTTTGTTTTTAACGACTTTTGTTTCATGGCTTCTGGTTTTGCTCACGCAGAAAATGTGTACTTTAGTTTAAGTGATTTTAAAGTGGATTTTCCAGGCGTCATTGTTACATGTGCATTTGTTTTGATATGTCTTTGTTAAAAAGTCTGACAAACTAGACAACAGAAAGAAGACATAACAGCTAATGGGTGATTCTAATGGTTTAAAACAAGGTGACTGGATTTCTTTTAAATAAAAAATGTCTCCGACTGGAGACGATGTAGCGAGGCTCAACGTAGTCGGTAAATATTATTTCACTTCTTCTGAAATATGACTCTTTAACTTTAGACTCTCCTTACCTGCAGCACTGCAGTCGACAGGAGATCTTGTGTTTATTTGGTGGGAGGTGAGTTAAAAGACCTCACGCATATTTCAAGCTTGTATGTTTAATTTGATAATTAAAGTTGCTGTCTGTGTTGACACTGCTCCTGTATTGCCTCGACTAGTTGCTGAATACAATATTTAAAAGTTTGTGAGTTTAAGCAGGCTTTGCTTTGCATCTAATCTACTTTTGTGTCTATCAGAACTGTCCCACACTGACCAGTTGGTGGTAAACAAAAGCTGTCTGCCTGTTTGTGACAAGGCTGCAGGAGGAGCTGCTTTCAGTGCTGATAGGCCTTTTCTCTGTGTGTCAGACCCACTCCTGCCTGACGGTCACCGACAAGCTGATGTTGGCACTGAGCCAGTTGGAGGAAAAATCACACAACCATTGTAGAGGCAGCATAAAGCTCGTTTGTCAATGGTCTGAACTGGTAGGGTGGGGGGTTGCTTTTCTTCTACATTTGACTACATTTTTGTCTAAATTAGTCTTCCTTCGATATAAGAAGATAATCTGACACCCATACAAACTGAAAGGTGTCCACTGCCAGCAAAAATCTAAAGAATGAAACTTACATTTAGATTCTCTATATTACTGAATTTATTATATGAGGAAAATAAGCAAAATGTTGTTTCTGCACTTTTAGATGGCATGGTTTAATATTTTACTGAAGTTAACACGTATTTTTATTCAGCTGTGAAACTCTAAAAGAATAAATACATTTTGGCAAATTCAGCTAATAAAACAGCAGATTTAACAGACTTCAAGCTTTACAACTGCTGAAAGTAGACTTCTAAACAGGCAAATTATCTTTTTTAAGAATCCAAACTGCTCTGCTGTTCATGACTGAAAAGAATCGGGGTTTCTTGGTGCTGCCTTTGTTTTGGGTTGTCATTCAGTCTTTGTAAGTGGTTGACAGGAAGGTGACTGGGTCTTGGAATATCTCCATAAACACAAGGGGTGGAGTTGACCTCCACGTTGCTCCCATCTTTCTTTTTTAACCAATAAAGAGATTTCTTTCACTTTTGTTCTTTGTTACAGCCCAACTGAAAAATGCTGAAGACGCTGGATTAAATTTAAATGTGAATTTTGCACAAAAACAAGTTTATGGATTTTTGATCATGTCAGCACCTCAGTTTGCTGCTTTGTTGTTATTTTAAAATAAAACTAAATTCATGTTTTATTTTGTTTAATAGGGCTACCTTGTGTGTCTTGCTCCTTTAAACAAAAGCGTGTTTACAGTAGTCCCACGTTTATTGCGAGGGTTACGTTCCGGACCCCCCCCCCCCCCCCCCCCCCCCCCCCCCCCACCCCCCCCCCCC
>NC_056502.1:21979159-21989642 GCF_014905685.2 Nematolebias whitei
GTGAAAATCTGCGAAGTAGCAAAGTTATATTTATTTTAGTATTTATATATACAAACCGGATTCCAAAAAAGTTGGGACACTAAACAAATTGTGAATAAAAACTGAATGCAATGATGTGGAGATGGCAAATGTCAATATTTTATTTGTAATAATACATAGATGACAGATCAAAAGTTTAATCTGAGTAAATGGAACATTTTAAAGGAAAAATATGTTGATTCAAAATTTCTCAGTGTCAACAAATCCCAAAAAAGTTGGGACAAGTAGCAATAAGTGGCTGGAAAAAGGAAATTGGGCATATAACGAACAGCTGTAAAACCAATTAACACTAATTAGGTCAATTGACAACATGATTGGGTATAAAAAGAGCTTCTCAGAGTGTCAGTGTCTCTCAGAAGCCAAGATGGTAAGAAAATCACCAATTCCACCTTTGTTGCGCAGAAAGATAGTGCAGCAATACCAGAATGGTGTTACCCAGCATAAAATAGCAAAGACTTTTAAGTTATCATCAACTGTGCATAACATCATCAAAAGATTCAGAGAATCTGGAACAATCGCTGTGCGTAAGGGTCAAGGCCGTAAAACTACTGGATGCTTGTGATCTCCGGGCCCTTAAATGTCACTGCACCTCAAACAGGAATGCCACTGTCAAGGAAATAACAGAATGGGCTCAGGAAAACTTCCAGAAAGCATTGTCAGTGAACACAATCCACCGTGACATCCGCCGTTGCCAGCTGAAACTCTACAGTGCAAAGAGGAAGCCATTTCTAAGCAAGCTCCACAAGCTCAGACGTTTGCACTGGGCCAAGGGTCATTTAAAATGGAGTGTGGCAAAATGGAAGACTGTTCTGTGGTCAGATGAGTCACAATTTGAAGTTCTTTATGGAACACTGGGACACCATGTCATCCGGACCAGAGAGGACAAGGATAGCCCAAGTTGTTATCAACGTTCCGTTCAGAAACCTGCATCACTGATGGTATGGGGTTGCATGAACGCTTGTGGCATGGGCAGCTTGCATGTCTGGAAAGGCACCATTAATGCAGAGAACTATGTTCAGGTTCTAGAACAACATATGCTCCCATCTAGATGTCATCTCTTTCAGGGAAGACCCTGCATTTTTCAACACGATAATGCCAGACCACATTCTGCAGCAATCACAACATCATGGCTACGTAGGAGAAGGATCCGGATACTGAAATAGCCAGCCTGCAGTCCAGATCTTTCACCTAAAGAGAACATTTGGCGCATCATAAAGAGGAAGGTGTGACAAAGAAGGCCCAAGACGATTGAACAGTTAGAGGCCTGTATTAGACATGAATGGGAGAGCATTCCTATTTCTAAACTTGAGAAACTGGTCTCCTCTGTCCCAGACGTCTGTTGAGTGTTGTAAGAAGAAGGGGGGATGCCACACAGTGGTAGAAATGGACTTGTCCCAACTTTTTTGGGAATTGTTGACGTCATGAAATTTGGAAACAACAGATTTTTCCCTTTAAAATGATACATTCTCTCAGTTTAAACTTTTGATCTGTGATTTGTGTTCTATTCTGATTAAAATATTAGATGTTGGCACCTCCACATCATTGCATTCAGTTTTTATTCACAATTTGTTTAGTGTCCCAACTTTTTTGGAATCCGGTTTGTATTTTAAGGCTTTATAAACCCTTTCCACACTCTTGCAATGTTCTAAATTCTTAAACCAACCGCATTTTAACAACATACGTATATGTAGCTACTAAAATTTACTTAACTAGCTCCGCAGAACAGCACCAGCTCTCGGTTCCACTCAGTTCCATTTCTGCAGACCTACCCTGCAGCGATGAAGCCCACAATGTTCTAAACTCTTAAACCTACGTAATTTTAGCAACAAATGTATGTGTAACTACTAAATTTTGCTCACCAGCTCTGCAGAACATCCTCAGCTCGGTTCCGCTCCGACTCGGTTCCGTTTCGGCTCACCTACCCTGTCGGTTCTGGCTGGCTCTCTGGCTCGGGGTAGTAGCAACGGGCAGCCAGACCTACAACGGTGTGTACTCCGCTCTGAAGTCCTCGTGGGCTGGTTAGCAGCTCTCGGGTTCACCGATGAGTTTGAGGGTCCAGTTCTGCTCCAGTTCTGGTCCGGTTCTGTGCAGCCCTTGAGCACCAAAACAAATTTTGGAGGGAGCCGGACTTTTGGATGGCCAGCACAGGAACAGACTAAGTCCAAATCTGGATGAAAAAAGGCCCGGTGGGCTCCAGAGAGAAGCCGGACCTACAGCGACACGTCCCCTGCTCGGAAGTCCTTGTGGGCCGACTAGCAGCTCTTGGGTTCACTAATGAGTCTGGAGGTCAGGTTCTGCTTCAGTTCTGGTCTGGCTCGGTGGGTTCCGTGCGGCCCTCTGCATCTGCTGGGCACCTAAGTCATGTAATAAGCACCAAACTTTATCCAGTCAGATCAAAACTTTCCCTCTAATATTTCAGCAGAAGGCAATGGGGCTTCTAGAAGAGCACTCTTGGCTTCTGGGAAATGTATTCATTACGAGCGAAATACAGTGTAGGCTTATGGAGAGAAATCTAAAAAATGGCAGCGTTTGTCCAAAGTATTTTATTTTTAATTAACTTTTTGCTTTAAAGTATCCTGTACTGTCCCAATCACGAGTAATAAAGTTGACAGTCGTGTCGTGTTCAATCTTACTTTGAAAAACCACGAAAGAGCAAGTCCTCGAAAGTCAAACTGCAAAGTAGTGAGGGACTACTGTATACTAGATTTGCATTCGGGCCTAAAAAAATCCAACTCGGCTCGGCCCAAACCCGTATCATTTTTTCTGATCCCGACCCGAAACGACCAACTAACTGCGATTACAGGCCCGAACCCGACAAAAACATTTTTTTTTTATTAAACTTTTACTGCTTTTGTAAGCAAATCAGTTTGTCATGATTTAAAAATGTATTTCAAAGAAAGGAAGATATAAGATTTCTTGTTTATTAACAAGAGTCAGCAGATTATTATAGTTATTATAATATTATAGTTATTAACGGTCGGCGGACGCGAGCGGCTGATGATCCAAATTGGGTTGTCGGCTGCGCTCGTTGCAGCGGCTGAGTCCAGATAAGCTTCAGGTGGGTTGCTGGCAGTGAGCCATCTGGACTTATTCTTTACCTGCTTCATCCGGCCGGTCAGGCATTATTTTGGCCCGGACCGGCTGGAATTTCAGGTTTGGGCCAGGCACGGGCCCGTGTTAGAAATGACAGTTCTGCTGTACACTTAAATGCACACACACAAACCACCTAAATGTTGCTAATGTTACAAACGTCTTCTTAATAAGTTGTCTTTTTTTATAGGAGGGGCAGGAAACACAGCATCATTCTTCGAACACAGCTGTCAGTCAGAGTCCATGCCTGCATCGGTGAGTTATAAACTGGATTCCACTTTAATTGGCCACATTTTTCTTCATCAGGTTCAGCTTGCCCTCCTTAGTTTCATCAGAAGTGATATGAGCTCCATCCTTGCTCTCTTCAAAGTTGTGTTGCACGTGCACAGTGGCAGCTGTGTGACAGAGTCGGGATTTGTAATCTGAGTGACAATTAACAGCATATCAACAGCACTCCAAACACAGAGCGCTGGCATGAGTCAGAGGGAGTTACTGCGTTCTGTGTTCTTTGAGTAATGTGAAGCAACTAGCACAAAGAGCTGAGTGAAAACACATGCAAACATGCATGCGCTCTGCATGTGTGCAGACACATGTAGACACAATGCGATTCAGATGTTGGCTTTCAGATTTTATTTAAACACATTGGCTTACATCCTCTGCTTCTTTCCTGAAAGACAGTTCTGATAAGTATGTGCTATTTGTTTTGCGACCTTGTTTAATTCAGTTTTATAGCATAAAATAAATGAAGAAGCTGTTTAAAAGTCATTAACTAGCACAGTCTGTTAGGAGCACATTATGTTTGTAGAACATAATCTCATAAAGACACATGCTCTCCCTCCTACTGTGCAAAAGTAACTCAGGATCTGCAAAGGTTATTAAGCTGCAGACTGTCAGATTCTACATTCGGCTGTTTCCTCTGGAGCAAGAGAAGTACAGTAAACCACAAGCACAGACCATTTTTGCTTCAATGAGGTCAATAGGTTTGGGTTTTGATTGTACTTATCAAAAAGGTGGAAAGGTCTGGAAAATATTAGGACAGCTCAGTAAAGTTTTGGTGGAATGCAGCAAACTGGAAAAAAGGCTAAAATTGAGTTTGTAGATTACTGAGAGGATTTTGTTAACATTCTTGACACTACAATCATGTAACTGATGCATAATTTCTCATAAATGTGCACAGCACTGATATTCTTAATAGGAGGTGCTCACTGATTCACTCTGCACAACCAAAGGTCTGCTCATAAGTGTCTGATGTAACAGGTCACAAGTTTGTTAAGGCTGCAATTGTAAATATTTGCCTGAAAACTCCTCCAGAGTTTATCTTATTCTACCCCCCTGATAGTGCCTGGCTTAGCTTAGCGGGACCTGGGGAGTGACAGACCAACTCGCCACTCTTCTCTAAGTGGATGATGAGCCTCTTTAAGTTGACAGCCACCTGTTGCCCCTCTGTAGTCTCTCTCAGGGACCGCCTGTGTGGCTAATTCATTCATTTCTTCTATTACTGTAATACATCCAGTAGAACTGATTTTTTTTTTAAGTAATGATTTCTATATGATTCTATTACACACAATTTCATTATAAAGTTGTGAATTTTTTTGATCTTGCATTACAAATTATTCTGAACATTTCTGTTGCAGTTCTTTGGAACCATAATAAACCAAATGACACTTTTGCTGTAAAATACATACTGGTGTTTTTTTTGTTTTTTTTTTGTTACTTTTAGTACCACTAGATCGCATGTGTCAACTTCAAGACCCGTGGGCCAAATCCGGCTCGCCATAACCATTTCTGTGGCTCTCTACACCCTAGAGGGCCACAGAGACAAAACTTCAAGACAACATTTATCAGTCAAATCAAATCAGTTTTTATGTTTATAATGCCAAATTACTCAAACACAAAATATTTAATTTTTGGAAGTAGTCATCGAATGCAGAGAAAGTTATATTTCACCAGTTTGGTAATTTGGTTTTATCAATACATTCTGCCATGTCCGGTCTTTTGACGACATTCATGAGCTTGATGTGGCCCAAAATGAAAAAGAGTTTGACGCCCCTGCACCAGATGATATATACATAATTACATATAGGTTAATGTAAACAGGGCTGTCAGAGTTGCAATGAGTTTTGCTAGGTGGTGAATGATCTGAGCATCTGACTGTTGATTGCAGTAATTCACATTATTAGCAGAAATAGAGGGCCCCAAACCAAATTTTGCTTAGGGCCCCATGGAGGCTTGAGCCGGCACTGCCCCAGCTAAAGGGATCCATTTTAACAAAAAGAAGAGCCTATTAGTGGTATCAGAGCCGCTCTTACTTTGTAATTTTGTTTTAACTCTGAAGATTTTTGTTTTTATTTAAATGCATCTCTACTGATTGTGTGCCACATGAGCACACCCACGTTGTTAAGATGTTTATCCTAGAGGCTTCCTCCACGAATATGAGTAATGAGTTGGTTTCAACTGTGTTTACTCTAATCTGTGTTATTTAGGACTGTTATGTGGAAAACTCATTGCATGGATTTCAAGTTTTAATTAAGTAGTGCATCTTTTGGTGTATGTTTTCTGCTTTTGGGGGGTTTCTGAGCAAATTTACACAAAACAGACCCAGATCTCAATTTATCTGCGCATGCATTTGTACGTGTGTGCGCGCGCTTGTATGTGTGTGCCATAAACCACAGCAGGACCTAAGCCAGGCTCCCTAATCATAGTCATTAGCACTCACATGCACATGTCTCTGCTGGAGCATGGCAGAAATCTGTGTAACAAAAAGGAGAGAGGAAATGTCTCACCCAAAGAGCTAATGGTTTTTTAAACTGTACTTTATAGATACACTTAAGGGCTGCGATAGCTTGGTGGTGAGTGCCACAATCTCCTAATTCTATGGCTGCAGGTTCAGGCCCAGTTTGCATCAGGAACGACAATGAAAAGGGAGCAACGGAAAGAAAAACAACAACATCATAGTTCCACTATAAATTCACAAGAATACAGTCACACATGTTGTTTACACAGATTGCTGTGGGCATCACGAGCTGTAGTACTTCTGTGCCGCCTGGGTCCAAAATTTTTCATTTCTGCCAGAATATCTAGGTACAGTAATGCAAAACTGGCACAAGTTAAATATTTATAAAATATTGCTTCTATAAACTATGATTTTATTTTATTTTTTTAGATTAGAGCTTCAGTTGGTAGAGCTGCTGCCTCTCAGTGAGAATTGAATCCCGACTGGGGACCTTTCTGGGTGGAGTTTGCATGTGCTCTTCATGCATGCGTGGGTTTTCTCCAGGTACTCCGGTTTCAATTCATTTCAATTCATTTCAAAAATATTTTATTAATCCCAGAGGGAAATTAAGTGTTGTGATAGCTCATCATCCTAAATTAATTCATGAGTTGTTAGATGCTGACAGCTGCGGGCAGGAAGGATCTCCTGCAGTGAATCTGAAGAATCTGACCACAGATACTGATCCGTCCAAATATGGACTGATGCAACTTATAGGGTGGAACGACGTGTATGGCGGAAAATACAGTATTCCTTTATTGGAGTGTTTGCTTCTATCAACACTGATCCCAACTGAGGAGTGACCGTTATAATCAGAGGTGACACATTCTTAGTGGATTATCTGCCTTGTCTTTTACAATCTTATAATCCTGCCTCAGGGCATGATTTATTGTGACTGCTGTTGACTTTTGTTTCTGTTTCATGCTATAATTTTGCCAAGTTGGTAGTTTGAATCTTCAGTTTGAAAACCACAAATCTGTTGTTCGTTAAAATGGATGACAATGAGCAGGATTTTTATTTTTTTTACTGGAATCACTGGACTTTTTGATAGTTGTCTTAATGATGCATAATGCATTTCATGCAACGTGTCTGTGTTGTCAACACATTGACAAATGAGAAAATGACCACAGCTTGGTTATCAGAGCACTACTAAACCACCTGTAGTCTCACTAAACCGATTTTAGCAGTTAACCTGAAATATAAATAACAGTAAATAAGCTTTAAATTTATTTTTTAAGAGCAAAATAATGTAACTAGGCTCAAACTTCTTGTAAAGTCCATTGAAATTATTTCAATATGTTCATCATCAATCTTATCCAACATGAAAATGCACTTTTAGCTCTGTTCTTTTCAAAGATTTTTCAAAAAGATGTTCAGAATTGCATCACAACGTGGAGTCACATTAAAACAACAAAATCAAATACCCATTCACGTTCGTATTTGTGTCCAAAAAATGCAAGCCAGGCCAGAAGAATAATTAAAACCATTCATATCCAATGGCACCCATGAGACCAAGAGGAAGATCAAGTGGCTCAGACTGTCAACTCTCTGACTCCAAGACACCCAGAAAATAGGATGATAGACTTAGAGTCACCCCTGGAGGCCAACCTAAACAACATTTGTCCAAAAAAAGTGAAATCTGAAGCAGAAAAATGAAAAAATGAAAGGAATGTATTTTGCTCTTCACTGCTGATTGCAAAACTAGATTGTTTGAAGGTTTCATGGCAGCACTTAAGTCACACTTTGGCACGCTCTGCTTTTGTTTATATCTTCTGTTTGGCAGTGAACCGTACAACCATACGAGGTGAGATAATGTGGCTGACTTTATTATATCTTTTATATGTTTTGGATTTTGCTCCTGAAACATACTTGTAATTGTTCAGGATTAGGCTTGATTGCTGGTTCGTTTGCAGATTTGCTTCACATACAATAGAAAATAGTAAATCGCACATTAATTCATAAAAATGTATTCATTTTCACATTCACTCTCTCCAAAGGCATGTGCACATTAAGAAGCCATCTGTTTCCAGTTGTAAGGCCTCTCAGTGCTACTCCTCACCCATCCAGGAAAGAAGAGAGCTGTCAACGTTTTCATCCATGAGCAGATCTCTTTTTCTTGTGTTTATGGGACTGAGGCAACACGTTGAACACTCAGCCTGACCAGTGGATAAAACTGTATCTCTGCAGGGATGCCTCATTAAGTTTCAGTGCAGTAAATTATATTCTTCATCTTTAAATTTACAATGAAAACAAAAGAAAAAAAAGAAAAGAAAACAATGTAGTTTTTAAAACAGGCACAGCTTCAGAGTTAAAAAAAGGATCTCATGTGAACCAGACCGCCCTGAGGTTCACCACCGCTTTGAAATTGCAGCAGACCTTGTTAAAATGGGCAGGTGTGTAACATCAGTAACCACAGACTTTAAACATCTGACTTCTGGTGGGAAAGAAAATTTGGAATGAATCTAAGTTTGTTTTTGCATGAACCAATATTTATTTGTTGACTGAGCGGATAGTTTACTGATCTCTCAGGGCTCTGTGGTGGTTTAGAGCAGGCGTTTGAGTCGGGCTTGTGTTGCTCACTCTCATGCACAAAGTGAAAGAGCAGACTTAGAAACATTGTACATGCCCATTTAAACACCATGGAATCTGGTTGGACTGCAGCTTGATTTATAGATGCAGAGGTTTTTTTTTTTTTTAAAGCTGTTCAAGTAATTGTGTTATGTTTGATTCGTTATCCAAAAATTCGCAACATCCCATTTTTGACAACAAAAGTCTTCATACTTTGTGAATGTTTGACATTTTTTACTTCAAACGGAGCTGAACTACAAATTAAAATCTTTCTTTTGTTTGGATGTTGATCACATTCTTTTAACTTAGGCCTATTATTGCAATAAACAATAAATCAGTTAATCGCGTGATAAATGAAAATTATCAACCTCATTTTCATTTATCGGCTTTATTGTTTCTTTGTGTCTCTCTCTTTCTGAATACGCTGGATGACAAAAAGCTCAACTCCAGTGCTCTTCACTGCCCCCTCCTTTTCTCTTTTCTCTTTAACATCTGTTTTAACCGTCCAAAATCAAGTTCTTGGATTGTTAAAAGCAACTAAGCTGAGAAGCTAAGCTACGAGCTAAGCTAACAGGCCGACCTCGGGGAAACACCTCCGTCTTGTCCAAGATCCATTATTCACGGTTGAAACCTGTGCCTTCGTGTAAAAAGTTGTTTTTCTCTGCAAAAAGAAGTTGAAAACTTGTTTACTGATTTTTTTATTAAAAGCTTTGTGTGAAAAATGCAATGCTAAAGAGCTCAAATTACAAAGAGCGTCCGCCATTTTGAGAACCGAAAAACAGAACGAGAGTCCGCCCATGTCACGTCAAGGGGCCTCCCTCCTATTTTCTTAGGGACACGCTGCTCGCTCCCTCACTATCCATCCTTCAGTTCAAACAGTCTTATACTGCCATCTAGTGGTCAAATAAGGAACTACACACAAAAATTAACCAACATTTTTTCTTAAATTTGACAATAATTAGTAATCAAGCAATATTATTGTTTATCGCAATAATTTCTGAGACAATTAATCGCCCAGCAAAATGTATTGTGACAAGCTTATTTTAACTGATTTCTTTAATGTGCTCTGATGAATCTGTTTCTATACAGCATGCCTACATATGCCACATATCTGAGAAGTTTTGAGTAATGTTGGATTTGTCAGCTTTAAATTTTGAGTTTGGAATTATGGTTGTAAGAAATTAAGGAATCTGAAGGTCATTTTTGCCTAAAAATCTCTGACCGTTTGACTCACCCACTGGCGTCTCACATCCTTCACACGTCACTCTGGCTCATTGATGCCAGTGTCTTTGTGAAGAAGTGTCTTTTTTCCTCTATCTTATGAAAATATGTGAAATGTGCAGGAAAACCCAAGTGCTTCACATATTCTCTTTGTCATTTAACTGTCACTCAGCCAGTTGTCTTTTTTCTTCCCCCGCCTTAAAACAAGCAGTGTTGCCACAGCTGGCTTGCTCTGAATCATTTACTTTCACAGTTTTGCTTTGAAGGAGGATTTATAGGATTTTGGTTACATTCATGTGCTGAGATTGATTTATTCTTTAAGCTGACAACAGAAGGAAAAATAATTAATCTTGTTTGTGCTTGACTTCAGACAGCCATGACGGTCCGTTTTGCTCTTGACTAACACATGAAAACTGCTGGAGATTTGTTTTGGTTTTGAAAAGATTACCACTATGATAGTAAAACATAGTTGTGCCCCTTATTTCTATACTTATTTCCATCCCCAAGAATCTTTGCCTCAGCTGTCAAGTTCTCAGTGGCAGTAGTTCTTCCTCGTTCTGCTCATCTTCCTGACTTACTGAGGGTTCAACATCCTTTTCAGTCAGAGTGCACAAATGTAATGATAATATATTTGAATCAAGCTGCAAAATGTTTCACTCCTGAGCTTTAGTTTTAGATGGCAATGATGTGCTCGTTTCTTTATTTTCTATTCCAAAAAGATAAAAATAAAGAAAAAGTGCTTTTTTTTTTTTCCTAGAAATTGACCTTTTTTGTGTTCTTTTGGTTTGGTCTTAT
>NC_056502.1:21989742-22000967 GCF_014905685.2 Nematolebias whitei
TATATATATGTATATATATGTATATATATATATGTGTATATATATGTATATATATATATATGTGTATATATATGTATATATATATATGTGTATATATATGTATATATATATGTGTATATATATATGTATATATATATATATATGTGTGTGTGTGTTGTTGTTGTTTTTCTGTCCCTCTGGGTGAATTTTCTCTTAAAATGGCTCCAGTCTCAAAAAAATTATAAACCATTCATTCACAAAAACACTGTGTTACTGTATATACTTTTTACATTACCTTCAGTTTCACAACACTGTTATTCTGGCAAAATGATCATGCTATTGCTATTCCAGCTGGACATTCTACAGCTAGATGTTGCTACTGCTGGGTTTTGCAATTAATCACAGAATTGTAAATAAACAAACATACATTGTTAAACACCTGGTGATGTAAAGGGCTGAAAAATTGTGTTTGTGTGATTTTTTTTCTCCAGCTGTTCTGTGATATATAAAAAAAACAACCTTCGTTTGAACAGGTCTGAACTGTCACTGAGGTTGTTTCACAAACATCTGCAATAAAAAGACAGTTTTTTCAGCAGACTTGATTCATTCTTCACAGCACACCCTGAGACAATCTGACATCATTACTGTAGCATTTGATTTTATAGCAGACATCGTTATAAATGCATTGGAACTTTGTATCATCCTGTGAGAGATGACACTCCTCTGAAAGCACCACAGGCACGTGTGTGTTTGTGTTTCCATTGCATTCACAAAAGTCAGTGTTGCAGTTTTTCCTATGCCTAATCTCAAGTGCAGCTATTAATTTTCTCTTTGCACAAATTGCAGTGCACCCTGCCAACTCTGACAAACATGCAATGTAACATTTGTGCTCCTAATGAGGGGATGTTCAATCTGTTTCACTAAAGCACCGTGGCCAAAGATTATGACGGCTATTTGAAGAGGAAAACACATCACACCGAGTGAATAAAAATCAAGTTAAGCTCTAGAACTGCTGAGACGAAGAAGGCTTTTGATGACTACTGTGGAAATAGGCGACTCATTTAGATACTTCTTTTAAATGCTGTATTGATCGGTGCTAAAAAAGGACCGGCACGTTGACGGACGGGTTAACTGATTTCACAGCACAGAGAAAGGAGAGTCAGCTGAATCAATTCTGCAGTT
Source organism: Nematolebias whitei (assembly GCF_014905685.2). Lineage (NCBI taxonomy): Eukaryota > Metazoa > Chordata > Actinopteri > Cyprinodontiformes > Rivulidae > Nematolebias > Nematolebias whitei. The sequence goes on from NC_056502.1 coordinate 21,990,904, forward strand.
TCTCTGAAAATGATCAATTTGTTCAGATTTGTTTGCCGGAAATCAGAACCACCTGGGACAAAGAACTTACTGCACTTTTGTGAAAATTTAACTTAGACTTCTCTTATTAAAAAAAAAAAAAAAAACATCTTCAGAATCATAGAAGTGTCACAAATCAGCTAAAAGGCAGCTGAAGTTTATTTATCCAGAATATTTTCGTGCTTGAATGTGTTTGGGTTTATGAAACAAACACATCCCAGCAGCTTGATTCCTGTGTAACCATTAAAGATTTGTGAAAACAACATCAGGTGATAGAATAAAATATGAACTCTGTTTTCCAGCCTTCAATTGCAAACTGTATAGCTTCGAGAAGTGCATGATTAAGGGCTCCTTTAGATGTCTTGGAAAATAACCCACAACCAGTGCATGTGATTGTGTTAAAGGTGCTGCAGGACTCGAGAGGGTCTTCTGCTCCTGTTTTCAAGTTTTCTATGAAACATGTGGATCTGTATCTGATATATATGACGCTGCAGGTGTACAAGCGTGTGGCCTCTCATAATCAGGGAGTGATGTATCCACGACGCTATGGATGGAGTAACATAATGATGTCATGGAGTCTGGTGGACCAGAACGTCCACAAAGACCTGGGGAGGCCAGTGTGAAATTAAAAGATAGAATTTACAATCATGGATGTGAACGGAAAAGGGTTAAGAGGAAGCTAATGCAATAATAACAATAATAATAATTGTCAAGCTTTTTAACATTGTGTCCATGTGTTGATCTGCTTTCTTTTTTAATTTTTAACTTTTAAGATGTTATTTTTTGACATTTGGACTTACATTGTGAGTTGTATTCACGTGTTGTATAAATAACTGCTGACATTAGATTTTCTGTAAGAAATGAGCTTGTTAAGGCTTTAAAAAAACCAATAAACAAATTGAACCTGTACTAAATTTGACAGTGATAAATGGATGTTTATTTCATAATGGGTGGAAGACATCTGTGGTCTTATTCCACCTGCGTTGATTTATGGAATAATGACAGACATTCTTCTTTGTGCAACCTTGAGAATGATTCAAAGTGATAAACTGGCAGAAAAAGCAACACCTAAAGACAACCGGATATATCCGGACATTTTAAAGTGAGATAATAAAACCAGTGGTCAGGGAGAAACATCTGACATGTTGTCTTATCTCTGTTGATGCAGCCTGCAGCAGCCAGTGTGTGAGACTGAAGATTAACTCAGTAAAAGCTCGTTTGAACTGAGCCAAATGAATTTGAAGACTCTTATTTTTATAGGCTGATCAAGAACAGTTGTATTTCCTGCAGAATTCTCTCACAGTGTTTTCCTCCGAGATGTTCCTGCTTATTGCTTGTTAAGTGGTATTTGGCAGTAAAGAATGAGCTCTCCTGCTTGTGGTAAGAGAAACCGAAGCAATATGAATTATAAGCACAGCGTTACTGTAGGAGCAGTTCACAAGAAATTAATCATGCAGCTGTCGAGGTCCTGCCTTGTTGGCAGCTTGCAGCATTAATGAGGCTGTGTTTGAGCACAACTTGGGCTTTTTCATTAAAAAAAAAAAAAAGAGTATTTTGTTGATTTTAGGAAGGAGGACATTTTCAGTTCCTCCAAATCCGAGGCCATGGACATGAGCTGGATAACGGTAGAGTGCCTCCTCCAGGTCGGGGAGGAGGTCCTGCCCCAAGTGGAGGAGTTCAAATATCCCAGCATCTTGTTCACGAATGAGGGAAAAATGGAGCAAGAGATCGATTGACGAATAGATGCTGTGTCTGCAGTGAAGCGGGCGCTGGACCAGTCTGTCGTGGTGAAGAGAGAGCTGAGTCAAAGGCAAAGCTCCTGATTTACCGGTTGATCTACGTTCCCCTCATCTGTGGTCATGAGCTTTGGGTCGTGACTGAAAGAACAAGATCTCGGATACAAGCGGCCGAAATGAGTTTTCTCCGCAGGGTGTCTGGGCTCTCCCTTAGAGATAGGGTGAGAAGCTCGATCATTCGGGAGGGACTCAGAGTAGAGCCGCTGCTTCTTCACGTTGAGAGGAGCCAGTTGAGGTGGCTCGGGCATCTGGTTAGGATGCCTCCTGGACGCCTCCCTGATGAGGTGTTCCAGACATGTCCCACCGGGAGGAGACCCAGAGGAAGACCCAGGACACGCTGGAGGGACTATGTTTCTCGGTTGGCCTGGGAACGCCTCGGGATTCCTCCGAAGGAGCTGGCCCAAGTAGCTGGGGAGAGGGAAGTCTTGGCCTCCCTACTTAAGCTGCTACACCCGCGACCCGACCCTGGATAAGAGGAAGAAAATGGATGGATGGATGAATGGTTGGACGGATGGATGGATGGAAATTTTCTAAAGCTGCAGAGCTCAGTGCAAAAATATTGTTTCATTCCTTTGTGATTTTTTTTTTTCATACAGCCAGACTTTAGTGAGGCTTTGTAAAATGACAGTGATCAATATGGTTCTTCAGGCTTTCTAAAGTTGTTTTACAACTTTTGTAGAAACATGCCAAAAAACATAAACATGTAGAAACATACCAAAAAACATAAACATGTAGAAACATACCAAAGACAACCAAGTTTTTTTGGGAAAAAAATGTATTTTCGCATCAATAAGGAGATTTCCAAAAAGGTAAACCTTGACTTGCAGTAGATGATTATCTGAAGGATGATGCAGATTTTAGGTCTTGTGTCAGGTCTTTGCTGATCTTTTTTCTTATTTCCTAAACACGTGACTTTTAAGTACTGTTTGTCTGCCTTAGATAGTCTTTGGAGGCCTGGCACTTATTTTGTTCTCATTTGTTCCCATCGGATATTTTTAAATGTGAACACAAACTGTACCAACATAAACAGATATAAGGAGTAGTTAGAGAAAAAGTGAAAAAGCATCCTAAGTTCAAAAAAACAATAACTGTAAAGATCTTTAGAAACCCAAAAGAATTACTGACCATTTTAAGAGATTAAAGTCTGGCCAAAGGATCCCTCAAAACCGTTGCACAGTTTCGTATCACTTCGATGTATACGTATTCCTCCATTGTTAATAATGTTCATCTGTTTGCAGATACACTTCTGGATGACTTTCTGCTAACCTACCCAGTGTTCATGTCCACCAGAGATTTATGCCAAGCTCTTCTGGGACAATATCCTTCAAAAGTGATGATTCTGAAGAAAGTATGAGAAAAGACATTTTAAAGAAAAAAAAACATGAAGTAGGGTGGCACAGTGGTGAAGTGGTTAGAGATGTTGCCTCTGAGTGAGTAGGCCACAGGTTTACCTCCCAGCCTTTCTGCGTGGAGTTTGCATGTTCTCTCCGTGCATGCATGGGTTTTCTCCAGGTACTCCGGTTTCCTCCCACAGACCAAAAACATGCATGTTAGACTGATTGGTAATTCTAAATTGTCTCTAGATGAGAGTGAGAGTGAATGGTTGTTTGTCTCTATGTGTCCCTGTGATGGACTGGAGACCTGTCCAGGGTGTCCCCGCCTTTCCAACAGTGACTGCTGGATATAGGCACTAGCTCGCCCTCAACTTGGAAAGGAAATCGCAAGTTCAAGCAATGAATGGATGGAACATGAGAATTATTTTTTACTTTCCTTTAATCGATTCAACTGTATTCTTTGACTAACTCCACTTATTGCACCAAGAGACATAGAGGGAAGGAGGATCTGAAGGAGGCTCTGGAAAGGAAACAAAAAGTCCTGCATCTGGTGTCGCAGTGGATGTCTCTCTGTAAAGACTTCCTGAGAGAAGATGAGCACGTCACGTTCTTCTTGAAGGTGAGAAACGCAGCCTACGTGGAGAAAGGATGGTTGCAAGGTGAAATGGATACAAGTGAAAAAAACAAGTAAAATGGATAAAAACAGACATTTGTACCTTCAGGCTTTGTATCGTCACACTTACGATGATCTCTACGAGCACCCTGCGCTCGAAAAGGAGACACGGGAGCTGCAGAAACTCTACCAGCTGCATTGCAGAGAGTAAGTAACAATGATTTGAACTAACTAAAACCAAACTATATTAGTATAACTAAAGACGGACAGACACAGAGATACAAAATGCACGTTTCTTTTGAAAATATGACAGGGTGAGTGAAATACCCAGTAAGAATGACAACCAATAGAGTTCTGAAAAATAACATAAGTAAAAAGAAAGACTTGTTCTCTGCAGACATCTTTTCGAACTCCTCTTCTTCTTCCTCTTGACAAATCGTGACCAAACAAACACATCATCACCCTAATCATTACACCTCCCACCTCCCTGAGCCTCTCCCCGTGAGGATGCTCCAGCCTTCCACCCATATCAGTGCAGATAACTCTGTCTCACTCAGCCACTCTGACTCTGCCTTTTTCATGTTTACATCCAGGAGGGGAAATCCTCAACACCCTCCGCATTAGAGCAGTGGACTGTGAGGGTGGGGGTGTTACTGAGCGACATGCTTTTGAATTTATGAGCTGTTCATATCAGTCCTGTCTGAGAGGAGGAGGACAGGGTTGACTGCTCTGTGGCTCTGTGGCATCTGTTTCTGAGTGAAAAGGTGTCATTTTTTAATAGAGAGTGGCCTCCCGGCAGCTTGCATCTGGCGTTGGTGCAAATTGAAGCTCAAGTCTTCGATTATGAGACTGTGAGAACAAATCTCTGTTTGTTTCAGCATGACACTGAACTTGACTGTAGACAGCCAAAGTAATTAGACGGTATTTGAAAGGAAAATGGAGAATTATAGCTAACACAGCCTACATGTGATACAGCAAAAGGAGTCAGGTTTTTCATTAGTGTGGGGTGACTGCTGGCTGTTGAGAAGGGCTCCCTCAGGGCGTCACTTTGTGCCAACACGCCCGTTGTGATGCAGAGTCCAGTAAAAGCTGAGGGATGATAACAGATACTGCTATCAGGATTAACCACTGAAAACAGGGTGATTAAATGAGGGGATCAAATTGGAACGTCTAATGTCTATTGAGCACTCAAATCTCCCCTTGACACTGAGCTTCGATAATGGACTGAGCACAGCGGAGGAGGTTGTAGTGGATAACATAAATATTCTCCATTTACTCAGATTATAGACTATATGAAGGGTTATCAACAGATCAGTGACTTGTTCTATGCATGTGAAAGCTCATGCTGTTGCGGTTCATAGTTTTCCTCTCTCTTTTTTCAGTCCAGTGGATGATCATTCTCCTCACAGAAATGTAAGTGACAATGTTGGTATCACTCTTTACATTACAATAAATCCTAATTAGTGATTTAAACACAGATTTTACTTTTTATACATATTTCTATACTGCACTAAAAGACCAATATGTACCCATTTTCTCTGGATGACATTCTAAATAATGCATATTAAGAAAATAAAATTGGTTGTTTATCAACTATGATCTTAATATGCTTTGCTTACAGGCCTGACAAGGTGGTGATGGAAGTACAATAGTATATTTCACCCTTAAGAACACTTGGGAAAATTGTTAATTACTATGTAACTAAACATTTAACTACAAGGGTTAATAGATACCAAACACCTATGAAATAGTTATTGCTTACTTAAAACCTTTTCTCCTCAAGCTTAGCCCTACAGACAGAGCTTGCTACCTTTAAAATAAGAGGAATGAAGCACATATAAAGATTGCCGCACACTCTCATGAACCACTTATTAAAACACTTGCTGGCTACCTTGTAAATAATAAGGAAAATGTGACTGCATGTTTAGACTTTCTGCATAATTCAGCAATTAAGTATAGAACCCATGCATTTAAATCAACTTGTTGCGTTCAGTCACAGCAGCTTTGTGCTAAAAATGGCTTTTACAGTTGTAAAGAGGCAACCTTGGGAACTACAAAGGTTAGGAAATGTCAAACGACTGATAGTTATCAGCCAAACCTCAAGTTAGATCAGTAAGATTTGGCTGCTAAAAGCACTTCTAGTTAAACGTTTTGTTAGTAGGTTTTTTTTAAGAACAGACTATACAGGTATTGGTATTGATTTATAAAGACAGTCACAAACCTTTGCAGTCAGGTAGAGAAGGGAATCCTTCTGACAGGTTGATCTGATGACATCACCAGCAGCGAGTGAAACGCAGCAGAGCAGGAGACCTGTGCAGCATGAAACTTTAGGGCAGATCCAGAAGCGAGGTCTGGTAGAACAGGCAGGGGTCATACACAGGAGGTCAGAAATCCATATCTTAATCCCAAACGAGATCCAAGAGGCGTAGTCAGAGAGAGTAATCCCAACAAGATGGATGGGCGTGAGGTCAGAACCAGGCAGACAAACAAGGCTGCGGCATGAACACTGGACATCTACTTTAAAGATTTTGAGTTTGTTAGTCTGGCGCTGGTAGAGAGTGAACGTGGATCTTAAAAAGGCAGGAGAACAGGTGCAACAGATGAGCGCTGATTGAGGTGACAAGGCAGAATGGTTGTGGTGCATGGTGACAGGGGCAGGCTTGAGCTGAGGCATGAACATGAGGAAAAACAGAGGGGGACAGAAGCTATGGCAGGAGGGGGAAATGTGACATTTAATTTGTTGCTATTTTAAGTATTATAGACTAAACAAGCTTATTAAAGTTATCCATTCGTCCGTCACTATGCACAGCCTGCATATTAGTAATGATAATTAATTATTATTAGTTGCTGTGAGCGTCATCCACAAAAACATTATTTAATTACTAATTAAAAGTTAATATGCTATTAATACGGAAGTTAATAAGTTAACCTAGTTGATTTTTTTTTTTATTTTGTACCATGATGTTAAATGTTGTCATTTTATTTGATTTATTAAACAGTTGTCTGACCTCTGCCCTATATCTGGGGTTGAGATCACAGTTCTCATGTTTCCTCTGAAAGTCATTGTTCTGTCGTTCAAATTGAAACTCTGAAGGCCGTCAGACTGAATGAGCGTGTGTCAAACTCCACGTATTTTCCTTCTTTCAGAGGAAAGCTCTTTCCCACCATTCGAGCTTTAACGAGAATGGGCCCAGAAGCACTCGAACGGAAACCAAGGAAGGTAAGCCATAAAACACAGCTCCTCACACATTCCTCTAGTCATGCGTTATTTCCAAAGGAAATGAAAGGGGTCTTTGGTTCGAACTAAAAAAAAACAACAACTATGATGTGGTGTGATGGTGGTGGGGGGTGTCTTTCCAGGGATTGAATGAGATGTTTGGAAGGGCAGGTTCCTGATCTAGTGCATTGCCATTTTGTTTTTGGTACCACATTACAATAAGGCTCCTCTTATAGATGGCTAATAAATAGTTTATAGATCCATTATTAATTCCTCTATAAACACTTTATAAATCATTAATAACTGCTTATTATGCATCAATTAAGGGTGAGAAACTACCTTGTAAGCATAAGTATTTGTAAACCTATTTTTTTAGGATATAATATTAGTTGTGGATACTTATAAGACAGTGATAAAGTATAATATTATATGCTAAAAAAAAGGTTTACAAATGCTTATTGTGCTTACAAGGTCATAACTAGGAGGTTAAGGAGCATTAAGTGTAGAACCACTAGACTGAGGAACAGCTTCTACCCTGAGGCTGTTAGACTCATGAATCTCTAACTAGAATAATCACTGTGAAAAACCATATCATGTTGCTGCTGATCTGTTTCATGTTGCTGCTGATCTGTTTCATGTTGCTGCTGATCTGTTTAAATGTTGATGTGTTCATGCGTGCACATCTGCTCACAGACTCATGTTCATGTTTGTGCTCATGTTCAATGTTTTATGTTATGAGTGCTTAGTGTATATTTAGTTGATGTTTTTCTTAGTTCATATCTTAGATGTTATTACTGTTTTTCTTATACATTTTATTGTTGGATGTAACTGGGACCCCGTGTACATAATTTCGCTCCACCACATGTACCACATGAGGTGCGAATGACAATAAAGAAACTCTGACTCTGACTCTGACTCTGACTCTTAGTCTGAAATGTTTAATATAACAACTCTAGATGAAATATATAGGTGAACATATATGGCTCACTGTTTGGCAAGAAACTGGTCAGTTTTGTCTCTGTCACCCTTAATTAATGCATAATAAGCAGTTATTAATGATTTTAAAAGTTTTTATAGTGGAATTAATAATGTATCTATAAACTATTTATTAGCTATAAGGGGAGCCTTATTGTAAAGTGGTACCTTGTTTTTTATTTTTTTATGTTTTGTTAGAATCAGTTTGTGCTTCTGTAAAATGATTAGTCCTTCTAAGCACAGATGGAATCATAAACGTCTAAGATTCAAGGAACTACAACAGTCATGTACCCAGTTAATATGAACAATATACAGCTCATTGTAAATGGTGAAAACTCATTTCTCTTGTTTCAAAAGTGGTAAACCTGACACTACACACCAATAAACAAATATAAAAAACGGACCCAAAATAAATAAGCAAAAGCATCTATAAGAGATTTTAGGACACATTTGACCAGTCTTGGCTGTTATCAGGAGAAAAACCAGTGCTAGTGCTATTGTTGCATTCATATCCTGATTCCTCATCAGCAGCATTATATCTTTAGGACTTTCAGGGATGATGGGTTTTTGGTACCACTGCTGGTCCATTTTATTGTACAACCTAATAAAACATTCTATTTTTTATTTATTTTCAGTTGTGTGTCGTGTGTACATCAGCATGGACTCATACCTGAGTGTGAAGGTGGACAGTGAGGCTGTAGCTCAGGAGCTGTTGCAGGCTGTGGCTGACAGGATGGATGTTCCTCAGGCAGAACTCATACTTGTGGCCGTCACTTATCCTGGAGGTAAATGTGGTTCGAAGTGATCGTCTGCAGCACATAAAAACCACCAGACTGCAGCTCTTTCTACGATTGTTGGACAATATGGAGAAAAGGCACAGCAGCCCTGTTTAGAGATTTGGTCCTGACAGTAATAAAGAAACACCATAAAATGTACAGATACTTCTCTTAATTTATGAACTCATGAGCATTTACTTTGCAAAATCTATCTTAGTGTTTTTTTATTGTTCTATTTTCGTTACCAGAATCACTAGATGGTGTCTTTCTGAACTGTTTCTTGTGCAAATTTCATTCATGGCAAAAATCAACATTTTCACAGTTTTTCTATACCGTCTGATCATTTTGCCAGCACACATTTTCACCAGACCTAAATGTTTCATGAGTTGGGAGGCATTGCAGCTCAAGATCTGCTATCAGTGACTGGTTTCCTCTGAGCAGAGCAGAGCCTTATCTCTACCACGGAGAGATGCTCACGGGCCACCTGACAGATTTTTAATGGAGTTCTGCTATTTGTGACTCGTTTATTTGTCTGCAGGTCGACTCCTCCTGCAGCCTGAGGACAGAGTTTTTTCCCATTCTTTACGGTCGGTTGGGAGGCTTCATGTCTGCAGAAAGGACCTCGGTGAAGTCTTGGTAGGAGCGTTGTTAAATCTAACAAGGTTAAGTCAGGTCCTCTGGACAGATTACCAAGCAGATCCAACAAAGTTCAGTCAGGTCATCTGGACCATTTCTTTTTTGTTGTTGTTGAGACCTTTCGTCCTGCATCCAAAGGACTTCATCAGTTCGAGGAGCCACAGCAATTTCAGTCCCACAGCATGCTCACATAGTGGACCAACCAGTTTGATGGTGATAAGATGGTTTCTGGGGACCACCCTCTCCCCCATTGACTTCTTTGAGGCAGCCATAGCCAAAGTGGTTCAAAACATCAAAGTTCATGCTCAATAATCCAGGTAAAACATTCAACAAAATTAAATCAGGTCATCTGGACCATTTCTTTTTTTGGGGGGGTGGGTGGGACTGAGTTTGTTGTGGCTCCTCTGACTTATGAAGTCTTTTGGTCAAAAGATGAAACATTTCAGCAAAAAAAGAAACCGTCCAGATGACCTGATTTAACTTTGTTCGATGTTTTACCTGGATTATTGAGCATGCACTTTGATTACCATGCATAATTTTCTGGATCAATATCTGGGGTTCAATTAGACATGGGACCACTTATTTTCCATCCATCCATCCATCCATCCATCCATCCATCCATCCATCCATCCATCCATCCATCCATCCATCCATCCATCCATCCATCCATCCATCCATCCATCCATCCATCCATCCACG
>NC_056502.1:22001067-22006722 GCF_014905685.2 Nematolebias whitei
GCACCAACATAACTGGTTTGTTCCACTTTGGAGTTAGCTGTTTGGGGGAAGAATCAGTTTTGTCTTGTGCGTTTCTTTGACTGATGAAGCCTTCCGAATGGAAGGTGACACGTTTCAGAAAAAAAAAAACTGTCCAGATGACCTGACTGAAAATTGTTAGATTGTATACCTGGATTATTGAGCATGGACTTTGTTGACTTCCTGTGGTGTTCTGTGGAGTGCCTTGGTGGTCTCAGTCTACTACGTTTATGCCCCTTTCTTGAACTGTGCCCCTGAAAAAAATTCTATTGGAAGGGACAAATAGCCCTATCTTTTTGCCCTCTTCCTACATTACAAATTGAATCTGGATATGGACAAAGTCTTCATGGTCACAAAACACTGACCATTGTGATAAAGGACTTTGTGGAACCTTGTAGATGAGTACAACAGATGAAATTTACATCACAGACAGTTGATTGACCAAAAACTGGGTCTTAGCTTCTCAATATGTATATTGTACTCTATGAGAGAAACATTGCACTATTAGTATTCCTTCTTTTCATTAGATAAACAGTAGTTTTTTTATTTTATTTTATGGTGCAAATGAAGATAACGGTGTCCAATTTTATATTTTCTCTATCTTTCAGTACATTCAGGCTTTTAACCCTCCTGTTTTTCTTGGGTAAAAATGACTCCTGAGGTCTCAGTTTTAAAGCTGAGACCTTAAGGGTGCATTCACACTAGCTCTGTTTAGTCCGCTTTAATCGAACTCTAGCTCGTTTTCCTAGAAAGTCCGGTTCGTTTAGGGAGGTGTGAACGCACCATCGAACTCTGTCACGGAACAAAAAGGCGAACTCTGGCCCGGGCTAAAACCTAGGTCTCGGTCCGGTAGAAACGAACTCCAGCGCAGTTCGAGTGCAGTGTGAATGCAAACAGACCAGGCCCCGCTCCGCAGGGTAAACAAACACGCATTTCTCTGACCTTATATGGAGCCGTCAGCTGCCTTGTGTGAAAAACAATATTCTCCATGGTCTTCTGTCTCATCTTCTGCTCATGCTAAGTCCATTTTTGAAAAATGACAAAATATAACTCCTAAAACTGCTAAAACTTGATGCCACTTCTTTTTATTTTTATTTACAGAAGAAGACGTGTCTTCAGAGGTTTTTGTGTCGTTTCTTTCAGTAGTTCTTGGTGCAGCGCCCCCACAGGCGAGCGGGGGAATAGGTTGGTTCAACAGGTTGACTCGACTGCACAGTGCAGTGTGAATGCAAACGCACCAGCTCAAATGTAAACAAAAGGTCATGAATATTGGTCCCGAACCGAGTCTACCGGACTATCTGGTGTGAAAACGACCTAAGTGTCATTTTGATCTAAAGGCAGCAGGAGTAGATTACATGATCTAAATTGTACTTAAGTATGAGTAAAATTACACACTTGAAAGAAATACTCATAAAAGTACAAGTACCCCCCCCCCCCCAAAAAAAAATCTACTTAATTACTTTAACGTGCGTATTTGTAATTCGTTACTTCCACACCTGATGGTTAGTGATTTGAATGCTGTTTTAATGTGTTTTGGTTCACATCTCGTTGTAACCTCCCAGAAAGTAGCCATGTTTCAAAGCTGGAAGGATAATAGGATTTTAAACCATTTTGTGATCCACTGTAAAAATTAAAAGTTCTGTCAAGAGTCTGTTTCTATTTATCATCTTCAGACTTGTTCAAGGTCAAGTCACGTGTTTGTTTTGAAGCTGGAGTAAGCTCAAGTGTGGGAGGGGTACTTTATACGTTTTTATTTTAAAGCTTTTAATGAAACGTAGATGGACTTGTAAAGAACTGTATGCATAGTAAAACATTGATAAAGTAAAAGGAAAAAACACATAAATGTAAATTCTGTGCGAATGGGTCGCTGTCGACTGCTCTCACTAAACTTTAGCAAGTCCTGAAGTCTTCTCACTTTGATTCCAAATGTTGTTGGATGATTAGAGAGCTCAGATTAAAGAGCTTAGGCACCAGTATAGACCTCTTACAGCCCACCCATAGCTCCTTAAGGGGACCACTGAATGCAGTCCTAGCAGCAGAAGACTGGACAACCTTTGTTGCATTCTTGAAAGCAGAAGAAAAGAACCATAGATAGAGGGAAAAGAAGAAACAGCCCTCAATGCCTTGTGTGAATGTGAGCCAAAAGCCTACTTAATCAGTTCAAGGATGTTGGGCAGTAAGGATGGCTTCATCTGCACAGCAGGTTACAACAGGATTCAAAGAGTTGGCCTCACTTAAATGTTTCATACTGGAGTCTTTGAGCGTGCATAAATACATGTATGTGGTTTTATTTATTTATTTGTATTTGGTATAATAATGTAACTTGTTACTAGCTTATTGTATTTTCTAACGGAACGTGTCATACTGCGAGAATCCTTTGTTATAACAGCATATCATTTCAGAACTCACACTAGGAGGGTGGTGCATTGTTTGCTGTGTGTGAACATGTAAAGGCAAGAAACAGTGGCTCAACAAAGGAGCTAGATTTGTCTTCGTATTAAAACGACACTCGGTAGCAATTTCAAAACAGAAATACTGTATCTATGAATAAAGGGACTAGCTAACTTTAAAATGTCTTAAAACACAAATATGTACTGTGTATACATGTAAAATATCACTATAATTTTAAACTTTGCTTCCAAGCACCATATTTTCTTGTACTTTTCTTAAATAACTATGATCAATAGCTCTCAATAGTTTTTTATTTCAACGCTGGCTGCTTTTTTGTCTCCCATCACTGAGCAGAGAGGGGGAAATGGAAATACCCTCCATCCGTCCAGCTGTTCGTCTGTGCATGTTAACTTGAAAAATAACTGAGGTACTGACTTCCATGTTGGTGTATGGCTACATCTAGGTGTGAGTTTCTATTCGAAAATAGTGCTGCCATGTCAAAATCCAATATGGCTGCCGCCATAAATGTCTGTCCATATTGTGAGCGATATCTTAAAAATAAGTGCATTACTAACTTCTATTTTGATGTACAGCTTTGTCTAGGCCTAAAAAAGTTTCCTTTTAAAAACTGGTTTGCCATTTTAAAGTCCAAGATGGCTGCAGTAAACGTCCATCCGTCTTGTGAGTTGGACAACTTGAAAAATAAGCAATGTGCTCTCCACTCACCAGGATCTGCCACTTGGTCCTGCCTGGGCCCAGCAAAATAAATAAATAATGTTAAAATTAAAGTAAAAATGTAAAAAAAATACATATATATGTATGTATGTATGTATGTATGCATGTATGCATGTATGTATGTATTTATGTATTTATATATTTATATATTTATTTATGTATTTAAAGTAATTATGTAAGGGTGGCACAGTTGGTAGAGCGTTGCTGTTTCAAATCCCGGCTGGGGGCCTTTCTGGGTGGAGTTTGCATGCTACATGGTACAGTTTATTTAAACTGGTGGGTTTCCTGGCACAAACTCAGTTTTTAGGCTCCAGTTTTATGAAGATCATTCAAGGCTTTGTGTTGTTTCGCTTTATTTAGTCAGGAACCAGTTCTGATGTGTGTTTGGGATCATTGGAACGCCCAGTTTACAAGCAGCTGTTGATTTGAGCTGGAGCTGAAGGATTTGGAGGTCGACCTCCTTTATTATTCCAATCACTTTGTGCTATGCATTAGTACCGGCATGATGCCACCACCACCGTGCTCGACAGTGTTTTCCTTCAAAATGATCACTTTGACTCCACCAAATATGCTTCTTATCACTGGGTATATACTGGGAATATACAAACTTCTGACCCCAGCTATATTTAATGTTCATCATTCTTTGTCTAAATCAGGTCTCTCTTGTAAATGAGTCCTCGAGGCTCAATGAGACAAACCTGTATAAATAAATGTTGAATGAATGTTCTGTCCATGCATGTTAGGCTGATTGGTAACTCTAAATTGTCTCTAGGTGTGAGTGAGAGAGAGAGTGAATGGTTGTTTGTTTCATTTGTCTCTATGTGTCCCTGTGATGGACTGGAGACCTGTCCAGGGTGTACCCCGCCTCTCGCACAGTGATTGCTGGACATGGGCACCAGCGACCCCCGTGACCCAAAGTGGAATAAACAGGTAAAGATAATGGATGGATGGATGGAACAATAAATACATAAATAATTTAAAATATATATTTTCTTTAACTGGTGAGGTACTGGAACAAGCATGAACATAAAAAAATATACAAAAATAATAAATTAATACATAAACAAACAAATAAGCAAATAAATCTTCAGAAAGCCTGAAACACTTGTAAGCTCACTTTAAAAGGTTCAAATAAAGTCTGGGTCCTTTTAAATAAAAGGAAATATGGAAAGATTAAAAAATCGCACTCAATACTGAACACATTCACAGCAAAACACATTGGGAATAAGTATAACACTTTAGGTCAAGAGTCATTTTATTTACCTTTTATTTATTTATTTTACTTTTAATTTATTTCAATATTCAAATTCACCGGAAAATCAAGTTATTATTTTTTTTAAAGGTAAAGTTTGCTGTTTTTAGTAATAAATGGAAAATGATTTTGTTGCAACATTATTGTCCACTGATATTAAGCATCTCACACAGTGACTACTGGACATGGGCGCCAGTGACCCCCACAAAAAGAAAGAAATGGATAAAGATGATGGATGGATTGATTGATGGAAGATTGTTTGCAATGAACAGTAAATTGTTCAAACAAAATGTGTATAGAAGTGAAAAAGTTTGTAATGAAGACTCTTCTGAAATCAGCAGTAAACTGTTAAAGGTTCATTTCATTTTAAACATCAATCTAACGTTACTGGTAGGAGTAAAAAAGGCATTTAATCTTTTGCTTAGCCTGAGTTTAAACAGGGGGAACAAATCTCGATTGATGTAAATGAGAAGTAATCTTGTGTGAAGCTATACGAGCGTTGAGCTGAGTTTTATCATTGTTGTGGTGAAAGCTGTGTAAAGTCATGTTTCATCTGTCAGTAAAAATGTCAGTCATAGTTTTGATCCATTCAGATATATTCACTTGACTTGTGTAGTGGTTTTCACAGCGGTCGCTTAAGGATTATTGAACACACAAAGGACTAAAATGTTTTGCTTACACTTCTTGTTTAAAAGATAAAAGCTTGAGTTTAAGCCTTTAATCTTTGTGTTTGGAAATGGTAAAAATGTTTGAATCCGTCTCTCTGTCTGGACCTCAGTATTTAATGACATCAGTGACGGATCTCTGCATTCTGTTATGAATGCCTTTTGCATTAGCAAGTTCAAGCACAAAGCTCAGAGCAGCAGAGGAACAATTCATTCAGAAATTTGATCTTCCCTGAAGCACACACACAAAAAACATGAGCCGAACACACAACACTAGAAGTTCTTACAAAAAGTGTCCAAAATTTTAGCATTCTATAATTATTGCCTGCTGTCATGAAAGTTGGGTGAACATGCAAGTGTGCGTGCGTGCGTGCGTGCATGCATGCATGCATGCGTTCATGTGTGTTTGTTTAAGGTTATATTGTGAGGACCAATTTTGCAAAAAAAAATCTTACATTGTGGGGACCAAAGCCTGGTTCCCATAAGGATAAGTCTTGTTGGTGGAATAGGGGTTAGGTTTAGGACTAAGGTGTGAATTGTAGAAGGGTTTGGGTTAGGTATGTACTGGTAATGGTTAGGTTTAGGACTAAGGTG
>NC_056502.1:22006822-22015384 GCF_014905685.2 Nematolebias whitei
GTAGATGGGTTAGGGTTAGGTATGTACTGGTAATGGTTAGGTTTAGGGTAAGGGTCTGACAAAGTGCGTCCTATTTCAGCTCAATACAGAATGCATACTTTTATTACTAAATATGGGATGATGCCATTTTTTATGGGACGGTTGGCAACCTTAAATTTAACTAATCCCACGACTTGTAGTCGTTTTTATCATGCAAAGTGTTAACAGTAATGCTAGGTGTATATGATAATAATAACATATATTGTCGTCATTGTATGCTCCCAAACAATGGTGAAATTGGCTCTCTGCATTTAACCCATCCACCCTCAGGTGGAGCAATGGGCAGCTATTGAAAGTGCTCAAGGAGCAACTGGGGCTGTCCTGCTCAGAGACACCAGGAGATGTGCAATGACTGGGGATCAAACCTGGGACTTTCGGGTCCTGAGTCGGCTGCCCTGCCTCTACCCCCTCTCAGCCACCTGGATGGTCAAAGGAAAAGTTTACAAGACAGTGGTGAGACCAGCTGTGTTGTTTGGTCTGGAGACAGAGGCATTGACGAAAAGACAAGAGAAAGAACTGGAAGTGGCAGAAATGAAGATGTTGAGGTTCTCCTCAGGAGTGACGAGGATGGATAAGATTTGGAATTAGATCATCAGAGGTACAGCACAGGTTGAACAACTGGGAGATAAAGTTAGAGGGGCCAGACTAAGATGGTTTGGACATGTCCAGAGGAGGGACAGTGGGTACATTGGTAGAAGGATGTTAGAAATGCAGCTGCCAGGGAGAAGACAAAGAGGAGATACATGGATGCAGTGAGAGAGGACATGGAGGTAGTTGGAGTGAGGACAGAGGATGCAGAGGGATGATCAGATTCTCAGGGAGCTTGTGTGTTTGCCCAGACACATGAAAAATTAGTGGGAACATTGCTGTTTACATGTTTAGATCACATATATGACACTTAATGGGACCCTGTGTACACAGTTTCGTTCCACCACATGTACCACATGTGGTGCGAATGACAATATAGAAACACTGACCCTGACTTAATGAGACATTTAATTTAACATTTATAAATTTATTTTTGAAACAAAAGGACTTCACTAAACCTTGCTGAGTATGAAAACCTGTAAAACTGTTTGGTTTGAGACAATAAAACGTTTTCTTCAGCATTTTATGAAAACCTGCATATTTACATTTCAAGTTTACAAAGTTCAGCATAGTGATTAATCACGATTAACCACAGCCCCAGAGTAAGATTAAGCTGATTATTTTTTTAAGTTTTAATTATTGTTTCTAATAGAATCAATCAAAAATAAGAACTTTTTTTTCTCACTGGTCAAGTTGCATGATTAGACCCTCAACCATCAAACCAATTTAACCTAAACACTGAAACAAAAGCTAAAATTAATTTGGTGTCAAAGTCTGTAAACTACCATCATAAACAAGATTGCCATTTCAAAAGGCTAAATGATAAAATCTAATTTTATTCAGATCTACTTTACACTCAAATTGTAATCTGATACCCAATTTAAAATCCAGTAATTATTTTATCAATTGCTGAAAAATACCATTTTCAGTCTTTTTGGTTTTTTTGCTTGTCATCCCTCCTGAAATAGCAATTTTCTATTTTAGAAAATATTTCTCCAAATAATAAGTATTGAAATGTATTGTCATATTTTAAGCCCCTTTTGTACAAAAAGTATTAGAAATGATTAAACTACGACCCAGTCAGCTGTTTCAGGCCTGCCTAGCCTACCTAAAAAGACTGAAGGAGATCCCTGCCTCTGCCATATGTTGTCATCTGAGACCTTTATGTCTCAGCATTTAGAGGAAGTTCTGGCCAGTCATGCCTTTCTGCAAGCTTGTTCAACACAGGACTCTCTTATTTCACTCTGATGGATCAAATACAACTTTACTGTCTTTAAATTTAAGCAAATAAAAAAGTATGTCCAGACATACAGTATCTAAGCAAAAATATTTATTCAGTTCTGATTGAAAAATGCTTCTAAAGAGCCAGACTTTTTGTAATAGTGATCTTGAGCAACAGTTTTTCTTTCTTTCTAAAAGCCTTTGATTATTGCATGCTTTTTACAAAATTCAATTTGGTTCAGTTGTTGTTTATATCGCAGTTCATATTGCACAATGCTGAATCATTTAAATAGTAATACAATTTAAAAAAAAAAACAATCAAAACATAAACCAGTTTTCATCTTTTGTATGAAAGGCGAAACGTTTCAACACAAAGAACCCATCCAGAGGACCTGAGTTAACTTTGTTGGATAACAAACCAGTGTTTTCTTGTTTTGTCGTGTTTTGTTTAATTCCAGAGCAGACATTTTTAAAAGATTTTTACTAATAAGAACACAAATAATAACCTTTTTATTTGTTTTTGTATTTTTTTTATGAAAGTGTCAACATTACAAACTCCCATCACAAAAGTTCTCTTTAATTAAACAATGTTTTAAAAGTCTGCCCTTCAACATTTAACCTAAAACAAATAGTACTGCAGGCACCCTGGAGCATTTCATAACATGATTATTATTCATGCTAGTCTTTATGACAAACATTTATACAATGGATTGACAAAAATAGTCATTTTAGAATAAAGAAGATAATAAAATGAATTAGGGAAGTAGGGTTATTTTGTTTTCTTACATAGGCTATTGGTATTTTTTCTGATGCTGACTTGCAGGTAAAGATTACAGCCACTTATTTTGAATCTCCATTCAGTAGTTGACTTACACGATGGGTCAGTCACATTGTCTCCATTTCCGTGACAAGCCAAGAGTAGATCTACTACTTCTAATGGTTGAAGTATCAACTGGGGGGGGTTAACCCCACATAAACTCTGAGCCACCTGGAGACCCACACTACCCAGCAATCAAGGATAATCCCACACTCTCCAACATATGGGTTTATTAATGCTTATAAAAGCCATTATTGTCCAAAGCTTGCTTTTCTCACTCATACAAACAAACCTGACAATTTATTCCACTGTCTTCCCTTCACCATACCTTGGATGCCCGTGTTGCCCGTGTTCCATGATGCTAATCATGTAGGATGAAAGGCTGGTTTGGCACAGACCTTTGTGACCTTTGTAGCCAGGGCAATGGACGCAGGCGGCACCCCTTTTGTTTGGGTTGATGCTTGAGGGAAGCCATTGCCCCTGAGGTCAGCTGTCGGGGGTAGGCTGATTGACAAGAGGACCACCTCCTGTCACCATAAAGTGATTAATGGAGATGAGACACAATCCCAACTCCTGTATGCTGCAGTGAATTCTGAAACCATAAGATCTTTTTGGTTAACCTTCTACTGTGGTGTTTAGCTGGGCAAAGCTGGGAAGACAATAATTTACAGACCATTGGGCTTGAGTTGAATTGACTTCCCTCCAAGACATTACATACTAAAAATACCTACTCACCTCAAAGGGATGGTATTAAGTATTTCAAATGTTTGGCAATGGCAATTTAAAACATTTTTATATTTCTTTTCTTAGCTTTTTTTTTTTTTTTTTTTGGTTCACTGGCACAAAGCAGAAAGGGGTTAAGTGTAATTCAGTCTTGTGCATTTCTTCCTGTGGAAAGTTCCTAAACAGGAGAAATGTTTTTTCATTCCCTGTCTGGGACATTTCACGCAAGTCATGTTTTATTAGCTTTATTTTGCATTAATCTGCTGCCCCAGTTTTGGTTCTAAATCACTCTTCTTGGTCTCTGTTTCTAAATTGGGAACGATGGTTTTAAAAAGGGAAAGAAACATATGAAGGAATGTTCCCCTGCTAAGACGTCATGCGGTGTGCATGACTGTGCACATGGCCAGGCTGGGCTTTTCTGGCCCCCTCAGTGGGACAAGTCTTTCCTGGAAACCTTAATTCACCTATAAAAAAAATAAAAAAGGGACAATATATCACTGGCATCTGTTTCAACATGAAATAGCCATGGGATGGGACCTTTTAGTGAAGAGTTGTACTATGATCATTAGATATACACAAATCAAGTTGATTTGTTTTCCTTTGTTTGCACTTGATGACATCCTTATTCGTCTTTGGTATCGTGTCTGTAGGTTTCTTTTTTTATTCTCTGAGTATATTTAAATAACATTCTCTTCTCAAACTGTCAGACACTGTTTTTTTCTGATCTATGTTAACTAATTTTAAACCTTGAAGGCATATCGGATACTACAGCTTAATGCATGCGTAGAAGATGGGCCTCCTCTTTTTGGTCTGTTCCCCATCAGGCAGTGTGCCTCAGTTGACCCGTGAGTGGAAATCTTTGGGTCATGTTATCTTTGGAAAGTGTCGAGTACACAGAAACCCATGGAGTACAGTGTCAGATAGACATCCTCTGCTCACTAATACTAAGAAAAGATGGAGAGAGATATTGTGCTCATCCAACATGCAGTTGAGTTGATGGTATGGCATTGGCTTTAAAAGACTAAAGCCACCAAAGGGTTGTCTGTCCAGCTGTACATGTTTTACCGCATTTTTGTGGCTCCTGCTGAGAATATTTTTTTATTTGGTGTTGCAATAAAAGCCTAAGCAAAGTTTGAAATAAGATTGCATGTGTTCTTTTAAATTGAAAGCAACATAGTATAAAAACAAAATTGACAAAGGCTGATCATTGTTTGTAGCCACTTGTTTCCCTTTGAAAAAAGACATGGGAATTTGCAACTTAAAAGTCCATTTGTGTTGTAATGATCCAAGTCCTGCAGTGAGAAGGGCCTCATCCCTTTAATGCATGATCGTCTCATTCTTTCTGTCTATATTGCTGTCATTTTTTTCTTCTTTATAACAACCCCTGTGTGCCAGCAGGAGATTGGATAGCTTCCTATACATTCTGTATATTGTGGCAGAGCATGACAAATTAGCACCCTGCTGAAATGCTGGATTTCTTTGGATTCTTGTCTCATCAAAACAGCATGGTCATTTCCTGACCTGGCAAACAGAAGTTTCTGGTATAAAGGAGCATTCACAAGGTTTTCACACAGAGACGGTTTCACATCAGATCTGATATTTTCTTTTCAGTGTATTCCATTAGTCGTATTCTTGTTTTTAACATAGCTTCCCATTGGAATCAAAGGAAAGTCTATTGCATACAGTATGTAAACCAAATTACACTGTGTCATTGCAAGTGCATGGTATCAGTTTCTACCTGAGGCACTGAATACCTAAATAATTTATTCTGGTGTTATGTTCATCTTATCAGTAAAATGTATTCCCTTACCATATGTGCATCTGGTTAAATGTGTTGTAATATCTGACCACTGATAGACATCTCTGAGGCCATTCATCTTGCTTTAGGGGAAATATGTAATTTAATTCATACAAACAGCATTTATGCAATTTTGTCCTCCATCTGTAACATAAAGGATATCTTTTTAAATTGTTGCATTTTAAGTTGTCAATAAATGTTTTACAGCTAATCTTAACCAAGACTTGATGATGTTGTACAATAATGATCATAACAAAACGTTTTAGCCTCAGCAGTATATTTTGCCTCGAGACAAATCGGTTGAGGTTTTCTAAGCTGATTGTAGGTTTTTAATCTTCTGACCTGCGTGAACAAATCTTGACCCATTTTAATTTGTCTAGAAAATATTATTAACAGTACATATGATTTTTTTATTTATTTATTGTATTTTATTTTCCCCAATTCAAGGTTCAAGTTTTTTTTTATTATCATTCACATAACATGTGGTACATGAGGTGGAACAAAACTGTGTACACAGGGTCCCAGTTACATCCAACAATAGCAAAAATATGAAGTGTAAAAAGAAACAGTAAATAGGGATCTAAGATGTACAATAAGATAAACGAATGCCAAACAGTACGCTAAAAGATCTAAGATGTACGCTAGTAATAGTGCGAAACAATACACCGAACAACAGCAGCACGATGAGTCTTTGTGTGTGGATGAGTATGAATAAATGAATACAGCAGCAAGAAATAATACCATACCATTTTATTTATAGAGCACTTAAAACAGTGACAGGGCCAACCAAAGTGCTGCATAGACGGAACAACAGGTAACACACAAAGCAAAATACAAAATGAAGTAAATCAGAATATAGACATAAAAACGATGCAG
Source organism: Nematolebias whitei (assembly GCF_014905685.2). Classification (NCBI taxonomy): domain Eukaryota; kingdom Metazoa; phylum Chordata; class Actinopteri; order Cyprinodontiformes; family Rivulidae; genus Nematolebias; species Nematolebias whitei. The sequence continues at coordinate 22,012,885 of NC_056502.1, forward strand.
ATAATGACGACTAACCAGTGTGGAGCGTACAGGTTCAAAACACAGATCATCTGGTGTTGAAAGCTACTGAATAGTAGTGAGTTTTTAAACGGGACTTGAAGACCGAGAGGGAGGGGGCCTGTCTGACAAGCAGAGGTAACTCGTTCCAAAGTCTTGGTCCTGCTACAGAGAAGGCCCTGTCCCCTCTGCGCTTAAGACGAGTTCCTGGAACTGTGAGGAGCAGCTGGTCCGCTGACCTCAGGGAACGTGGTGGGACATACAGTTGTAGTAGATCAGAGAGATGAGGCGGGCGAAACTGTGCATAATGAGCAGCATGAGATCAGCAGCAGGGATAAGCAGCATGGATAATCAGCAGCACATATCAACAATCAAAGTTGCATTACAGTGATAATTTTTTTTTTCTGGTAGAATTGAAAATGTGATTATTTTTCATAATAAATGTTTAAAACTTGAATTTTCACAAAAACTGCACCATTACAGAGATTTCTCTTTCTCAATAAATCTAAAAAAAAAAAAAAAAAGTATCCTCTAGGTTAGTCTAGGTTAGTCTAGGTTAGTCAACAAATTCATCCATCCATTCATCCATTTTCATTACCTGCTTCTCCTCTCCAAATTGTGTGGAGCTGGTGTTTATCTCAGTCACTGTACGAGAGGTGAGATCCACCTGGACAAGTCGCAAGTGCATCAGAGGGGACAAATAAACAAATGAGGTGAACAACCATTCAGCTTTAACCACTGCCCCACCGTGCCTTCCCAGACAGATTCAATGGGTCAAATGGCTAGAAATACTTCATATATCTTGTATAAACAAGAATACTGTTATTTAACATTTTAATGTATTGTTATAGTATTCTCCTAAACCTCTTGTAGTCACACTAATTTAATTTTAAATACTTCACAAACATAACAAATAATTTAGTTTACTTACCATATTTACCACTGTACACGTCACACCACCCTATAAGTCATATCTAATAAAGTGGAAAAGTCCATAAGTATGTCGCTTCGTCATATACATTGCATCTATTATGCATCACCGCTGACGCATCGTGTTTGTTACGTATCACCACTGACAACTCGGAAATATGGGCCGAACCCGATGGGCTACCAAATGGCGGCCGCGGGAGCGTGCACGGGTGTACTTTAACAAGAATTTAACAAGATTAACACTTAAAAACAATTATTTGTTTGCTCAAAAGTAAAGGTGTGTCTCAGCCTAACGTTTGCTTAATAAATGCACTTTGACGGTCAAATCAGCTAAATTTCAAAAACTGATACGTGGATGTAATCGCATGCATGGGACAAGTCGCTGTGCAAATTTAATAAGATAAGTAACTAGAAACAATTATTTGTTTGCTCGAAATTATAATAAAGGTGTGTCTCAGTCTAACTTTTGCTCAATAAATGCACTTTGATGGTCAAATCAACGGTATTGCAATACCCAATTTGCGTAAGTGAGCACGCACAGCGGGACAAGCCGCTGTTTATTTCTTCGAAATTTAACAAGATAAACATGTAAAAACAATTATTTGTTTGCTCAACTTTATAGTAAAGGTGTGTCTCAATCTAACGTTTAATTAATAAAAGAACTTTAATGGTCAAATCAGCTGTATTTCAAAAGTATTTGCTGCCTCGGTGCTCCGGGAGCGTGCAGAGGGAGGAAAAAAAAGGAAGGAGGAACGCTGCGCGTTTCTTAGAAATTTAACAAGAAAAGCACCTTAAACACTTATTTGTTTGCTTGAAATTATAGCAAAGGTGTGTTTCAGTTGAACTTTTACTTAATAAATGCACTTTAATGGTCAAATTAGCTGCATTTTGCCAGGGTGGTGCCACGAAATGAAGCTTGTTTGACGGTTGCTCCAAGCAACGAGCAGAACAAAGGTGGGGTTCTATGGCAAGCTGATTGTGTCATTAAAAGCTGGTGAAGATTCTCAGTCATCTAGGACATGGTAAATTCAAAAAAGCTCAAAACAATAATAAAGTATAAATAAAGTATAATAAATAAAGTCCAGTTGTCTTTGTCTTGAACTTTTTTGAATTTGTCATTATAGCCACTTTTACCTATTACATGATACAATGGCATGCCTTACTACTCTGCTGCCATCTAGTGGATGAAAATGGTAGTGTTCAATTTTTTGTAGTCCGAATGAATGAAAACGGTCATAGCTCAACCAAAAATTGGTTTATAAATATTTGAAAAAAAATCCATACATATGTTGTTTCGGCCCATAAGTCGCTGGGCATGCAAATTATGCAAAATAAATAAATAAATAAAATTGCGACTTATACAGCGAAAAATACAGTATTAAAGAATACAGTATTAAAGATTTCTACACCCAGCCTGTTCTGTTGCGTGGATTAATATTTCAGCTAAAATGTGTTCACAATTCCAAAAACAATATATATATATATATATATATATATATATATATATATATATACATATATATATATATATATATATATACATATATATATATATATATATATACATATATAG
>NC_056502.1:22015484-22020787 GCF_014905685.2 Nematolebias whitei
CACATAGAGACAAACGAGACAAACAACCATTCACTCTCTCACTCACACCTAGGGACAATTTAGAGTTACCAATCAGCCTAACATGCGTGTTTTTGGTCTGTGGGAGGAAACCGGAGTACCCGGAGTAAACCCATGCATGCACGGAGAGAACATGCAAACTCCACCCAGAAAGGCCCCTGGACCGGGGTTTGAACCAAGGACCTGCTCGCTGAGAGGCAGCAGCTCTACCAGTTGCGCCACCGTGCTGAATTAAGTTGTTATAAATATAAAAAAATATATATAAATGTAAGGTTTATTCTTTTTTCTGAAATGTTAAAAAAATGAAAAAGAAATATGATTGTTATTTTTAGTATCACTTGACTGAGCATCCTGCATCACTTGATCTGCCTCTGTGACTAAAATATCACATCAGCTGTTCCCACAATACATTTGATGTTCTGATCAGACTGGTACTGACAAAGTGATCTAAATTTTTAACAAAAGAGATTTTGGTTTATTCATAGAAGAGTTGGGGACATTGTTACAGACTCCAAAATGTCATATTTCAAGAGTTTCTGTTAACATGAGATTCTGTTAATCATTTAAAACAACTTTCACAGTTTTCTAAATTTAGTGTAACCGGTTTCTGTTTTTACTGCTTATCTCATTAAAGAGATTTGCCCACAGTCTAATGTATTTTTAATGTGAGCCTCATATATTCTTGGGTGTTGACAGATCTCACTTTCCTCATGCATACATAGAACATGTCCCAGTCAGATCAACTTCCTCCTCCGGATTAGTTTAGCTTGCTGTCTATGTTTAGAGAGGTATTTAACTGACAGAAAGATCTGAACTATAGGATTTAGAGATTGTATTTGACTCATAATCCAAGTAACAAATATTTCTTTTGAAATTTTCTGATTGACATTGCACAACACCAGTCCCCACTGTTGCCTTCGTAAATGTTATACAAAGTTGCTTAGTCTGCTTATTCAGTCAACCTTTATTTATACAGGTTAGTCTCATTGAGCCCCGAGGACTCATTTACAAGAAATCTGTTTTAAACAAAGAACACATATGAGGTACAGACAAAAATAGCCAATCATATAAAAGCATACACAAATGAAAAGTAAATTAAAGAAATTATATAAAAAAACGAAACAAAAACAGTTACTCTATGAAGTGATGTAAAATACTAAAAACAGGAACGTCTGCAATGGTTTGATTCTGATTCTGTTGCTGATGTATGGCAATATTTTACCAGCCATTACATATAACATGACTCAAATTCACTTCAGTTTATTTATGCAGTACCAAGTCACAATAGAAGTCATCTCAGGACACTGAACAGAAACATTGATATACTGTATAAAAAATTGAATAAAAAACAAACAAACAAATTAATTTAATATTTAATTTGCTCCGTTTTAGCTCATCTACTTAGATTTGGTTATATAAAGGTAAGAAAAATGTTTCATCCTGCAAATAGGTTTGTATTAAACCATATGCAGTTTAGCAATATTAATTATAAAATTAATAACATCAACAAACAATCAATAAAGGTCACTTGAGAAATTTATACCATCTCATTAAAAAATGCTGTAATAAAAGTAGGAGATTTGACTGAATATGTTGGAATTTATCGTTATGTTCCTGAAACTTCATTAGCATTGGTTTAGCTGAGTAAATGGTGGCTTTTCCGTATGCTAATGTTCTGAGGGAACTGTGTATCAAAAGTGCACCTGGTACTTTAAAAATGCTTCTTTTTTATTGGCAGTTCTGCTATGCAACGCTAATATTAGACTTCAATGCCTAGCATGCAATGACCACTGATTCACATGCAGGTAGTGCACAAATTTTTCCCACTGCACTACTTTTTCTACTCTTCTCAGGTGCCAGACTCTACGTCACTGCATGTGGATTTTGGATTTAGGCTTAGACTAAATGATTTTAAGCAGCAGCACCGTTGTGTTCATATAATCTTTGTTGAGCTGGTTGCATTTGACATTAAATTGTAGACTACTGTCTCACTTTATTGAAGAATCTTTGTTCTCAGCAGCATGATGTGATTTTTTTCACAGTGATTATTCTGGTTAGAGATTCATGAGTCTAACAGCTTCAGGGTAGAAGCTGTTCCTCAGTCTAGTGGTTCTACATTTAATGCTCCTCAACCTCCTGCCTGAGGGGAGTGGGGTAAAAAGTGTGTGTGCTGGGTGAGTGGGATCCTTCATGATGCAAGTGGCCCTCATCCTGCATCTTGAGGTGTAGATGTCTGTGATGCTGAGGAGACTGACTCCAAATTGATCTCATGATCTTAAATGAATTGCTAACATTGAATAGTTTTAATTTGATACTATTTATATATTATGTCATTCTCGACCTGTCATTGTGTATCTGTTCCTCCTTCCTGTTCCTCTCAAACGCAGCCAGTCGAAGCAGATGGCCACTTGTCCTGATCCTGGTTCTGCCAAAGGTTTCTTCCTCATGAGGGAGTTTTTCCTTTCCACTGTCGCCTTCATGCTCGCTCAAGATGAGAGTTTTGTGATGGAGTTAACTTTAGGGACTGAACAAACCACGAACAAAAATTCTGGCTCAGCAAAATTTGATGATTATGTCCCGTGGCTCTCCGTATTACAAGAAATCTGTATCCTCCTGAAGCCATGTGAACTAACACAGCTGTTTGGAAGTGATTGTGGTGGCCGCAAGAGAGGCAACGGGACACAAACCAAATCCACACCCATACATCCCTTCTAAACTTTATATTTCAAATATATAATCATTAAAACTTTCAGAATGAGCAAATAAATATTTTCAATCTGAGCTGGAAAACATGACAGTAGTTAAAATGCAGTGAAGTGTGTGATACAAAGAGTGGTTTTGGCAGCTGTCACTGCCTTCAATAGTGGTATCCACACAAACTGAATTCACATGTCCATTTGCTTTCTGAGAGTTTATTGCTGTTTTTGAGGGTTTGAGCATGTCAGTAAGAAGAATTTTTATTATTTGCTAGTTCTATTGTTGTGGTTACAAAATGCTTGGGTTGACATGTTTGGTATGATTTTATCCGCTGGAGACTCTTGTCGTCCTGTCTTGATCTCTGTTTCATATTCTCCTCAACAATTGAACTTTGTCAAAAAATGCATTTTCTAATTTGTTAATAATTACATTCATATTTTCTCTGTCATTTCTGGTCTTACCACAGTGGGCATTTACACAAGTGGGACAAGGCAGACAAATTGACTGGAATTAGATTTTTTCCCCCACAACAGCTGGTGCACAGACGAGACTGAGTGCTGTAGTGCTGACTTAGAGCTGTGTGATGGAATCAATCTTCTAAAGTAGGTGTTCAGTAAGTTTTTAAAGTTATACTTTTCAAATGTATAATTTTGTTCAGGACTGGAGGAGCTATCTTAGTAACACAAGACGCTTGTTTTTTGCAAGAAATGCTCTTTTAATAGAGAACTGGATCAAGTGTAGTTGAATATAAAAATTAGATTCTTATTAGAGACTCATTCTCAACGTTATTGAAATTAACCATGGTGCTTTCAATTCCTTCAATTAAGAATTAGAGCATCACCGCAGAAATAACATGACGTCAGTCTTCAGCAGATGAACATGTGAATACTGGATGATGTTCACAACACTGAGCCAACTTCTGCCACCAGCACAAAACTAAATTCACATTGGTTTTCATAGCATTTAAGTCTTCAGGCTGCAGCCTTTTATTCCCATTTTGAGACTTTTCAAGACCTCTGTGACAAAGCAAAGATAGAAGACTAACTTCATAGCTACAGAACAAAGTGTGCTCTCCGTTGCTTTTTGAGCTACTATTGGCACGTGTCAAGAATTTTATACCAAGATCATTTTATGTTGAAAGATGATGAAGTTACAACCGCTTTGGTCAAATCTTGAAAATGTTATGCACAATCTCACATGATGTTAGCATGTGGCGTATGAGTTGAGAATGACTCTCAGCTACTACCACACCTACTCTACTTTCATAATACTGCAAATACCTGGGGGTCCACCTAGACAATAAACTGGACTGGACAGCTAACACCGACGCCCTCTACAAGAAAGGGCAGAGTCGTCTTTTTCTTCTGAGGAGAATCAGGTCCTTTAACATCTGCAGGACCATGCTGCAGATGTTGTACCACTCGGTGGTCTCCAGTGTCTTCTTCTACACTGTGGTGTGCTGGAGCAGCAGGGTGAAGAAAGTTGATGCCAATAGACTCGATAAACTCATCAGGAGAGCTGGCTCAGTTCTGGGAGTGGACCTGCAGTCTCTGACAGAGGTGTCTGAGCAGAAGATGCTGAGGAAACTGCTCCAGATCCTGAACAACACGTCACCCCCCCTGCATGACACACTGGACTCTTACCGCAGCACCTTCAGTCGTAGACTGAGACCACCGAGGTGCTCCACAGAACGACACAGGAAGTCCTTCAAACTTTTCAACTCCTCCCCCTTTCCACACACAGGACAATAAAATTAATCCTGCACCACAATAAACACTTTAATGTTTTCACATTAAAACATTTCACACGTCTGCACCTGGCCTGTTTAAATCTTAATTGTAGTTATTTTTTTATATTCTCTGTTATTTTTTTTAAATCTCTTGTGTGATTCCTTGTGTATTCTTTGTACTGATATTCTGGCACAACAGTTTCCTGTTATCTTATTTTATCTTATCTTACTCTACTTTCATAATACTTTTAGATCCATGTCTGTAACTCTGAATGATAACTCGTTATTTGTGTTTGCTAAGTAAAATGGTAAAAGGTAAATGGACTGTAATTATACAGCACCTTTCTATCTTATCAATATACTCAAAGCTCTTTACATTACAAGCTGTGCCTCATTTACCCATTCATGCAGCACTCTACTAGATCTGTACAAAGAATAATCAGTGCTTTATCACATTCATTCACCGATGGAACACAAATCGGAGACAATGAGGAGTTCAGTGTCTTGCCCATGGACACTCCAGCATGTGACTGCTGGTGGAATTGAACCCCCAACCCTTGCATTGGAGGACAACTGCTTTAACTACTCAGCCACAGCTGCCCCAGTTGTAAATACTGCTGGCTGTGGCGGCATCTTCAATTGGATTGATGCCACAAGTTAATCAGTTTTAAGGGTACATAGCATGATTAATGCCTGAGTGTAAAAAAGAAAAAAGTATTCCACTTTGCAAAAAAGATAAACATTAAAATAAATTTAACTATTGACATTATTATGGCTTAAAGTTTGTTTTCTCAGTCATCCAGGTATATAACAACAAAAAAGGTTGAATCATGTCATCTGGACTTCGTTTTTTTGTTAA
>NC_056502.1:22020887-22025909 GCF_014905685.2 Nematolebias whitei
ATATATATATATATATATATATATATATATATATATATATATATATGAATGTTTCTGTTCAGTGCCCTGAGATGACTTCTGTTGTGACTTGGTGCTATATAAATAAACTGAGTTGAATTTATCTGCAAAGCTGTGATGTTTTTTTTTAATAAAGAATTAGATAATATCTTTGGTACAGTGGTTAATAAAGCCAAAACGTGAAGCCCGTCAATCTCATAAAATGTGAACAAAGACTGTAAGCACAAAGTATCACTGACAGGTTGGTGGGAGGGGATTTGTTCTGTGGGCAGCCTCCAGATCATTAAAAGTAAGCTTAACTTAAAAAAATAATAATTTTAGGAAAAACACCAGCTTCAGTAAAACTAGGTCAGTTAGTCATTTTATTGAGCACTAAAGATTTCAAACAAAACAAAAAAAGAAGAAGAAGAAATACAACAAAGTATAAACAAACTGGCTCTAAGTATGACAGGAACATATGGCGGATCCATTAAATGTTGTTAAATGGTGTTATTTTGCTGCATGACTGTTCAAACCTCCTCTAAGCACATTTTTAAAAGAGTAAGAAAGAAAGAATGCTCCCAACCATATTTCAGCCACATTTCAGCATCGGTTCTCTTGAAAGAGTCCAAATCATGCAGAACAGTCTAAACTCTGACACTGAAAGAAACGTCTCTCCTTCTAGACACCATTAAGATTATGTCATTGTTTGTTTTGGACAAAGATGAAAATATATTCTTCTTTTCATAATTCAGTAGTATGCATTAATTCATGAGCAGCTGTTTCACTTCACATACAATTCTAGGTTCACAATTCTGAACTATTCATCTGCTTGCTCTTTTCATGTGATACTTTGATTTGAAGAAATTATGCCATTTTCTGGTTATATCTTAGTTTTTTATATAACATGCAAAGACCTAATTTAATCTGGCTTTATCCATTTTTTTAATATCCAGAAAGCTTGACATGGTTTTCAATCAGTCTCTGCAGCCTTGAAAACAGCCGGACTTCAAAACAACATGAACAATGTGAGTTTTAATTCTATATTTTATCGGCACCAAAACTTGGTTTATATTTCCAGCTGTGACGTTCAATCAAAAAATAAATGAATCTCTATCTAAGTATATAGTTTCATACAGCAGCAGATGAATATAACAATGTGGCCTAACACGGTCACATTCCAACTGTACCAGTGAAAAGTTTTAACTCTGCCCAGCTGGTGTGGTAGAAATACAAACACACAGGATGCAAGGTTAGATACTGAGAAATGCCTTGAATATGTGTTAGTAAGAGTACCTTTGGTGCGTTGCTCCTGTTCTCTTCTGCAGTTCTGTGCTGTGATTGAGCCTAATCGCTACCAGGTGTCCTTGAAAAAGTTTTGGTAAACCTGGCACAAGGTCGAGACAAGCTGGATGTTAGAGGAATGTGATAGGTGCGGGGGTGCCAGTGGGATAACGTTGCTTAATGTGAAAACATCAAAAGGCCTGAGTCTGGGACCAGAATGTTAGACTAAAATGTCTGAGCTTGTTACAGTGTGATCCTGCAGAGCTGTAGCTTGCACCAGGTTCATGAAGACCTTTGCCGCCCCACCCCCACCGGAGCTTTAAGGCTTGATTTCTTTCTTTTAAAGACTTCGGAATAAGCAGTACGTGGGTTATATGAAGTGAACTGTTACTACGTCTTAATTATAATAATTCAAATACGTTCTAAAAACAGGTACCCGAGTAAGCAATGGGTGAGCATTTTATTATTCAGTTGTTGCATTCAACACACTGCACCAAATTGTATACTTTACAATCGCTGCTTTGACTTTAACCTCCAAACATGATGATATATATCAGTATTTCTCACACTGGGGTCCCCATACCCCTGGGAGTTGGCGAGCTGGTACATGGGGTCCCTCTTCCTGCATCTGGAGGTGTAGATGTCTGTGATGGTGGGGAGGCTGACTCCAACAGACTTCTGTGCAGCCTCCATGCCACACGTTGATGCTGGAGCACAGGATGCTCTCCACTGCACACCTGTAGAAGGAGGTGAGAACTGAGCTTCCCAGACCAGCTCGGCTCAGTCGCCTGAGGAAGTAGAGTCTCTGATGAGCTTTCTTGATCAGGCTGGTGGTGTTGTTGCCCCAGCTGAGGTTGTTATTCATGTGTACACCCGAGTACTTGTAGATGGAGCTAAAGTTGGGAGTTCGCTTTTGGGGGAAGAATCAGTTTTGTTGTGTGTTTCCTTGACTGATGAAGCCTTCCGGACCGAAGGCGAAACGTTTCAGCACAAAAAAAAAAAAAAAGAAACTGTCCAGATGACCTGACTGAAAAATGTTGGATTATATACCTGGATTATTGAGCATGGATTTTGTTGTTAACTAACCAACTAAATAAATTAATTAATAACTTAAATAAATAAATATAGTGTAAGGCAGTTTCAGCCTCTCGTTTAGAAAACAGAAAAAAGAAATGTCAAAAACTTAATGTCATCTCGTTGACCAAATTACTAAAACATTTCCTCGCCTTTTGGTTGACTTAATTCAAGCAGGCACAAATGTGACCCCCTGCAGTGCAGAGAAGAACACCCTGCTCCTTCTGTGTTTCTTTCTTCCTGTCCCTCTCTTGTTGGATTTATTACACTGACTGCTCATCCTGTTGGGATACTTAAACCAGTTAACCTTTTTTCCATTGCAAATAATATGAGTAGGGTAAAAAAGGAGTACTCCTGATTTATGCCAAAAGTAGAACATTTTGAACGTTTCACAGTTGGGATTAACCTAATTTGCTTTTTTCCAGCAAAGTTGTTGTTGAAAAGGTTTGTTTTCATTTTATATTCAGCAACAAGTCTTGTTAGCTAAACCCAGATGTGTTTTAAAGACTGCCAGGAATCTCTTATCTCTGTCATCCTGGAGCACGCACAAACATCCATCAATCACACAAAAGCACACACACAAGCGCACACTGACTAACACAGGCAAAGGCCCAGTTTTGTTAGCCGACAAAGTTTGAGAACAGTTTTTTTTTTTTCTTCTTATGTTTGACAATGTCAAATACATAAATTTAACAACAGGTTTAGCTAGGCTGAAGTATTTTTTGAAAAACTCTTGCTTCATACAAAAAGAAGTGTCATTTTAATGTAAAGTAAGTGTTTTGGAGACTCATCCCATGGCATGTGGGTTCCTCCTTAGATTAACTGCACACCTCTTACCATCCTCATACCAGGAATAGCTTGACTTTACTTGGAGATATGTGTTGACATAATTTTTATGGCTTTTGATGATAATCTTGTTAGCATCTCTCTCTTATTTTTATTGAACAACCTTATGATGGCTGACTTTGGCTAAATAAGGTAAGCACTTTGCATTCTTTCTTGCCAAGAGATGGCTGATAATCCGTCGTGCTGAATCAAAACTTCTTATCCTGTCAGAAAGTGAGGGTGCTGTAGCTATGCCAACCAGCCCTTCTCCACCTTAACTTTGTCATGCTGTGTAGATGCATGACTGCCTCTTAATGATGGTTTTCCACAATCTTCAGTGTGATTTATATTGCTTGGGCATGTTTGTTGAAAGTGAGGTATGTCCTTCTTTAAAGTGGGAAGCGGTTTCTGGTAAAAACAGCCGTTCTCCCTTCTCACGTTCATCGAAGCGCTAATTTCCCCCTTTTTCCAGGTTTGATTATCGCAAAGATCTCACACAGTGCTCTGCTGTGATTCAGTTCAAGAATTGTCTTTATAATTATAACTCCCTACTTTTGCAATTTAAAAAAAGAAAGAAAATGAGTGCTTTATAGTCAGTGACTCAAAGTTAAGTTAATGTGAAAACACATGGTTTTAGCTACATTTATCTCCTTAATGCACCACAGACTGTGGTTACATTCACTTACCGTGTTCTTCGCGCTATAAGTCAAAGTTTTTTTGCATAATTTACATGCCCTGTGACTTTTACACTGAAGCGACGTATTTATGGATTTGTCCCCATATTTATAAACCAATTTTTGGCTGCGATATGACTGGTTTCATTCATTCTGACTGAAAATATTGAACATTACCATTTTCAGTCACTAGATGGCAGTCAAGTAGTATGGCATGCCGTTGTAAAATGTAATAGGTAAAAGTGGATATCGGCTTGCCATAGCCCGACACCGTCGTCTGCCTGGAACAACCATCAAATCAGCTTCATTTCTCTGCTCCACCCCAGTGAAATGTAGCTGATTTGACCACTGAAGTGCATTTATTAAATAATAGTTAAACTGAGACACACCTTTACTATAATTTCGAGCAAACAAACAATTGTTTTTAGGTAGTTGTTATCTTGTTAAATTTCGAAAAAATGTGCAGCAACTCGGCCCTCTGCACATTCATGTTTTCGCGTATTGGCTTTTGAAAAACAGCTGATTTGACCGTCATAGTGCATTTACTTAAAAAAAGTTCAACTGAGACACACCTTTGCTATAATTTCGAGCAAACAAATAATTATTTTTAAGTGTTGTTAAATTCTTGTTAAAGTCCTCCCGTGCACACTCCAGTGGCCGCCATTTGGCAGCCAATCGGTCTTTGGCACAACACCGGCCCACATTTCCAGATTCGACTCACATTTCCAGGTTGTCAGCGGTGACTTGTAACAAATGTGACGTGTAACAAACGCGACGTGTAACAAACGCGACGTGTAACAAACGCGACGTGTAACAAACGCGACGTGTAACAAACGTGATATGTCAGCAGTGACGCATAATAGATGTGATGTGACAATAGATGGGACTGGATGGCTTTAAATTTCTTAACTTTCAATGAAAAGAAGTCTGAAGTCATGTTGTTCCCTCCCAACGACACGAACACAAACCACTGCATCGACCTCTCCGCTCTAACCCTGTCAGAAAAACAGAGTCACTAATCTGGGCGTGATAATGGACCCTTCCCTGAAACTAAATCATGTTTCTTCCAACTGAGGCGGCTGTCTAAACTGAAGCCCGTATTGTCCAAAAATAACCTGGAGACAGTAATACATGCATTCATTACATCTAGGCTTGATTACTGCAATTC
>NC_056502.1:22026009-22041511 GCF_014905685.2 Nematolebias whitei
CTTTATGTTTTGGATCATTGTCTTGTTGGAAGATAAATCTCCGTCCCAGTCTCAGGTCTCTTGCAGACTCAAACAGGTTTTCTTCCAGAATGGTCCTGTATTTGGCCCCATCCATCTTCCCATCAATTCTGACCATCTTCCCTGTCCCTGCTGACGAAAAGCAGGCCCAAACCATGATGCTGCCACCACCACGTTTGAGAGTGGGGATGGTGTGTTCAGGGTGATGAGCTGTGTTGCTTTTACGCCAAACATATCGTTTTGCATTGTGGCCAAACAGTTGGATTTTGGTTTAATCTGATCAGAGCACCTTCTTCCACATGTTTGGTGTCTCCCAGGTGACTTGTGGCAAACTTTAAACAACACTTTTTATGGATATCTTTGAGAAATGGCTTTCTTCTTGCCACTCTTCCATAAAGGCCAGATTTGTGCAGTGTACGACTGATTGTTGTCCTATGGACAGACTCTCCCACCTCAGCTGTAGATCTCTGCAGTTCATCCAGAGTGATCATGGGCCTCTTGGCTGCATCTCTGATCAGTCTTCTCCTTGTTCCAGATGAAAGTTTAGAGGGACGGCCGGGTCTTGGTAGATTTGCAGTGGTCTGATACTCCTTCCATTTCAATATGATTGCTTGCACAGTGCTCCTTGGGATGTTTAAACCTTGGGTAATCTTTTTGTATCCAAATCCGGCTTTAAAATTCTCCACAACAGTATCTTGGGCCTGCCTGGTGTGTTCCTTGGTCTTCATGATGCTCTCTGCACTTTGAACAGAACCCTGAGACTATCACAGAGCAGGTGCATTTATACGGAGACTTGATTACACACAGGTTGATTCTATTTATCATCATCAGTCATTTGGGACAACTTTGGATCATTCATAGATCCTCACTGAACTTCTGGAGGGAGTTTGTTGCACTGAAAGTAAAGGGGCCGAATAATATTGCATGCCCCACTTTTCAGTTTTTATTTGTTAAAAAAGTTTGACACATCCAATAAATTTCATTCCATGTCACAATTGTATCCCACTTGTTGATTCTTCACAAAAAAATAAAATGTTATATCTTTATGTTTGAAGCCTGAAATGTGGCAAAAGGTTGAAAAGTTCAAGGGGACGAATACTTTCGCAAGGCACTGTATTCTCTAGGCCACTTGCTGAATTTTTAGTACTGCAGGTATGACACGTTTTAGATGGCTCAACTTAAGTTCACAAATATTAATGCTTTAGATTTAATAAAAATTCATTCATAACATCCTCATGACATTCATATATAGGAATTTGAAGTGGGCACATGGCTATGGGTGGTGGGATGACTTTACTCTCACCCCCTGTGCCTGTGCTCACTTACAACGGTTACATTTAGACACTAGGGTTTGGATAGAGTTGGGGTGGAGGGGAAACTGGCACCTTGCCAGCCTTTGCTCCTTCTTCTTTCCTTTTTAATGGCACTCTACAACAACACACATCAACAGCACATCTAGGGGTGGGGGTGTATGTGTCGGGGTCTTATTTTTATTTATTTATTTATTTATTTTTTCTCCTCTTCCTACCCACCTAGTTCCCTGACTGCCATTCCGGGGGTGGGGTCCGGGAGAAGGGCAGGCCGTCGGGTGTTGACCAGGACTATGTGGGGGTTCGGGGTCTGGGGGTTGCCGTGGGCGGTGCTGGCGCTGTGCTCTCCCTGGGGTTGTTTGGACCCCCTGAGCTTGGCTCTTGGGTGCCATGGTTGGCCCGCTGACCGGGGTGGCTGCCGGGGCCTGGCAGGCGGTCGGCTGGGGGTGCGTGTTTGGTTGTTGACGGTGTGTGGGGGTGGTTGGTGGCGTGTCCTCTTCATGGTGGGGGGGTGTCCTGTCGGCGGGGCATGGCCTGGGCCGGTTCTGGGGTATTGGCTCTTCTCCGCTCAGGAATGAATGGGTTTACCTCCTGGGTTTGGGCATGGGCTGCCCCCTGTAGAGGGCGGGTACATGTCTTGGACCTGGGGGGTTTAGAGTGTGTATCGGGAATAAGAATGAAATGTATCGTTATTGTATGTCTTTGAGTGAATGAATGTGAGATTGAGGTTGGGATAGTGTGATTGTGTCTGTGTATGAATGGATATTTGTTAGGCCAAGACTCGGACTGCCCCCTCTTTGATACAACTGGGGGTGCTTGGCATCGCGCCCCTATCGCGCGGCCCCCTGGTGGGGTGTGCCCTTGCCTGCCGGCGCGCTTGGGGCCCTTGGTATCGGGGGCTGGGCGCTTGGGCGTGTGTCGGCTCGGCCTGGTGTCTGCCTGGTGGGGCTCGGGTCCTCTGGCCCTGTCAGGCCTTGGCCTGGGTGGTGTGGGTCCTCGGTGCCCGGGCCTCGGTGCCTGGACCTGGACCTACATCGGTGCGGCGGGTGCCGACGGGGGCCTATGAGTTTGTCGCTGTTGGCCCCGGGGGGTCACTGTATGTGGTTGCTGGTGGGGATCTTCCGGTTCTCCCCTGTGGTCCGTTCTGGGGGGTGGGTGAGTGGTTCGTCCTGTGTGGGTGGCTCTGGGGGCTCCGCGGTCGGGGTCCCTCCTGGGGTCTTGGACTCTGGTCCCCCCTTTTTCATCTGCCTCTGGTCTTGGGGGTCGGGTCTCTGCTGCTTCACAGTTACTAATAAATGTTCTATTAGAGAAGCCTTATACACTTATGCATGCTCACAACCACACACAAATAGAAGCAGGGATGCTTATTTAGGCTTTATATGTAGATATATAGATATGTATGTGAGTGTATATTCATGTGTATGTATGTATGTATGTATATAGGCGTAGGTATGGGTATATATATTTATGGAAACTTACTGCAAAGCCATGAATATTTTAAGTTCTTTATACATATGTATTTTGTTGCTATGTTTTGTCATGTTCTTTGCAGGTGAACAGACAGTGGCCGGGTGTTTTGACGTGTGCTCTATTTGTATATATTTCTTATATTTTGGAGTCTTACTTTGTCTTTTCTTTCTTTCTATCCTATTGGAAAAAAAAAAAATAAAAAAAAAAAAATAAATAAAAAAAAAAACCTACACTAGATAGTCACTATAATAAATATTTCATAATAATGGTGTGGAGAGGATGGCTGTAAGGGGAGAAGGGAGGCCATCACAAAAAAAAAAAAAAAAAAAAAAAAAAAAAAAAAAAAAAAAAAAAAAAAGATTTAATAAAAATTATAATTAGACCAGTGAACTAATCTTATTTTCTTTATAAAACAGAGCTAATCTCCTTGATGTATCTCAATATAAGTGAATTATTATAAATAAAATATATATTTTTTAAAACCCACAAAGCACAATAGATAAGGCAATTTACTTTATAAATGTTGTTTTTGGATTTTAATACTGTTGATATTTGAAAATTAGGTGGTGAAATACAAGAGGGAGAAATGTTTCTTCCCATCATCTCCCAAAAATACAGTATAGATCTGTCCCGAATTCGCTCTCATTTCATTCCTGGATTTCCACTTGATGTGGCGGTATGTCAGAAATAAAGAAATAGATAATACTCTTTTTAAATGAGCCTAAAGATCATTTCTAAAAGTCTTTTCTATTATAGATGGCAATGTATCTCCCAGACAACACCCCAGCAGCTGATGTACCAATAAATATTACTATTACTGTAGGCACCACACAGGAACACTGGCAAGGCACCACTGACCAGGAGGGAGCAGTGTATCCTGTCTTTAATATTCCTAAAGCAGCTGAGATTACAGTTGAAGTTAGTATTCGCAAATTCAGTTGAAGACTTTTGCAAATTCCCTCTGATTTACTTGTAACTTTTTCCACTTCTGTTTCATGCAGGTGTCAGCAGATGGTATTCAAAAGAGAAAAATTATAAGTGCTACTCAGCAAACTAAAAACTATCTTCATGTGGCAATAACAAACAAGATGTACTCTGTGAATGATTTTCTAATGGTTACATTTAACACTATCAATGGACCAAGTAAAGGCCATATATACTACATGGTGAGGAACACAACTGATTGAATACAACACAGGTTAAAAAAAAACAACACTTGGTCAAGATTGTTAATTTGAACCTGGATGTGTTACAGATTTTAAGCCGTGGGATCATAATAAAAACCGGCTCACTTCTAATAGGTACATCAGTTGAACATAAAGTACAAATAACCACTGATATGGTCCCATCTTTCCGTCTGATTGGTTATTATTATGGCACGAATAGTGACATCATAGCTGACTCGGTGTGGGTCGATGTCAGAGATGAATGTGAGATAAAAGTCAAGGTGAGTAAACATAACAGATAAGAGTGAGACAGTAAACATTTTAAATCAGTTGACTGCAAGTGATGAAATGTGTTAATTATTTCTGCAATAAGTGGGACTGTTAGATATAAGAACAGTATGAAGTGTTTGGATTTTTCTTTTTTACTTAAGTTAGGGCTGCAAACTGACTTTCACCTTCAAAGTCAAAGTTAGGCTGCAAAAGTTACCATGGTGGGTTTTAAGAGGCTGAATGTAAAAATATACTATATAGATTGCCTACAACTTTTGACATGAGATTCACTTCCAAATGCATTGCTTTAATGTATTCAATAATTTTAAATGAACATTTTAAAGATTTTTTTTTCTGTCTTTACTTCATTTCAGGTAGAACACAAAGGAAAACCTAAGCCTGGACATAGTTCTGTGCTAGAACTGGATTTACATGGTCAGTCAGCTAAAGTGGCTTTGCTGGCTGTGGATAAAGCATTCTATGCTCTCAAAGCTAATAATAGACTCACAGACAAACAGGTTATATTTTACACACTGTGCTTTTTTAAATAATTTTAAATCAATACAGGAATCCAAGCTTTTGCTTTCCCTTTCTAGGTATTTTCTGATATGAAGTCATATGACCTTGGCTGTACATATGGAGGAGGAGCGAACTCTTTATCAGTGCTCATGGATGCTGGTCTTTCTTTTATATCTCAGTCTGCAATACGCTCGAGACAGAGTAAGACATAAACAACTTCTTATGAATCAAAACATTTTAAAGATTATTTCCTGTTATATGGACTTGTGAGTTTTTAATAAACAAGTTTTAAAACTTGCTCTTCTATAGATCCTATAATTTAGTTAGAGCTCTTAAGGTTTCAAGATTACCACTAAAACAGATTTTTGATTCAAAACCACATTTTTTTTTTACAAGTTTCTCTCCATGTCATCTGGCACCAAGAAGTCAAAGTGTCAATTTGACTATTTACACAAAAGGAAACAGAAAGAAAAACACAGTAACTAGATTGTGTAAAATAAAGGAAAAGCATTATCCAACAGTACCACTATTACACAATATTTGTTACTTTTTACCGTGTTTTATCAGTAAATGTAACAGTAAGAATCAGAAAGAAGGATCCTCCTGGGGCATCACAAGGCATTACAAGTGTGGTCAGCTCAAGGATGAGGTCATGCCTGGAAAACCTCCAGAGGAAGGTCATCAAAAAACATTCTCAGCTCAGCTGATTTATTTTGATCTGGACCTCTGGAGTTGTATCAGCTCTACCCCATGCCTCTCAAGTATCTGAGTTCCTTATCCTATTTCGTAGGTGGAGCCCAGATACCCAGACAAACAACCAATGGTAACAAAATCCCAATATTCAAAATAATCACACAAAATGAAACTTCTTTGCATCAAGTTTCTTTTCATGTGTCAACTGGTTTGGGTTACGACTGAAACTTAATGTCACATATTTTCAGACAGCTGCTCTTTCACAATAAATAATATTGCTCAGACTTCTGCAATATATTGAACAAACTGCACAACTAATTAAACAAATAAACTTGTTTTCATTATATTACTGTTATTAGTTAATAATGGAGAAGGCCTGTTTAGCCTTGAAGACACATTTGCCTGTGTGTAAAAGCTCTGATAATAGAATGACGTACACTAAATCCTCAATTGGTGATTTATTTATTTTTTTCCTAACAAGGCCATTTTTGACCCATGGTGGCCTGGAGCCTAAAACACTTTTTGATCCTCATACACTTGGAAACTCTTGACAAACCATATTTTTGGTTTGTTATGGTCAATCCATGATGAGCACAGAAGGATGTAGGATGTCACTCATTTGGAGGCTATTCCTCCCAAGCACACTACTCTAGGTGGCTTTGCCCATGAGACTGAACTTTCTCAGGATCATGACAGTATCTCCAAAGTAAACCTTTTCCTGGCCAACATTCAGAGGCTCCAAGAAGGTTTGGTAATCTGAACAGCAGTTCAGCTGATAAGTAGTTTTAGTTGATAAGTACAAACAACAACCAAAACTTTCCCATCTTTAACAGACAAGTGCAGTGAGGCAAGTCTTGCTGACCTTGAACTAGGAGTTGCACAGCCTGGGGCTATGAGTATCCCCACACTCACCCAATGCTTCTACCCCTTAGTAATTCCAAAGTATGGGAACATACAACACTACTCTGTATTTCTGCCTGCTCAAAAATTATCTATTGTATACAGCCCTGCTCAACAATGATGGTACCAATAAAGTTTAGATACATAATGTAGAAAATCTCCTTAAAAATTAATCAACAGTATGCAACATTATCAAGAAGTCTGCCAAGCATGGAACTGTGACGAACCTCCCTAGATGTGGGGGAAAAAAAGTGGGAAATTAATGACATAAGCCTCAATACGTTGGTGAAAATGGTGGGACTGTTTTGTATGTGACACCAACCGCTCTTTGTGTTCCGAGCAACCAGTCACAAGGATGAGCAGTGTGACAGCCACTCTCTGTGCAGCGCTGGCAGGCGTGCGGTGGCTGCCCTGATGGTGAAGAAACATCGAACTTGCTAGAATTCATTTGAAAATATTCAAAATATTTCTCACTGTCCATCATCTTCAGGTCCCACTTTCTTTCCTTTTGTTTTTTTACGGAGAGGCAAGCGATTTCTTCCTCCTAGTCCGTTGACACATGACTGAAATTGTGAGAAATTAAGGGATTTGTCACAAGAGAATTAAAATTTGTACACTTGTAAGTCTCAACCGTCTGCAGACAGTATGCGTGAAGGGACTGTTTTAAAATGGACAGCAATGAGCCCTGAGCTCAATCCCATGGAAAATATTTTGCCTGAGCTGAAGTCTGCCTTTAGGGAAAGTACCCTGCAAATGTTCAAGAGATTAAACAAACTGCAAAGGAAGAGTAGGAGAAGATACTAACTGATAAGTGTAAGAAGCTTATAGAAGGGTATAAGATATAATTGGAGGTTGTCGTTGCTGTCAAAGGGGGTTCCACCAAATATAAAGGAGGGGTGCTAATATTGCTGCCCATGCTGTGGGGTATTCAGTTTCTTTCTTGAAATTCTCATGTCTTTTTTGTTGTTTTACTTTGGATCTTCAAAAAGAAACAGATGTTAAAAAATTTAAAGTTTTCATGCATTTCTGAAGATATTGTACATGTGCAAAAAATTATGGGGTGCCAATAATGGTGAGCAGGACTGTATGCTGCCTAAAAAGCAGTGTTTTTGAACATGCCAGAATTTTCTTCTACTCTCGTTCTATTTTAGTTGTATTTTTTTTTTCTTCTTTCGGCTGCTCCCTTCTTCAGGGGGTCACCACAGCGAACTAACTCGCACAAAGACTTGGCAATTACTTTTATGCTGTATGCCCTTCCTGATGCAACCACAGACCACCGAGCTACCACAGCCCTCTGTGTGGAGCAGAGAACGGCTATCTAGGGCACCCGGGGAAGCAGATGGTGGGGGTTAAGGGGCTTGCTCAAGGACCCAGAGTGGGGAAAATGAGGGTGGAGACAGGTGTTGGTGCTTCATCAATCCCACCCACATTTTGATGTTGTCGGTACCGGGAGTTTTATTTTATTTATTTATTTATTAACTTTATTTAAGCAGGCAAATCCCATTGAGATCACAGATCTCTTTTGCAATGAAGGCCTGGGCCAAACCAGGCCTGGGAGTTGAACCAGCGATCTTCCGATCACAGGCCCACATTCTCTAAGCTCTGCGCCACCAATCCCCCTTCATCATGAATTCTATAAACTCACAAAAAACAATTCTATCTCAAGAACATAATTTTGTTCATCTTGCTGATAATTAATTTTTTAAGTTGCTTCTTTTACAGATTTTGGGTGTAATGCACAGACTGTACGACAAAGACGTTCTGTGGACCTTAAACAGGAAATCATGACTTTAGGTATAATTTCAGACATAACTTCTTTAGTCTGAGAAATTACAATGTTATTGTAAGACAGATGATATAATTGTATCTTTTTTCTTTAAATATCAGTTTCAGAGTTAAAGTTAAAACCTGAACTGCAAGACTGTTGCACTCGTGCATTTTCTCTCATCCCAATGAGAAGAACATGCGAGGAAAGAGCAACTAGGGTCCAACTAGTAAAAGGAAATCAAACATGTGTGGACGTTTTTATAAAATGCTGCAAAGCAGCAGAGAGGATGAGACAAAAAGAGATGCTAGAGGATACCCAGGGTGGACTTGGCAGAAGTGAGATGATGTACTTTAAAAATCTTTTTAAAACATAATAATAAATATTTTTTTCATGATTACCATTTAACTATTATTTTTGTTCTTTAGCTGCAACTTCAGCTGCTATTGAAATGTTCTTTCAGGAAAATTCAAAACAGTATATCCGGAGATATTTCCCCCCAAGCTTCGCATTTACAGAGTTTGATGTGGATGGCAAACATTCGTAAGAGATGGACAGTGAACTTTTAATGTTTTGATTTAATGTGGGTTTTTTTGTTTTGTTTTTTGCTGTGCTTTTTCAGTGGTAAAAATGTTTCTTTACTCTCACCTAAACTATAGTTTGTTACTTATAGTATTGTCAAAGTAAAGAAATTTCAGCTTATAAAAGGATCAAACAGGTTAACCAATGTCAGTACAAAAAAGTAAATGTATTTGTTAAAAGCATTTAAAAACCAAGTAATTTATTTTACGTGATTAAAAACTCTTAGGTATTCTTTGGCTCTACCTGACTCCATAACAACATGGGAAATTCAGGTGGTCACATTATCTCCTGCTACTGGTAAGAATAGCTTTACAAATGTTTCTAAAATATTTGACAAGAGAGCTTTTTTATATCTCACTCTTACTCTTTTAGGTTTCTGTGTGGTTAAGCCACATGAAGTCAAAGCATTTCAAGAAACATTTGTGTCTCTGAAGCTGCCCTACTCGATTAAAAAATATGAGCAACTTTCTGTATCACCTGTAATCTACAATTATGGCAAAGAACCACTGCAGGTAAAAATGACCTCACTTATGTTAGCATTTAGTCACTCTAGAAAGTTAACAAATTTGTAGATAGAAAACCCCATACTGAGTACATCAGTACATTTAAAAAAATTGGGAAACCTGCATTTCCACAGCTGGCGGTTCATATGGAACAAACTGAAGGACTTTGCTCGCCTGCTTCTGCTACTAAAGTCTCCTACGTAACAATGGATGTTAAGCCACAATCGTCACAGTTCGTTTCTTTCTCTGCTGTCCCCATGGTAACTGGATCAATACCCATTAAAATACGTCTTTATGACGTTGAAAATAATCGGGGAATAGATGCAGTGGAAAAAAGTTTGAATGTGCAGGTTAGTGGCAAAAAAATTGAGAATTATTTGTCATATCAGCAAATGGGATTAAACAAAAATAAAGAAAATACATTTTCATTTGCTTCTCTGGTAAATTCTGTTAGACAGAGGGATTAGAAGAAAGTATGGAAGAAACCACAGTAGTTAAATTAGATGGTGAGTGATATAATATTTTTATTTATACTTGCTTTATTTCTGTCATTTTTATCATTGAGTACATTTTTTCTGTCATTTTAGGGCAGAGTTCAAAGACTCTATATATTGATGGTGCTTTGCCACATGAAACAGTTCCAGACTCTAGCTCTAATATATTCATTTCAATAGAAGGTGAGGGATGACAGACACAGACAAAACAGTCAAGTTGCAAGTGATAAGTGTTACATTTTCAGTATTATCATCTACAGGGGATGGATTTGGCAGTTTACAAGCCAGGAATCTTCTTTCTCCAGAAAAGATTGCCAGTTTGATTGTACTGCCCAAAGGATGTTTGGAACAGACGATGCAAAGACTTGTACCTAATGCTTTAGCCCTCCGCTACCTCGACTTGAGTGATCAATGGTTTGACCTTCCTCCTGGCACAAGAGATGAGGCTCTTGCTAACGTTGAACGTGGTATGTCCAATATCAGAATGTTTTGAGCACATATTTTTTTAAGAGTACAGTAATCCCTCAGTTATAGCGGGGATCAGTAACCTGAAGCCCCATGATAAGTGGAAAAACTGCAAAGTAGGCGTACAAGTAGTAAGTGGTTGTTTTATTAGTATATATATATATATATATATATATATATATATATATATATAAGCGTTTTAAACCTTTCCCACACTCTTGCAATATTCTAAACAATGGTTCTAAACTAAGCACTCTAAAACAGCACAGAACGTCATGATTTCAGCTCTCTGCCTCCTCTGCTCTTTGCCACTGCAAGCGCTCTTGGCCACGCCCACTTCTCCACTCTGCACATAGATCAGCTGATTAGCTGCAGGAGGAAGCTTATCCTGCAGTGTGGGGTGAACAAAGGTGCAGCAGGTGCTATATAATTTAAAACAATTTATTTTAAATAAAAATTCCTTGCCGATCGTGCGGCTCATCCATCAATCAGCCATTTGTGTGTCATGTCCTATTTTATTTTGAAAAACTGCAATAGAGCGAGTCTGCGATAAATAAACCGCAAAGTAGCGAGGAACTACTGTATATCTATTTTTTTTCAGTCAAATTACTTTATTATCAAGATTTAAAAGTACTGTTGCATAAATCACTGACGTTTCATCATTGTAGTACACCACCTTTCTTGCAGGTTATATGAGAATTTTTGAACTGAAGAGAAAAAACTATGGGGTTTATGGAACATTCTCATCAGTGCCCTCTAGCAGCTGGTGAATATTTTCTTTACACATTTTTTTTTATAACAATCACTGAATATATCTTATGTATTAAACAATTACCTTTATTTCAGGTGTGTAATACTCTAAATCAGTGTTTAAGAAACACTTGTCCATCTTATTTTCTCTCTCTTTTCCTCAGGGTAACTGCCTATGTTGTGAAAGTTTTGTCACTGGTATCGGAACGTCAAACAGCAGTAGTTGGACAGCAGGGTCGGAGTATCAAAGCTGTACCAACAGAAGAGATAAGCCAATCAGTCAGTTACTTGCTTTATAAACAGCAGAGAAATGGGTCCTTCAAGGACCAGAACCCTGTGTTACACAGAGATCTTTTGGTAAATTATTTTTGTTGCTATAGGGTAATATGTGAAAACATTTTAGAATTACAACAAACTGAACAACTGTAATTTAACTGGTCTTTGTGTGTTTAATATAGAAAGACCAAGACACCTGGTTGACTGCTTTCATTACGCTTGCATTAAACCGCTCTCTTCCATTCCTGCCATCTAACGGTCAACTTGTAGTGGTGAGATTAATTAAAAATTACTGTCCTGGGTGAATAACGATGTGTCAATAACACAAAGCATCCCAACAACAAAAAGGTAGGTTTGACGCTTCAAAACATTACTGGATACATGGACAGCCAAGAAGCTAAAAGTCAATGTAATCTCTTTTAGAAGTAAAATTATCTTACATTTTCCTTAAACTTGAAATAACACTTCAAATTGTAAAATTACTTTATTGTTGAGGTTATTTTCATACAAAAAAATCTAAAAAATATTTTCTCAATCATATTCAAAGAGGTTACAGTAGTCCCTTGGATACTTGGTGGTTCAAATTTCGCAGACGCACTCTTTCACAGGTTTTCAACGTAAGATTATACACAACACATGATTGGCGATGGGGAAAAACAGCCTCCACCCCCGCCCCCTCCTTTCCCTTTCTGAGGTTGTCTGTCACAGTAGAGGCGAAGGGGAAAAACAGACCCCGCCCCCTGACCACTCCTTTCTCTTTCTCTGCTATGGCAGATAGCCTCAGAGAGAGAAAGAAAGGGGCAGGGGTGGGGTCTGTCTTTCCCCATCGCTACTGCTCAGTGAGCAAGGATAAACAGATCAGATGAACAAATGTAGAATATCAGAGAAAATGCTTAGGTGGAAAAATAAGAGGGAATCGTTTTTTTGTTTTTTGTTGTTTGTTGTTTTTTTAAAGAGAGAGAGTGGCTGAACGTGGCTGAGTGCAGTTCACTTAGGTATAAGATAGACCCCTGCTCCCTCCTTTCTCATTCCGAGGCTGTCTGTCACAGCAGAGAAAGAGAAAGGAGGGGGCGGGGTGAGGTCTGTCTTTCCCCATCATGTCCCATAAACCCACAACAGGCGGGCACAAAACAGACAGCCTCAGAAAAAGAGGGGGGGGGGGGGGGGCATGGTGTCTGTCTTATACCTGAGTGAGCCGCACAAGCGGCATGAATTGTTAATTTAAAATAATCAAGTTCTATCCAAACTGCTGTTTCACTGTGCTTTTTTAGAGCGTTTAGAGAGTTTAGAACATTGTTAAGAACATTGCAAAAATGTGGGAAGGGTTTATAAAGCCTTCAAATATATATACAAACTAAAATAAATACAATATCCCTACTGCGCAGATTTTCACCTATCGCAGGTGTGTCTGGAACGTTACCCCCGCGATAAGTGAGGGACTACTGCATTACAATTCATTGAATGCCAGACTAATTTCACCCCCTGAATGCATACATCCAGTATGTAATGCCAAAAACAAACCATCAATAAGATGGGAATTCTACTTTGACCATATGCCATCTCAAAAATTACTGCTAATGACTTTGGTAATCCTGTTTGTGGTCTTCTTCCATCAACAAGTCAAAAAAAATTGTAAAATTTGATTTATGACATTTATGACACAAAAATGACATACTTCTAATTAATAAAGATGCAAGTCTTAGTTTGGTGGGTCAATACAGATTTCCAATTCTAGTTCAGCTTTTAACAGAGAATACAAATTTTATGTTCTTATAATTTGATCAAGACTCAGTACATTTATTGCAAATAAAACTAGGTACAGAAAGTTAAATGACTGTTTTGTGTTAAATTCTAACAGGAAGCACGTATATTAAGAGCAACAGCATATCTCCAGTCCCAACTTGCAGAGCTGAACCATACCTATGTCTTGGCCTTATCAGCCTATTGTCTCTCAGTCTGTCTACCACAAGAAGCAGATCGATTACCTGCATGGAGAAAACTTCAGTCAAGAGCAATAAAAGGCATGTCAATTCTAATATACAGAATTTAGATTAAGTGCTCAGTCTAATGTTTCAAATTAAATTAAATTAAATTTTACATTGTATAACCTTGTCAAATACTGTATGTAATATTCAGTTAAGTTTAAAATGTCCAACTAATCCCAAAAATATCCCATTGATGGAAAAATATATGTAACATTATTGTTTTCAACATTGTCAAATACCTATTTGCACTTATACAAAGTTCACAGCTACTGCTCTGATAAAGATGTATATTTATATATTTGTTCATACTGAACAACTCAAACAGCTGCTCTACTTACTGTAGTAAAAGTTTAGTTTAATTGGTATTTTAATCACTGTTTGTAATTATCAGATGAGAATCACTGCTACTTCTGGACTGACAATCCCAATTCAGCAAATCAAGATGTTGCAGATGCCATCACGATAGAGACAACAGCCTACGCCCTTCTGACTGCTGTGGAATTTGCAAATTATGAATGGGCAGATCAAATAGCCTGTTGGTTAACCAGCCAAGAAAACTATTTTGGAGGCTACAGATCAACACAAGTGACTATACTGAGTGCCTTAAAAAACTTTTTTTAGAATGGCAGTTCCTAATTATTATGCAATCTAATGTTATATACTGACCATTGTTTATGCTGGCATATTATTTATCAAAGACAATCTTTAAACATGTTTCTTTCTTCTTTTTTTTTACTCTGTAAAGGACACCGTCATGGCGCTTGAAGCCCTGTCAGAGTATGAACTAAAAAGGCCCAGACCAGATGGAAATATAAAAGCAGAGTTCACTGTTCCAGGAAAGAATGAAATTGTAACACTTGCGTTGCAAAATAAAAATTACAAAGTGGAAACAGACTTGAAGGTATCGTAAATGTTTCATGCAATACTGTACATTCGGATGTGTATACGGACGGACGGACGGACGGACGGACACAGACAGACAGACAGACAGACAGACAGACAGACAGATAGACAGATAGACAGATAGACAGATAGATAGATAGATAGATAGATAGATAGATAGATAGATAGATAGATTGATTGATAGATAGATAGATAGATAGATAGATAGATAGAAAAAGAGAGAGAGAGAGAGAGAGATTTTTTCCAAATCTTATCTTCTTTCTTCTGTGATTGTTGGCACAGATACTTGCTGGGAACAACATTACAGTACAGCTGACAGGAAAAGGGGAGTTTAAATTGAAAGTAAGTCTTATTCATTTCTCTCCTTTGTATTTCATGAATGAAATCTATAACTGACAGTACATTGTTCCCTCTTTGCCAGACTGTAAAAGTCTACCATCTGTTAGACCCAGAGGACGACTGCAGACAACTTTCTATCAGTGTCACAGTGGAGGGGAAAGTGAAGTACACTGGTGAGTTTTAGTAAAAATGCATTGTAACCACCAGTAAAACTGACCACTTACAGTTGTCTCTACTTTTAACAGATAAGATTGTGGAAAATTATGACTATTTTGATTATGATGACACTGAGGTAAAGAAGGCGCAAGAGGCACCATCTGTGATTGAGCATTTAGATGCTCTCACAAGAAGCAGGAGAGATGTTGAAAACAGCATAAATTCAGACAACACTGTTACCTACACTGTCTGTGTCAGGTTAGTTAAGTGCTCCTGTCAAATATTCACAACATTGAGATTTTAAAAAGTTGTTATTGATCCAAGTCTTTCTTAACTTTTTTCTTCAAAGTCTTAACCCAAACACTGTTCTATCAGGAATGGCTATTGCCGACATCACACTGCTCAGTGGATTTGAAGCTAAAACTGAAGATCTTGACAGGGTTTGTAGATTTATTTTTACTTTTTATATTAACGTCATTATCATAAGAAAGTCACATTAATTCAAGCTCATGTGGTTAAATCATATCTTTAGTTTGAGAGGACAAAACTTGTTAATAAACCATGCCAAAAAATAAAGTAAATGTAATAGATTGTGTTGATGACAGCTCACTAGTACTTCAAGTCCCATCTCATTAACTAAAACCATCTATCAGTTTCACCTTTAAATTAACTTCAATGCCAAGGTTTTTACATATTTTGACAACAAAAATACAGTTAATATAAAAAAAAGTACAATTTAGCTGTTTTGGTACATATAATTTTCTCCAAACGCAAATACAAGATGTGCAAGAAAAAATATTTTTTAAGTACCACATGCACACATAATAATGAATTCTAAAGAGTTTACAGACTTGCTTGTTCTGAAAAAAGCAGCAGAGCTCAATCAGCTACAATACAGGAAAAATACACATATATACATAAATAAATTACATCCATCT
>NC_056502.1:22041611-22043017 GCF_014905685.2 Nematolebias whitei
AGTAAATCAGTATATATATATATATATATATAAGTTGGGCTACACTTAAAATTTTACATAAAAATAGACAGAAGTATATCAAAAATGTTTCCTGACACATAACATATTATTTTAATGTTCCATTACAAACATTCAAATAAATAAATCAAAACATTTATATTGCAAGAACTTCAAATGGTTTAATTCTTCTCTCCCTCACAGCTAAAGCAGCCACCTGAACAATACATTACCCACTATGAGTTAACCTTTGGGAGAGTTCTGATCTACTTCAATGAGGTAACAGAATTCAAGTCATGAACAGAACTGTCTCCCTGTTCTAAAACCTTGAAACCTTTTTTCTTTCTTTCCAGCTCTTTGAGCAACGAGAATGTTTTAGTTTTGATGTTGTGCAAAGTGTGCCAATTGGCCTTCTACAGCCTGCTCCAGCTGTTTTCTACGATTATTATGAACCAAGTAAGTTAGGCTTTTAAATTGTCAAGGTATTTCTCTAAACGGCATGTTTGTTTCATTTTGTGAGAATTTATGGACTGTGCATTCTTTGCAGGCAGAAAGTGCACTGTCTTCTACTCTGCCCCAAAAAGAACCAAGATGGTCTCCACACTGTGTTCAGAGGACGTGTGCCAATGTGCAGAAAGTATGCCATACTTCAAGACTACATGTTTATTTGTTAAAGCATTTAAAAAAATTCCATCTATTATCTTTACCCGCTTCTTCCTTTTCGGGTCACGGAGGTCACTGGTGCCCATATCCAGTTATCACTGTGAGAGAGGGGGACACCCTGGACAGGTCGCAAGTCCATCACAGGGACACATAGAGACAAAGAGACAAACAACCATTCATTCTCTCACTCACACCTAGGGACAATTTAGAGTTACCAATCAGTCTAACATGCATGTTTTTGGGCTATGGTAGGAAACCAGAATAACCAGAGAAAACCCACACATGCACAGAGAGAACATTCAAACTTCATCCAAAAAAGGCCCCCAGACCGGGATTTGAACCGGGGAAGCCTGCTCACTGAGAGGAAGCAGCTCTACCAACTGCGCCACCGTGCTGCCCATTAAAAAAAAAAAAACATTTAAATTTGCATTTTGCATTTCAAAATACCTTTTAAGACCCTTGCCCAAAGTTTAACACATAAATAGCAATAAATCTTTTCATCGTTGTTTCAAAGTTGTTGGGGTTTTTTTTTCAATGTTTCAAATCGTTTTAACATTTTTTTAATTCAAGGCAAAGAAATTTAATACTGGAACCACCTGAAGGAGAGCGATTAGGAGGAATGGACTCCCTGATATCAACCTGACTGCTGTTTTGTTATGTGATTTCTGTGCTATGCATGAGCTGCCAATACTGACACTATGAGTGAGTGAGTGAGTGAGTGAGTGAGTGAGTGAGTGAGTGAGTGA
>NC_056502.1:22043117-22047109 GCF_014905685.2 Nematolebias whitei
AAGGAAGGAAGGAAGGAAGGAAGGAAGGAAGGAAGGAAGGAAGGAAGGAAGGAAGGAAGGAAGGAAGGAAGGAAGGAAGGAAGGAAGGAAGGAAGGAAGGAAGGAAGGAAGGAAGGAAGGAAGGAAGGAAGGAAGGAAGGAAGGAAGGAAGGAAGGAAGGAAGGAAGGAAGGAAGGAAGGAAGGAAGGAAGGAAGGAAGGAAGGAAGGAAGGAAGGAAGGAAGGAAGGAAGGAAGGAAGGAAGGAAGGAAGGAAGGAAGGAAGGAAGGAAGGATTTTTTTTTTTTGCAATTTACAAAATTCCTAATGTGTAAATTGTCACGTCTACTGTTGCACATTATGTGATTATAATGTAATGATTTGGTCACTGTCCATGAATATATGACAAACTGAAATTACTCCTAACATCTAAAAAAGCAGCAAAAATGATAACTACTGTTCTACATATTTGAAAAGCAATCCATGAGTAATTTACAAACCAAAAGTTCTCCACTTAATTAAATTTGTTGCAAAATTGTGGCAATTTTTCATTTAAAGGCAGCTGAAATTGACTGAAAAGGGTACTCTTACAAAATAGGTTTTAGTTTAGATCTGTACCAACTTCTGAATAAAAACATTGTACAGTTCAGGTTTGTGTGAATCACCTTAGCTGCAACTTGTTCTGTCTTTTAGGGCCCTGTCATAAAATACAGGAAACATTCAAATCAGAGAGAGGAGAAAGAATCACAACAGCAACGCGTGTAACACACACCTGTTTCTTCCCGAGAGTGGATTACAGTCAGTACCTTTACCAATACATTATATTGCAAGAATGAAGTAATAACTTTACTTAAAATAATTTACATTCTATTTTACACTTTGTGCAAATAATAGGTTAAAATGCATACTTTGTATTCAGAGGTACTCTTTTTTTTTTTTCCCCCAGTACACATTGTTGAGATTCAGAGTGTTTCTGTTAAGAACAACTTTGAGCTGTACAAAGCTAACATAACTGAGGTCCTCAAATTTTGTAAGTAACCCCAAGTCTACAAACTAGATGGTTCAGTTACTGAACATTTTGGAGAACTTTTAATGTAATACCATGGTTATTATTTGTTCTCAAGACGGAGATCATCATGTGAATAACAGATCTGTTCGAGTGTTTGCCAGGAGGCTTCACTGCAAAGGGGAGTTAGAACTAGGAAAACAATATCTCATTATGGGCAAAGACGGCTCTACTAAAGACTCTAATGGACAGTAAGTATAATCAAATACATCAATGAAATTACAAATCCAAACTGACTGAATTACTCTCCACTCTCTGACTTTATAGGATGCAGTATCTGCTGGAATCAAACACCTGGGTTGAAAAAAGGCCACTGGAAGACGACTGCAAAAAATCTGTTAATAGACAGAGTTGTAATTACTTTAATGATTTCATAGCAGAATACAAGAAAAGAGGCTGCACACAGTAAAACAGATTCACAAATCTGTTAACTTGCACTGCAAATCAGATACAGCTGATTGCTGAAGTTACAGTCAGATTAGAGGGCAAGGGATCTTTTTTTAAATATCTGTAAAGTGTTGTCTTCCTAATATGATGTAATGAACAATCCCAATCATCTATCCAGTATATGCACTATTAAACATACAATAGGTGTGTGGCAGATTCATCCTAACTCTACATGTTTGTTATTCAGTAGTAACACATACAAAAAAACTTCCACTTCCTTATGTCCAGTTCAGTTACAATTTACAAATGAATTAAAATAATTGACAATTTTGTTGAGCAAATGCTTTTGTATGTTTATCACTGCTTGTACACACTGAGATGAAACTCAACATAGTGTAGTAACAGAACAAGAGAGGCTATTTAGAAAGGTACATTTGTTCTTTCATGCCTCTCCCATAAGTAAAATTCAGTTTGGTTTGGATTTAGCTTTCCTGTCAAATTTATTTATTTTTTAAATGTTTTCTTTTACTTTTACGGGCAGCAAAGACCCTGAGAGGGATCTTTGTACTCAACCCAACTCCAGTCAAAGTAACCCCCTTCCTACCTAACATCTGCAAGGAGGTGGGAAGGTGTGGTTTTGGCTACATGAAACTTATTGACCTGCTCCTATTGGAAGGAGTATCAATCATACCCCTCATAAGGATGAAAATTACCTTTGAGAGGAAATGTTTCTTCTGAAATATGGGCAGAAAGCAAACGTGATGCAGAAGGTACTCAGTCAGTGCAATTACATAATTCAAAACTAGGGTCGGGGGTGGGAGTGAGGAGCTTGTTGCTGAGGAGGCATGAAACAAGTAAAGACTTATATGCCTACAGTATATTATTCTAATCTCTGAGTCCAGGTCCAATGTAAACTACATGTGGGAATGACCATCACTTCAATCACAGCTAGGTAAATGCCTGCCCTGTTTCAGTTTAACCATTAGTCATTTCAATAAAGCCAAATTAATAAAGGGTAAATAAATATGCAAATATCTCAAACATTTTGGTGTACTGTCAGCAGACATCATTTATGTGATGAGGAACTTTTGACTGAAACCTCTGTAAATAAGTAATGTCTAGTCACGAGTGACAAGAGGGCACTTGTATGCTTTGATTAGAACCATAATACACTAAAATGGCTTTTTTTTAAAGGCAGAAGTTTGTCAGGAGCTATATTTTACATACAACAGCTATGTTTTTAAATAAATTTGATTATGATTTGATTTGGTTTAGAGTTGCTACAAATGTGAAACTTTTTAAGAAAACGTATTGATTAAGATGCTGGCCTACCCCCAAAATAGCAGATGTGTTCAAAGTGTCTCTGAGAGCTTGCTGGAGAAATGTGTTTGTATGATCAGGTGTATTTTCTCAGGTGTGCTGCGCAGAAGTTGAAGGTGTGAAAGTCGTGTCTTCAGCTACTTTCCAAAGGCCAGGACAGGGTCAGTGGAGTGAGGGTGGTCTGTAGTGCTGAAAGGACTAAAAGTGAAGGCATGACGGCTACCAGAAGCTGCTGCCGAATAGAGGGGGACCACCCACTCTGGACTACGCTCATTTTGTATTTCTTCAATGGCTGTTATCAGTGTTTCCATCCATCCATCCATCCATTATCTTTTACCCGCTTATTCCATTTTTGGTCACAGGGGTTGCCGGTGCCCGTGTCCAGCAATCACTGTGCAAGGGGCGGGGTGCACCCTGGACAGGTCGCAAGTCCATCACAGGGACACATAGAGACAAACAACCATTCACTCTCTCACGCACACCTAAGGACAATTTAGAGTTACAATCAGCCTAACATGCATGTTTTTGTTCTGTGGGAAGAAACCGGTGTACCCCGAGTAAGCCCACACATGCACGGAGAGAACATGCAAACTCCACCCAGAAAGGCCCCCGGACCAGGATTTGAACCAGGGACCTGTTCGCTAAGAGGCAGCAGCTCTACCAGTTGCGCCACCGAGTTGCCCGTTATCAGTGTTTGTCACGGACAATTTTCAAGGATGTCACAAGAGCCAGTCAACCGGCACGCTGCTGGTGATCCAAATTGGATCGTCAGCCATGTTTGTCTGCTGACGCAATCAAAAGTCCGACACCGACCTGGCCCACCCATCAAGCACATTATTTTGACCCCTAACCCGAACCCAGGCCGGGCCCGGATTAGAAATGACAGCTCTAATCCCCAAATGCCTATTTCGGCCTAAAATATCGGCCTCACCGATATATCGGTCAGGCTCTAATTATAAGCTTCCTTCTCTACTACAGAAATCTGTCAACTTTGGAAATTTTTTAATATTTTATAAAATCATATTTTTCAAGCGGCAGCACAGTGTCACAATTGGTAGAGCTGATGCATCTCAGAGAGAAGGTTGCGGGTTCAAATCCCAGTTCGGGGGTCTTTCTGGATGGAGTTTGCATGTTCTCTTCATGCATGCGTGGGTTTTCTCCGGGTACTCCGGTTTCCTCCCACAGACCAAAAACATGCATGTTAGGCTGATTGGTAACTCTAAATTGTCCCTAGGTGTGAGT
>NC_056502.1:22047209-22107953 GCF_014905685.2 Nematolebias whitei
GCTGTTTTAAGTGCTTTATAAATAAAGTGGTATGGTATGGTATGGTATGTATACGGCAAAGTGACATATTTATGGATTTTACCACTTTTTTGGACATATTTGAACTGATGTGATTTATAGGGCGGAGCGAAGTATACGGCGGACAATACGGTATTTGAGATGATTAATTGTAAAAACGTCTTGATTTTCCTTACATAGCTGAACAGTTCTTATTGGCCGGTGAAGCAGAGATCGTTTCATATAAAAGATAAATGATGAGGAAAAGGTCAAGCATGCTACTGAAAACAACAAGGCACAAGATGCAAGACTTGACCACCTCTTGTTGATTTGTGCTGGGTGACACACGTTCCCATAAAGCACTTGAAAATATTTTGTCTCAGATGTTTGACATTCTTCGTTCTCATGTCATTGTAATACGAGTGCCTGATTGCAGATTATTGGTGTCAGATTTGATTTGAGCTGCAGTTTTCTTTTTACCTCTGAGACACACTTGTAGACTAATCCATGGACCTGCATAAACTCATCAGGCTATAAGGCTCTGTGACAACAGAAAACAACAATGTCAGCTTGACCTTCCCCAAAAAGCAGGGAGGATGACATTCTCGACCGTCATCAATTTTTATTGCAGTTTTAACAAACAGGAAATTATGTTTGATCGTGCGATCGCTTTTGTGCATTGATAATATCTGTGTAAAACTGCAACACTGTTAATAATTTTGTGCCAGGAAAACATGCTGTAAAAGTGCCAACAACATCCAGCTAAATACTTTTTAAGCTGGGTGTCAGTGTAATGTGTATTATTCGCACTCATCATGATCAATACCTCTCCTGTGGGATGCATTGTCCTTCTGCTCATGTTGTGATGGGTTATATTAACAGTCCCATGTAATCGCTCCCACTATGACCAGTCAGTGAGGAACGGAAATAACTAGTTGTTTTGATATCCTAAAGGGATGTTTGATATGATATTGATATGATATGATGACATGTCTCGGGCAGTCCTTGACTCAGATCCACTCCTTCCTGTCAGCAAGCGGACCTTTCGATGGCGGCTCGGAACATGGAGGGGAGGAGCTGAAGCCTGGGCTAGAAGATTACTCTAAAAAGCTAATTTGTCTGGTCCAGCGCGTTAGAGCAGGTCAGGGTTTCACATGGATGAGAACAATGATAAGAGTGTGATCTTGTATTTTGCATGTTCTGAGAATTGTTGGTCTGCTCTCCAAAGCTTTGAAAATAAATCTGATGAACTGCACCTTGGTGGGAATCTCCTTTTTTCTACGACACTGGGTTCACAAAAAACCCAACAAAATGAAATAAATAAAATAACAAGGCAAATAATTTATATTTACTCCAATTGGCAGGCATTGACCTTATGTATGTGGCCTACAAGGCAAATATTTATTCTTTATCTGTCAGTGCAAAACATGAGTAAGAATGTTTCAAAATTATCTATTAGAAACAGAAAAGCAAGCATCAATCGTTTGTCTTTTTAAAGGAGAGCAGTTCGTTGTGATTTAGTTTCTGTTGAGCAAGTAGTCCACTCCTGGGAACAAACTAGATCTTTGAGCTGTTTGACTGCCTCTGCCAAGTTTGGAGTTATTTCAGTGACACCTCAGAACACAGCAGTATCTGTCCACTGATGGAGATCATTAAAATTAAACTAATCTCATCTGAGTCTGCAGAACTTTACAGTTTCACAGCACTTGGTTTAACAATTTGTGGTTGTCTCATTTACATCTCAGTGTAATACTCAAACGTTCAAGTAGCTCACATTAGGATACGTTTTCAATGAACTGACACTATGAAGTACCCGTAAAAGGTCATTTAAGTTTTTTTGCACTATAAGGTGCACCTGATTATAAGGCACATTAAGTGAAATAAAACAGATAAGTCAAACTTTATTCAGCTCATTCACAATAACCACATAAAATCAGTTCAAGGTCAGTAAGCACAACCTGAATTAATACATAAGGTGCACCTGATTATAAGGTCGATTTTTGAGAAAATTTAAGGATTTTAAATGCGCCTTAAGTAGTCCAAAAAATATGTTACTATGTCCCCCTTTTTAATTCTCCCAACAAGCTGAAACTTGTCAAGTTTTGGGAGAGTTGTTTAATCTTCTGTTACAGAAAGAAATTAAATAAACAAAACAAACACAATGGGAACAATGCAAAAGCAGAACATAAAATTAACTTGTAAACTACCTTCAATACATATCTAATAATGACAGGAAAATAAAAATAAAAAATTGGAATCAGCCACAAAAACTACAATTTTTGCTTTTCATTTAGGGGTCATTTCAATCTATTGGACCAAATCCAAGTTCTAAAATGTCTCAAGTAAAATCCTTGAACTGCACTGAACACTGAAACAATGTTTAGATTAATTTTATACAATAAGTTACAAACCTGAAGCCGTATAGACTAAGAACTGCTGCATAAATGTGTGAATGGATGGATGTGGTTCACAGTGTAGAGTAGGGCTATTCAACTGGCGGCCCGAGGCCCAAATCAGGGCCACGGGTGACCTCAGTTCGGCCCACCAATGGTTTTAAACTATAAAACAAACGTACTTAATGACAATAACTGCTGGATGTCCGGCCCCTAAGCTCTTGGCTTTCAGTAACTGTGCCCCCCTGAGCAGTTTTAGTTGAACTGCCCTGGCGTAGAGGCCTTATGGTGGTTAACAAGACTATAAAGACTGGGACTGATACAGTCCAGTTAGGTTTAATGTGGTTCTGCTCCAAAGTGATAAAAACACTGGCTGGTTTGCAAGGTAGCAGCAAAGTTTTGTTTTTTTTTATGAATTTTAGCAAAACCACTTCAAGAACCTTATACATTGGTTAAAAGGAGGTATTACAGGACAAGCGTAACCACATTTCAGCTAGGAGTAAAGGTAAAACAAAAAAGGTCAAATGAACCAGAGGCAGGCTGCCATGGATCTCATCTGTGCATAAACCAGGTGTTTCAACATCTCATTCCCATTAGGAGCAGTCAGTCACAGGGTGGCCAGTATGGAAATAAGGCGGTGTACTGTGACACATGTGTTTGCTTCCTATTCATAGAGCAGAGTCTGAAATAGATGTGGGTCTACTCAACTGTGTTTATTGGTCGGGCTTTGCACTGGTGTAGTGCCCCACATGTCAGGTTGTCAAGAACAGGGGAAGCAGAGAAAGTCAGGGGGCAAAGAGGCCCTAGCTCAAAGTATGTTTTGACAGTGTCACTAAGGTCACGTTAGATTTTTATTTTTTTTTAAACTAGGTTATTCTAAATTCTCATTTAACTGCAGTCTTTGAAATAAAACATATTTGATTCTGAAAGACCATAAAGTCCAAACTGAGAAAGGAACTTGGCATTGGGAACCTGTCTTTTTATGGCTGAAAAGATGAAAATCCCTAGATTAAAAAAAAAAAAGTATATATATATTTATATATAGTTTGTGTGTTCACATGTGATCTGAACCAAGCTTTTAAATCTGACTCTTTATGCATCTGGCCCTGCATCTATATACTCATTTTACTGTAGTAAGAAAAGCTGTTTGGCTTAAACAACTGCCAAGTAACACATGCGGAGCAGCCTTGGCCCCGCTCTGTCAACTACATACACTCAGATCTTTAAGTTACTGAAGCTATGTTAATGAACAATTTATCCCCAGATTGTAACTTTATGACATGTTTCAGTGGCTGTCACAACTTCTCCCCTCCCCAACTTCCAGTTGCTGATCCCCTTGTTAATATGTGTCAGGTTTTTTTTTTTTTTTGTCTGTTCTGCTGAATGGGTTCATGTTTTTCCTCTGCCTTCTGTTCCACTACATATTTGTGTTGGTAATGGCACGTGTAGGGAAACCCTGCTGAGGAGGTCAAAGGTGGGGCAACAAGGGAAGCGTGAGGGGAAAAGGTGGGTATGCACTGTGTTGTGAGGGTCATCCTACCTGGCAGCTTAGGAATGACTCATTAGAAAGGCAGGCACTAATAAAAGATTTGTCTGTCCTCACTTTGGCCTTGCTGTCATGTCTCTCTCCTTGTCTGGAATTCTACAGATTCCACCTTCACTTTCCTCGCTTGCTTCTCTATAGGAGCGTCGGATATTATCTCGATGGCTTGTTAGCAAAATGATTATTGAAGAGACGTAACCCGGAGAATAAAAACTGCATGTTTTTCCAAAAGATGCATGTCGTTGAATACAAATGTTTAGCTACAAATTAAGACAACTGCCACTGCTGCCTTCCTTGGAGATTACTCGAGTCAAAAACTTTTTTTTTTACTTGATGCTGTGTAAAAAAACATAAATAAGCACTTGTTTCCTCATTTTCTTAGAGGGATAACAAGTGTTGTTGAGCTCTGTGGGGCAGATTCTGTCTTCTGTGAAACTTGGCTAGAATTCTTCTGTATCAAATGTCTCAGCCAGAATAAATTGTCACAGCTGTGTAATCTGATCTCCTCCCTGCTCCCTGAAGACCGTAGATGCCGTTTGCTCTGCACAGTGTGAAGTTTGGGTACAACATCTGGGAAGGAAGTCAAATCAAAATGAATTAACATAGTTTATTTGCACTCTCTTAACACTGTCATTAACATCCTTCAAAGAACACATGTCCTCGCTCCAGACATTATTTATTTTTTGGCTCCGTGAGATCTTTTGTTTAAACTCTTTATGATTTATGTTAAGAAAAGCAGAGTTTGACTTATAGTTTTAGTTTGTAAGCTATTTTTATTGAATCTTTATATTAGCCCCATATTTTTGTTTATTTTGATTTATTTTCCTGTAACTTTCGCGCCCCGTGGGTCCTCTCTAACCTTCCTGTGAGGCTTGCTTCCAGTGACACGGGCTTCTTCAGTCTGTGTGGCCTAACTCTATTTCCCCTAATCTAAACCATCATCTCCATATGTCTTCTATCACAACCTCCTAAGCATCTGAATAAACTCTAGGCAACAGGAACAAATTAATTAGTGTCTCTTTCCCTCTGTGTGTTGCCTGCAGACTGCCTGTGAGTGTGTTCATTTTCATGCAAAGTGTGCAGCTCGTGTTTGACACATGCTCAGACATTTTCCATTGCCTTGATCTACTGTTGAGTGGAGCTCAACATCCAAACATGTTAAAATGGATCTCTTTTTTACCTGCATTCTTGCTGAATGTTTTCCACCTGAGTGCTATTATCTTTTTTTATTGACCCATCATTCTCCTTATGTTTAGGCTTTGAGGGAATGGGGATAATAGAGTTGAACAAACCTCAGACCACAAAATTGCATGTTGCAATTCACTGCATGTGTTGGGAGGTCTTCTACCTTAATGACTCCTGTTTTCTCTTCGTAAATGTTGGGCCAAAATGTTTGGCTTACATAGCAACAAGGGGGAAACGGTGAGGAAAAAAAAAATGCAGCAGAGTTGATGTTTTGTATGGTGGCCGTGAGGTGTAAATGAACAACATTTCAAAAAACATAATTGCATTTAAAAAAAACAACGCAATAAAAACAACAAAAACACAACAACATTTGAAAAAACAGAATTACATTAAGCCAAAGCAGAAGTGGCCGGAATCACATTAGAAAAAAATGGAATTACATTTGAGAAAAACAAAACAAAACAGAATAACATTTGAAAATAATAGAATTACATTAAGCAAAACCAGAAATTGTGTATTTTTTTGTTGTTGTTGTTTTTACTTTATTACAGCCACTTCCGCTTTGGCCACTTCCGCTTTGGCCACTTCCACTTTGGCCACTTCTACTTTGGCTTGATGTAATTAATTTTTTTTCAAATGTAATTCTGTTTTTTCATATGTGATTCTGGCCACTTCCACTTTGGCCTCTTCTGCTTTGGCTTAATGTAATTCCGTTTTTTCAAATGTTCTGTTGTTGTTGCAATTTTTTATGTAATTCTGTTTTTTCAAATGGTTTTCATTTATACCTCACAGCCACTGTAGTTTTGTCTTGTTTTGTGACCTCTAAACTCAATGAACGCTACTCTAAGGCCATATGTGAAAATTAAATACATCTTCAACAATTTTCAGTCAGGTCATCTGGACAGTTTCTTTTTTTTTGTTGTTGAAATGTTTCACCTTCCATCCGGAAGGCTTCATCAGCATGGACTTCATTGAACACTAACTTTTTTGGTTTTGAACCAGTTTGACATGACTGTCAATGAGGAAGTGGGCCGGCACCAGAGGAGTGGGCGTGCCAAAGACACCATTTTAGCACCAATATAACCGGTTTGTTCCACTTTGGAGTAAGCTGTTTGGGGGAAGAATCAGTTTTGTCTTGTGTGTTTCCTTGACTGATGAAGCCTTCTGGATGGAAGGTGAAATGTTTCAGCAAAAAATAGAAACTGT
Organism: Nematolebias whitei; assembly: GCF_014905685.2. Lineage (NCBI taxonomy): Eukaryota > Metazoa > Chordata > Actinopteri > Cyprinodontiformes > Rivulidae > Nematolebias > Nematolebias whitei. The sequence continues at coordinate 22,053,534 of NC_056502.1, forward strand.
CCATATGACCTGACTGAAAATTGTTGGATTGTATACCTGGATTATTGAGCATGGACGTTTTTGGTTAAATACATCTTCTTTTATCTTTCAGCATGTCAGTGATGTGGCATACACGAGACTCTCCTAGATTGCTGGAGTTTGGCTGACCTCAGCCTTCCTCTTTCACAGAGTCTGTTGCCTTTACTGACCAGTGGAGTGGGCTCCCAGCTCTGTGGGACAGCGCTAAATTCAGACATGGGCAGGGCTCTGGCTTGTGACTACAAATCCTGCTTTTAACAGACCCGATCTTTTGAGTTATTTCTGTAATTCTGCAGTGCATCTCCTGCTGAAACTATTTACTATTTGATCATTTTGAAAGGTAACATAGAAGTGGTGAGAAGCCAGTTCTGGAAGCCAGTTTAACTGAACAAGTAAGTTTGAAGTTTAGTTATTGTAATACTGCCAGATGGTATAAAATACTGTTTATTTTGTCAATGTTGCTCTTCATTTACATGCTGAAGCCAGATTTAGATTATATATGTGCATTGATCATGGTGCAAGCATATTCTGATGCCATCAAAAGCAAATTTGCCATTTATACCTATGCTTGAGATGCACTACAATCCCCATAGTCTTCCCCTTAAACAGTAGGCTTTGCCAATGAGAGAGTAATGCACAGAAGGGATGGTGCTTGGAAACTGTTAAGTATAAATAAATAAATAAATAAAATAAACATTTTAATGCACAAACCGTACTGACTTTTTTTTTTTTTTTTTGTAAGTTTCCTTTTAAAGTCAAAAAATCAGTCAGGCTGTCTGTAGAAGTGAGCCTGCTTGCAGACTGTCCTGCTGTTTATATTATTTTATCAGGAGCCACTCACATAAATCAACTTACATAGGAGGTGCACTACCAAATGAAACGACACCAAAGTACCCCCCACAACAAGTTTCAGTGTGGGCATTCTTGAAATCAAGAATGGCGTAAACTACCTCATTCCACGAATAATCCAGCTGTTACATCTCAAGTTTCCTTTTACTGGTATGATCCCTCCTGTTTCTTCTGTGGAGTCATGAAGTGAAAGAATACTGGTTGAATGGTGGTTCAAAAAAAAAAAACAGCTCATAAACTTAATTTGTCATTTACATCTACTCAAATGTGTTCAAGTTCAAATATCTTTATTATCATTTGCATCTCGTGTGGTACATGAGGTGGAACGAAATTATGTACTCAAGGTCCCAGTTACACCAAAAAAATAGCTAAAATATCAAGTATAAAAAGAAACTGTAAAAAAGGATCTAAGATATACACTAAGATATACGCTAAACAATAATAATGTAAAACAGTACGCCATATCAACAGCAGCCCGAACATGAGTCTATGTTGAGCAGATAGGCAAGAATGAATACAGCAGCATGAGATCAGCAGCATGAGATCAGCAGCATGGATAAGTCACACATCACCAATTAAAGTGGTATTACAGTGATTTTTCTTTCCTTACAGTGATTATCCTGGTTAGGGATTTATGAGTCCAACAGCTTCAGCACTTCAGATTTTTGATGGCGTTTTACACTGAGTAAATTGTTTATGGGGAAAGCTGATGACCTTTTTTATTATTATTTGAAGTTCATGTAGTTTTTGTCATTGACAGATGTCTTGACTGTTCGTTCTAAAGCTGTAGACAGAATTATTATTTTCACCTCTTCTTTCTTGAATGACCAAAAGGTTATTTCATACCATACATCTTCTGTTTACAACCTCACAACAGCTGATTTTACTGTGAATTGTAAACAAACTTTATATGTACATACCAAAATAATGTAAAGGGTCCTTCTGTGCTACCAGTTTGAGGCAGTGTGCGGGGCTTTCCTCCCCACTGGGGTCCGTGTGGGTTTCCCGGCTGTGCTTTAGATGTGGTTTATGTGTTCCGCCTCCTGCGCGATGCATGAGGGATGGTAGTCATCCTTTTCATTTTATGGCACTCCCTGGAAATATAGGCATGTGAACGGATGACTAACTGAACATTTCTGAGGGTTTTCTAAATGGAAAATGAACAAGGTAATTGCCTAAAGGCAAACCTTTTTATCTATGTACAATTTGTTAGCTCTCCAATAGAAAGATGGGGAAAGGTCTGAAGTTAGGATTGGCATTGAACGATCAATAAAAAGTTGACCCATGACTCAGAAAACTGAAATATGCTGGTACAGATCCAAACAATCAAAAGATGCTTGAAGCAGCACTGCACAGCTCTGCTGATAAAAGTTGTCTTCTCAGCAGCAGCTTAGCCACCCTTAAAGACATCCTTTAGACAGACCCTTAGCTGTCTGAAAACTTTAGCTTATCACAGTGATTTTCTTTCATTTTATGACTACAAACTCTAGTTATTTAAACACTTTCATGCTGATTATTAAAATTCCAGTATTTTATGATAGCTCCAATTATGAATCATTACACCCCTGGAGCCATTTCTGCTGAGAACACTTGGCTGTGTATTGCAACTTAAAAGGAGAAAACAGCTGCTTTTTGGGTTCATAAAGATGAGGTGTCAAACATGTTCATGATGCTGTGCCACTTTGGTTTTTGGTAAAAGTGAACGTGAAGCTGTCGGGAAAAATGACTTGCTTTTTATTAGCTGTCTGAATGTTTTGCACTAATTTTGCTGTAGTCTTTCTGTGATGTGATGAAGAATCAACCACATGATTGGACAGCACCAAGGTAACAGGAGCTGAAAGTAAACGTCTCACAAGTTCAGATTGAGTAACGTTAAATGGTGTTGTAGCTGTAATGGTTGAAATTAGGCAAACAATTCAATGAGCTTATCAAATGACACAATTACAAAAAAAAAATAAAAAAATTATATACTTTGCCTAATCCATGAGATTGCTCAGTGTTTCACAAAGACAGGTACTACTGGTGCACATCTTCAACTTATATTATATACTTAGAAGAAAAAAATCTGAGACATAAAAAGAACATTTCTAAAAGTTTGAAAAGTAAAATGGGAAAATGGAAAAGGCATGACAATTAAACTGGTAGCTCACCACAGAGCAACTTCAACAACTACTTTGTGCAAACAGTAGACTGATGTCCAACATTTTTCAGTCAGGTCATCTGGACAGTTTCTTTTTTTGTGCTGAAACATTTCGCCTTCGATCCAGAAGGCTTCATCAGTCAAGGAAACACACAACAAAACTGATTCTTCCTCCAACAGCTTACTCCAAAGTGGGACAAACCAGTTCTACTTGTGATAAGATGGTCTCTTTGGTACGCCCCCTCCTCCATTAACAGACCTCTTCCTTGTTGACAGTCTTGTCAAACTGGTTGAAAACAACAAAGTCCATGCTCAATAATCCAGGTATACAATCCAACATTTTTCAGTCAGGTCATCTGGACAGTTTCTTTTTTTTTTCCTAATTTTTAGCATTGCACACAGCATGAGTCCAGAGGTACTTTCCACATTTTGTTACACATCGATTTGCAATATTCACAACATGCAACATGATACTTTTAAATGTAATCATGACATGATGAACTTTCACTTCAGCATAAAGAATAAGCAGTCTAATAGCTCAGATACGATGAGAATATGCCTGTTTTCAAACTGGTTCAGTATCAGTTTTTTTTTTAAGAACACAAAGTTTTGAATTGCTAAAGAACATATTGTTGCACTCTTTCAGGCCAAACATGTATTCTTCCACTCAGCTTCAAACACCAGTCAGAGATCAAAATTCATGCTCAATAATCCAGGTAAAAAATCCAACCAAGTCAAAGTCAGAGTCACCTGTCGGAGACATTCTCACCATTAAAAATAACAGCAAAGCTGTACCTCCCTTGTCATAAACATCCTGACAGTTCGTCTCTAGACAGAGGGTTGCAAGACTCAGGTGACTGTTAATATTTATGTAGGGAAATTTTTGTAGAAAAAAGTTTCCATAAAAAAAATTTTATATTTACTTTTGTAATTGTTATTTTGCACTAGGTATTGCACATACATAAACATGTGAGGTTCTGTTGGTGGAGAGGGAGGGCACAGTTTTTAATTTAGGCAACGGCTAGTGGGTTGCAGGGGATAAAGGTGTTAATCTCTGATGTAGCATATATCGTTAATGAAATAACTGGGGAATAAATGGAGTATTTGATTACTAAAGTATTTGATGGCTACATTCTTAGCTGAACTATGAAAACCGAATGGTGCACATCATGACCTTATACATTGTTTAATCTCCAATTTTACTTTTGACCAGCAACAAAAGGTACATGACGAATGGAAATGATTTTAAGTTTGAATATTTTGCTATGGTTTTATCGGAGCACTGATTTGCGTATGGGTTCCCAAACATTTCCTGTGGATAAATGAGCTCCCAGGTTTCTTCCTAAATAAGGGAACAGAGAGGGCTCATACTTTTGGGTGCATATCTGTGCCAAATGGTATGGAACTAATCTCCACTGAGTTATTTCTCATTAAAGATGGGCCTCTGGAAGGTACTTTGGTGCGCAGACTGCGGACAGCGACAGGGAAGGAACTGTCTGTTCCAGCAGATGGGCTTCATTTAGTGTTGGGCAGGAATAACCTTCTGACAGTTTTATTGCAGCCCAAACTACATGGATAAGTAAAGACGCACCAGCTCTTTGAGCAAATTGCAGCAGAGCTGTGCATGGAGGAATTTGTCTGCCCCATTGTCGCTGATTGACATACACACTCTGACAGACTCACACACAACACATCACTGGGATTAGGTTGAACCCAAAGGCAACGCAGATGCTGATTCATGTGCTGGGCAGAACTATCACGAACTGCTCAGCAACGTCGGGTATAATTCATTTGCTGACTGATTAATGGTCAGTGTCTGTGTGGAGGCGCAGTTGCCACTTTCAGAAGAAAACAAGCACTCTGATTTAAGTTGGGGTTAAGAAGAACCAAAAATTAAGTTTGTTTTGTAAAGGTGTGATGATTAAACCATTATTAGTTCTTGTTCCACTTCAGTGATCAGAGAGTTTGTCTCGTTAGGGACCCCCTAATCCAAACTTAGACTCACCTTCCTGTGGTTCAGAGCGATTAATGTCTTGACCTGCAGGAGAGAGTCTAAGCTGTGATACCCACCATATTTTCAGCCGTACACGTCACATCAGTCCATATTTTTCTAAAAAAGTCGAAAAATCCATAAATATGTTGCTTCACCGTATATGTCACATCTATTATGAGTCAATGCTGACGCGTCGTGTTTGATATGCATCACCACTGACAACTCGGAAATGTGGGCCGAACCCAGAAATGTGGGCCGATGTGCCAAAAATCGATGGGCTGCCAAATGGCAGCTGCGGGAGCATGCACGGGAGGACTTTAACAAGAATTTAACAATTAACACTTAAAAACAATTATTTGTTCGCTCGAAATTATAGTAAAGATGTGTCTCAGTCTAACATTTGCTTAATAAATGCACTTTGACGGTCAAATCAGCTGCATTTCAAAAGCCGATACGTGGAAGTAAACGAGTCGCTGTGCAAATTTAACAAGAAAACCACCTAAAAACAATTATTTGTTTGTTTGAAATTATAGCAAAGATGTGTCTCAGTTGAACTATTCCTTAAAAAATGCACTTTAATGGTCAAATCAGCTGAATTTCAAAAATAGTTTTGCTGCTGAGGTGCTCCGGGAGCATGCAGAGGGAGGAAAAAATAAAAGGAGGAACGCTGCTCGTTTCTTAGAAATTTAACAAGAAAAGCACCTAAAACAATTATTTGTTTGCTCGAAATTATAGCAAAGGTGTGTCTCAGTCTAACGTTTGCTTAATAAATGCACTTTAACTTTCAAATTAGCTGCATTTCTCCGGGGCGGTGCAGTTGGTTTAACGTGCTCCAAGCAATGAGCAGAATGAAGATGGGGGGAATTTGGCAAGCCAATTGTGTCATTAATAGCTGGTGAAGATTCTCAATCATCCAGGACATGTTAAGTTCAAAAAAGTTCAATTAAAAAACAACTATTAAGTATAAAGTAAAGTATAATAAATAAAGTCCAGTTGTTTTTGTTTTGAACTTTTTTGAATTTGTCATTATAGCCACGTTTGCCTATTACATGATACAACGGCATGCCTTACTGCTACTACTACTCTGCTGCCATGCAGTGGCTGAAAATGGTACAGTTCCATATTTCCTGTGTTGAGCAGATAGGCATGAATGAATACAGCAGCAGCCAAAAATTTGTTTATAAATATGAGAAGAAATCCATGAATATGTTGCTTCAGCCTATAAGTTGCAGGGCATGTAAATTAGGCAAAAAAAATACTTATAGGCCGAAAAATATGGTATTTATGAAATAAACTGCAGATCTAAAGCTGAACTAAAGTAACTTGAACTCGCAGATGAATTTCAACATTTAATTTTAATTGCACTTTACAGCCTGAGTGCAATGTTTTAAACAGTTAATGTCTGTTTTGTTCATGGACATCAATACAGGTATAAATGTCCTTACAGTATTAGTGAAAGTGGCATAAAGGAGTTAATAAAAAAGAGAAGCAGCTACTGAGTTATGTTGAATTTGAGAGAACGTGTGAAATATACGAGACAACCCTGGATTGCAACAGCAAAGCCCCCAAATTGAAGAGCCCCAGTCGGACTTCCTTCCTGTTGTTTATAAAGACATAAATCACCAACATCACACTGTTTCCTTTCATAATACTTCTTGACATGAAAAAAATGTATTTCTCATGGATGCTACTGCCAGTGACGCTCTTCAACTTTTCCATAAAAGACCAGTACTCCTCTACCCATCAGGATTTTGAGCCATGTACTGCACTGAAAGCAGAAAATATAAACTCTCTGCTTTACTCATGACAAATAATATAAATTAGAAACGAGACGTAATCGTGAGGTAAGAAACTCTGTGGTGTAAGGTTTAAATTTGCAACATTATTTGAAGGAAATCCTTCAATCCTTTATGGCCTGACATTTTTTAGTACATCTTTATGTCCAATGTCCTGTCAATTGTTAAAAGTGAGAAACACACATTTCTTTTTTCATTGAATTTACCAATTTACCGGCGTATAAGTTGCATCAGTCAAAAAAAGCAGCATGAAGAGGAAAAAATAAATTAATAAGTCACATTTATTTAATGGTCAAAACAGATTTATTTCGCCTGGGCAGCGCAGCGCCATCCATCCATCCATCCATTCATCCATCAATCGCGCCGGAGCTGGTTGCTCTCCAGCGTTCCTCCGCCTGCACCAGCTGAGTGAAGCAAGCGCGCACATGAGGACTGGCTGTTGCAGTTCTTTGAAATGTAAAGCGTCAGTCAAAAATTGCATTATGAATATGAAAAAAAAAACATATATAAGTCACTTTGATGTATAAGTTGCAGGACTGACAAATGTATGCAAAAAATAAAAAATAAAAAACTGCGACTTATACACCGGAAAATATAGTAATCAATTTTTAGCTTCTCAAAACATGGTTTGATTAATGCTACATGTTTACTTTGTTTATTTTGTATTTCGGAAGATTTGTGAGCATTGTAAAATTTGTGTCACTGTAACGGTCCTCAAAGACATCAGACACCGTTTTTTCTTATTTTGCCTAGTGTGTAAAAGTACACAGTGCCTGCATACACAACTGGCAGGCGTGACACACACAGACCTCCATCTTCGTCTCAGTTCTTGAGCTGAAGGGATTTACTCCACAGCTGACAGGGCCAACAACAATAATGAATGTTGGTTGGTTGGCTGTTGGTATGTAATCCCAAGTGTACACAATCATCAGTGTGTATTTCTCACACAAAGATTTAGTTGCAGCTGTTTTTAAAATCACGCAAGTGAAACCACATTTTATCTTTTCTCGTTTATTTCTTTCAGTTATGTGTTGTGGCGTGCAATGCTGCTGATGTTTTTATGGAAACTGTGTGTGAAAAGGAAAAATACGGTCTCTCGATAAGTGTTTTAGATGGTGAGAGGTCCTGATGTGCTCTGCATTAGACTCCTCTGTTCTGTACTTTGCTGTATCTGCAGGGCTAGTTTTGCTGAGTCAGAGCGAGCGAGTGATGAGTAAGCGCTTCTATTTCTGCTCAACGCTGCCTCTCTCTGGCAGACTGCGTGCAGTGAAGGACTGCCTGAGTGAATGCAGGAAGCTTTTATCATAAACATCTGTAATCATATCTCAGTTTTCCTACACTGCAGTTTCCTTAACCGATTAATGCATGAATTGTTTCTTAGTCATTGTGGTGGCAATGGGTTGAAGTTTTACTCTGTGATTATGTATTATGGTCAAATATAGATTGCTCTTTGTTTTCTAGACACATCCTCCGTTCTCTAACTCTGTGCAGATGTTTTCTGAGTTGCTCCTACTGTTTTTCTGGTCTCTTTATCCCTCTTGTGGGAATGTTTTCACATTTAGCTGCTTGCCTCCAATGGTGTGTGCAAGTCGTAGACACGAGGAAGTGATTTTCTAGACATTTGTAGTTTATGGAAAAATCATGTGCAATACAAGTAATTTAATATACTACATATACATATTCAAAGAAAAGCCTGAGTCATTTTGAAACTTTAGTAACACGATATACTTAATGAGGTCTTTCTTCTTTTCCTCAGAAAAACTCTACAACTCAACGGGACGGGAGCTTCGGAGAGCCCTCTTTTCTCTGAAGCAGATTTTTCAGGTATTTCTTTTTTCAGGGCTTCTGCTGGCCTTTTAAGAACATTGTGTTTGTCTTTTTTGCAGCCATTCATATGCACACAATAACAAGCAAAAGATATATATGGGGTGTGAAAACATTCATCAGTTCACACTCACGCTTGGACACACCACTGTTTTCCTAAGGCCGAGTTTTTTTATGCTCAAAGTCTGCCGTCGTGGCAGCTGTGCAGTTCTCAGGTCTGGTCATGGTTTGGAAACAAAAGCAACAGACACTGATGAAAGCCCAAAATAGATCAGATTGCCTCCTATTTTTACACTGAGTGCCTCTGTAAGGTATTGGTAATAAGGAATATTAATAGTTCTTATGCAGTTGTCTCTACATTTCAGAAATGATGTGCACAAGTTTTAAAACTGTTGCCCTGTCTGTTCCTTTAGTGCGCTTCTGTATATTTAGCCTTTCTGCCAAATGACTGCAGCATCCCTGATATATGGAAAAGATGTCTGGAAGCACTTAGACTTCCTCCTGAGACACGAGAAGCCCTGACCACCCCACAGTGTTTATTGCCGCTTTCCTCCCTATCCCATCTGAACAGTAGAATGAATAAGAAAATGTTCAGTCCTGCAGAAAACCTGGCGCTGGCTCTTAAATTACACAGCCACCGACAGGTGTGAGACACAGGTGGTTTTGCCATCAGTGAAAATATGTGGGATGAAGCTGAGAGTGGAAAGCAACACGGGTTAAATCCATGGCGTTTGTCAAGTCTACAGAAAATAACTATTGCTTTTACAAAAACAACTTATTTTCAGGTTTGCATATTATTTCTGTCAGAGTTGAGTCTCCCTCTTTAAAAAAAACATTAAAACGTGTTTGGTTTGACAAATTTACCCGTGGGCTGTGCATTATAAGACCTATATCAGGTAAAAACAAACGCCTGATGGAACATTAAGGCCTGCAACGTGAACGTAGCCTAATATCGAAGAAAACACTAATGTGGTAGTACCGACTGTCACGAATTAAACAGAAAACAATATGCAGTGCTGTCTGCATTAATCAATTACACTAGTCCCTCATTTATCACAGGAGATCCGTACCCTGAAGACCCGCGATAAGTGAAAAACCGCAAAGTAGGAATTGTAGTACAAGTAGCAAGTAGTTTATTTTTATATATTTTAAACCCTTCCCACACTCTTGCAATATTCTAAACTCTAAACGCTTTAAAAGAGCACAGAATGTTGTGATTTCAGCTCCTAGCCTGAGCTGCTCTCAGCCTCCTGCAAGTGCTCTTGGTCACGCCCACTTCTCCGCTCTGCACAGAGATCAGCTGATCAGCTGCAACAGGAAGTTTATCCTGCAGTAAGGGCTGCACACAGGTGCAGGAGGTGCTAAATAATTTGAAATAATTTATTTGACATTAAAATTCCATGCTGATCGTGCGACTCATCCATCAATCAGCCAATCGTGTGTCAGGTCCAATCTTATTTTGAAAAACCGCGATAGAGCGAGTCCGCGATAAACGAACTGCGAAGTAGCAAGGGACTACTGTAAACTAAAATAATTATTGTATTTCTTTTTTATAGGATGACAAAGATTTGGTGCATGAATTTGTGGTAGCTGAAGGACTGACGTGTCTGATAAAAGTTGGAGCTGAAGCAGACCAGAACTACCAGAATTACATCCTCAGGGGTACGTATGCTGCAGAACAGCACCTCATCTTGAGGACGTTTCCAATATTTTTTCGATCAACTCATCTACAGTCATGTGTTCATGTAAACTATGTAAAATGAAAATTCTACTTGATCTATTACCCCCATACCCCCGCACCCCACACACACACGTACGGGTTCTTAAAGCTTATAAACAGAATCCTGTGTGTGCTACAGATAATGTGAAAGTTAGGCCAAATGTAGCAGCTGGTTAATTTATGGCCCCCATGAGGTGAAAGGTCATTTGTGTTGAGGTTGAAGGGGGGCCATGGACACCCTGTCGATGGAAGACCACATATCCCACTCTAAAGTCACTACCATTTAGCAGCCTGCTGTGAAAATGCAGCTCGCACATGCTTAACTGTCTAATAAAGCTCTGTCCGGATATTACAGACCATAAAACTAATTTTCTCTTCATTCTAATTTTTTTCATTATAATTTATTGCAATTTAATTTTATTAAACTAAGCATTTAAAGTGTGTTTTACTAGTTTTTTGTTAAGGATATACAAATACATAAATCCTGACCTTGGATTCGACATTTAAAGTAAAACATTGCCACGTTTCAAATACCTGTCATAGTTAAAGTAAGTTTCTTTCAGCTGCTCCCTTTTTCAGGGGTCACCACTGCGAGCGAACTCGCATGAAAGATTTGGCAACTTGTTTTACGCCGGATGCCCTTCCTGAAGTAACCTGGGCTCAAACTCGCAACCTCGGGATTACAAGACCGCAGCACTGACCACCGAGCTACCGCAGCCCCAAATACCTTTCATAGTCTGGTTGACCTTTCAGTTAGAAATATTTCACAACCTGCTCATCTTTGACCTTTTCTCTGATTTAAACACAAAATTCAAAGAGGCAAATGTCTGCCTTTGGTGGCCCCTGGGCAGGTTATAAACATGAACGTGACCCCTCAGCAGGCTGCGATCCTAAATGCTGGAAGCTTCATCCAAATGTTCATCTCAGATAAATCACAAGGCTTAAATGGCCAAAACATGAAGAAGAAAGATGACAGGTGGCTTTGGGAAACCAGAGCTGACCACATGTAAGAGTTGTTAGTGTCATTCTTCCATGAATGATGAGACCACCTCTCATATCTTCACTCTTCCTTATTGACTTCTTTTTTAAACTCATCTTTGAGAAATACGATCCATCATTGCATTTCTGCTCTACTCCTTTTTCTCTTCTTGGGTTAATTTATTGCTTCATCTGATTTTGGAATACAGTTTTCTACTTGTGCTTTGCATCTCTACATCACCGTGAGAAATTAAACCAAACTGCAACTCTCCCAAAAGCACTTGTTTCAACTCCCGACCTAATGTTTTGCCGACAAGCAGAGGAAAGGTGATGCAGAGAAGATCGCCCTCCTTCGTGAGAGACGTGCTGGAGAACACAAGCTGAGTTTGTACTGGAACCCACGTCCACGTGCAGAAATGCATATAGATCTGGCCGCTTTGCTGGTGATGACTTCCAAAAGCAGCTAAATCACAAAGATTCCCAAGAGGAGAGTAAATTGATTGTCTGAAATGTTCACACCTGCTCACGGAGAAAGGAGGGGAAAACGAAGCAACTGTAAAACGTTTGGAATCGAGCACCGATCACTTTTAATGTCATGTTGTTTCTGCTCTGTCTTCCAAGTTGAGCCCAGTCAAAAGAAATGGTGAGAAGTAAAGAAAATGTATCCTGAACCTGTCTGGTGTGCATTAAAAATCTCTCAACTAAACAATCTCGCTCTCTTTCATATTCCATCAGTCTGCAGCATCTTTTATAGTTGAGAGGTACCATCAGCCGTGCACATCCCTCTATAAGCGTTTATAACCTTTAGGTATGAGGAAGATGGTCTTTGTTTCTTTCTTTTTTGCCTCATTTTTGTGTTTTGTCTTTTCAAAGCCCTGGAGGTGTCTGTGGCCAGTTAGAGCTGCTGCAGCCCCCTTTCATGGCCCCTCACACCTGGTTTGGAAAGCTTCCAGACCTGGGTTTTAGCTTTTGTAGACCTGCACTTTGTTGGCCCAGGGGAAAGCTTGTGCACCTTTATCTCCCCATTAGAGGGAAAGGTGTGAGGCCACCATCTCAGAGGTGCCAACACAATCTGGTTCTTCTAGCTGCAAACAAAGAAAAGTGTTTTTTTTTGTAATAGGAAGACTATGCTAATTTTTGTTAAACAACTTTCCAATCCATAAATAAAATGAAACAAATTAAATCAAAGGCAACCAGACTCATTTTGTGATTGTTAAAGATGGTTTGATTCTCAACAAAGGAACTCTTCTCAAGTTCTCTGTTCCTCAGCTGAAAAAAATTATTCAAAAAATATTTAAATGTCTTTAAGTTTAACAAAGAAAAGGGTAATACTTTACAATAAGGTACACAAAGTTTGATTAACTAATAGGAAACGCCTCAGGAATGAATCAGGAGCTAATGTGTAGTTAACCAGTACTTACTGGGGAACACACAGCCAAGCCTTATTAAGGGACTACTGGTTAGTTAACTTGTAAATGAAGAGGAACTAATCAAAAATGAATGGGTAGTTACCAAGAAAACCAAAAAGGAACAAATCAGGAGCTAATGGGTAACCAGTACTTACTGGGGAACACAGTCAAGCAAAGTACACAGAAACAGTAGGTAATGGTCAGGTAGTGATTAAATAATGATTGGTTACTCAGTAAGTACTCAGCATGATGCTTCACTACATCAGTGAACAAAATAATAGCCAGGCAATGATTTGGTACTCATTAAGTGATAATCAGACATATCCAACAATTTTCAGTCAGGTCATCTGGACATTTTCTTTTTTTTTTTTCTGAAACATTTCACCTTCCATCCAGAAGGCTTCATCAGTCAAGGAAACGCACAACACAAAACTGATTCTTTCCCCAAACAGCTTACTCCAAAGTGGAACAAACCAGTTATGTTGGTGCTAAGATGGTGTCTTTGGCACGCCCCCTCCTTTGGTGCCGGCCCTCTTCCTCGTCGACAGTCATGTCAGACTGATTCAAAACCATGGATGGAAGGTGAAACGTTCCAGAAAAAAAAATCTGTCCAGATGACCTGACTGAACATTGTTGGATTTTATTCCTGGATTATTGCGCATGAACTTTGGTGGTATGACAGTTGAGGATTTTTAATAAATCAAATGATAAAAGAAGTAAAAAAAAGGTTGTGTCACTGATGCAACAAGTTCATGAGAAAAACCCAAACTTCTGTCTTCCCACGTTCCCAGCACCTCCTGAGGGATCCCAAGGTGTTCCCAGACCACAAAGAATATATACCAGTAATCATTCCATAGAGCTTTGTGTCCACCCAGTGGAATGTGTGTGTCTCCAGAAGGAGGAACCCCAGGATCAGAAGCCTGAACCACCTCAGCTGACATCTTTCAATGAGTAGTTCTTCCTGAAGACCTTGATTTCTAAGGCTGAGCCAGACCACGCGTACAGGAAAAGTTCATTTCAGCCACTTGTGTCTTGAATCTTGTTCTTTCAGTCATGATCCATACTCCATGACATTGGTGACAGTTGGACAATACACACAATAGTACATTGAGATTATTGCCATGCCGCTCAGCTCCTCGATCCATCAATCCATCTCCTGCTCCATTGTGAACAAAACTCCCAAATGCTTGAACCCTACTGTTGAGAAAGAGGTGTACCCTTGATCCGGAGGGATATTTCTACAATTTTCTGGTTGCATTTTAGCTGGTGTCCATTTTTACAAAGGCTTCTGTGCAGATTTGTTGTACCCCTTTATGCAAAAATACAAAATTAACAATGCTGGCAGAGTAACACGTGGTTCACAGCACAGTAAGTGCTTTAAAAAAAGCAGTTTGTGAAAAAAAGTCAAGTAGGTTTTTGCAATAAACTTGTTTTTTTGTTGTTGTTTTTTTTTTACAGCAGTTAGAAATAAGGATATTTTATAGTGCTAATTACCATGAGCCAAACAAGAAGATGAGTTGAGAGAACAAATCACAAGGTTTCTTCCTGAATCTTTGTTTCATTTGAAGTGTTTATAATAAGAACTCTAACAAAAGTAACAGCAGTGTTTGATCGGTGCTGTAAAACCAGGAGCGTCTGACAAAGAGGGCAGATTAAAGATGCCAGTTTCAGTCAACTTGAACTAATGACTCTCCTCTTTGAAAAGCTCACTGTTGACATTCCTCACCATGAGCTCTGGTTTAGCCACACTTTCTCTCTGTACACTTCTAAAGCTCATTTCGCTTTGCATGCTTTTGTTGACGAAACACTCACCATCTTTAAGCCACAGTGGAAACAAATTTAGAGCGAAGTTCTCGCTTTTGATCTATGGAAACACTAATCTTAGACTCATCTTTTAAAAAACGTGTTCATAAACATTTTCATACCAAGAAGGCGACGTCTCATCTTATGCTGCTTTTTCCTTGGTGTGCATAGAATTACACGCTATAACTTAGAAACTTGGCAAATTTATAGCACTTACAGATAGGATTTGTGTTGTCCAGTTCCAGAAAGATTACGGTGAGAAGTAAGTTATGGCCATATATCATTTTATCCTTTCATCTTCTTCTGTCTTCCTCTTTCCTTTGCGTCGTGTATGTCTCTCTCTCTTCCTGCCATTTTGTTATCCTGTTTCTTTTTTTCCCCTCTCTTTTTAGATTTAGGTTCTGTGGAAAGAATATGAATGGTTAATATCTTACCTGTTGCAGACATTTTTTTAATCAACCTCAGTCAAAATGTAGTGGTCCCTTGTTTATCACAGGGTTTACGGGATCACGCCCCCGGCGATAAGTGAAAAACCATGAAATAGGGATACAGTAGTTCAAGTTTCACTTCCAGTCTCTTTCCTTCTGTGTAAATAAACAATTTAAATTTAAATACTGTAATATTTTACAAAAAATAATTCAACATTTACATTTAAATTGTAGAGGAGAAGCGCAGCAGGATAGGCAGCACTGCAGCATGGAGCATAAATGTACTTCTTGATCAATTACACTGTAAATGAATATAGACATTCTAAAAAAAAATTAAAATAACTTTTAACACTTTTATATTTTGTGACCATGATGATTTTACGATGTGACATACTTTGAATGTTAAGTTATAAGACAAAAGTTGATCGGTGCAGCTGCACAGCAAAGGGTTAACCTTTCACAAAGTTGCTTCAACGTGGAGACGTGCGTGGGTGGCAGAGAGCAGAGATCATGACAGGCTGCAGAGAGAGCTTCTCCCTGCACATATGGGCTGCACACAGGTGCACCAGATGCTAAATCATTTAAAATAATTTATTTTAAATAAACAATCCATGCCGCTCGTGTGGCTCATCCATTAATCAACCAGTTGTGTGTCATGCCCACTTTTTCTTTGAAAAACCGTGAAAGAGCGAGTCGTGAAAGTCGAACCGCGAAGTAGCGAGGGACTACTGTAGAGTTCATTTTGGCTTACACAGAAACCATTTGCAAAGTAGGGCTGGGCCATATCATATCCTTCATGATAATACCGGTAAAAACAACTTGCCCGGGAAAATAAATTATATCATGATCTCCTATTTCTAATGACATGGCTGTTACAGCACCATAAGTTGAAGCACTTCCACTTCCTGGTTTCCATACCATACCATACCATACCAATTTATTTATATAGCACTTAAAACAGCAACAAGGCCAACCAAAGTGCTGTACAAAAGAAAACAAACATGCACAGCGGACAGGAAAACATAAAATAGAAATACAGATACAAATAGCAGCAGAAGCTAACTAAAATGGCCAACAGAGTAGAGAACAGACCAGACCAAAACAAATCACACCATGTTAAAGGCAAGCGAATAGAAGTGGGTCTTCAAGCGAGACTTAAAGACTGAGAGTGTGGGAGCCTGCCGGACACTCAGCGGCAACTCATTCCACAGTCGTGGACCTGCAACAGAGAAAGCCCTGTCACCTCTGAGCTTACGACGGGTTTCTGGGACTGAGAGAAGCATCTGGTCTGCTGACCTCAGAGAGCGCGGTGGGACATATGGCTGCAGAAGATCAGTGAGATAGGATTGGGCGGAACTGTTCAGTGATTTAAAAACATACATGAGAATTTTGAAATGGATCCAAAGGTGAATGGGTAGCCAGTGCAGGGAGGCCAAAACTGGCGTGATGTGCTCTCTATAGCCTGTACCAATTAAAAATCGGGCTGCAGCATTTTGGACCAGTTGTAGACGAGCAATGGAGGACTGACTGATTCCAAACAGAAGTGAATTGCAGTAATCAAGCCTAGATGTTATGAAGGCGTGGATCACTGTCTCAAGGTTCTTTTTGGAGAGTATAGGCTTCAGCTTAGACAGCCGTCTCAGCTGAAAAAAACAGGATTTGACCATCATGTTTACGTGACTGTTGAGTTTTAAGGACGGGTCCATTATCACCCCCCAGATTAGTGACCTTTTGTTTCTCTAGCGGGGCTAGAGAGAAAAGGTCAATGTCATGGTTCATGAGTGAGCCACTGGGATGGCACAGCATGACTTCAGACTTCTTCTCATTGAAGCTTAAGAAGTTTAAAGCCATCCAGTCCCGGATGTCAGCCAGGCAGTCAAGAAGAGGCTGAATAGAGCGTGTGCCTCTGTGCCTCAGGGGGAAGTAAATTTGGCAATCATCGGCGTAGAAATGAAAGGGTATGTTGTGTTTGCGGAAGATAGCACCTAGTGGCAGCAGGTATAAAGAAAAGATAAGGGGACCAAGGATGGACCCCTGCGGTACCCCCCACTGGAGCGCTGTCAATGCCGAACTAAAATCTTTGATATTGACACAGAAGGTTCTATCAGAGAGGTAGGACCCAAACCATTTAAGGGCTGACCCTGTGATGCCCACCCACTGCTCCAGTCTAGAAATGAGGATCTTGTGGTCGATGGTGTCAAAAGCAGATGTAAGGTCCAATAGGACAAGCAGCACAGAATCACCTGCGTCTGTGGATATGAAAATGTCGTTAAAAACCTTCAGTAGAGCAGTTTCAGTGCTATGGAGAGATTTGAAGCCGGATTGGAATAACTCTAGGATAGCGTGATCCCCCAAAAACTGTTTCAACTGAGACTCCACAATTTTTTCCAGTAGTTTAGAGGTGAATGGGAGTCTGGAGACAGGCCGGAAGTTGGACATGACTGAGGGGTCAAGGTTAGGTTTTTTCAGGAGGGGCTGGACAGCAGCATGTTTAAAAGTCTTTGGCACCACACCTGAGGATAAACTGCTATTCAGAATAGCGAGGATAAAAGGACCCAGGGTAGGAAAAACTTCCTTTAGCAGTCGAGGGGGGACCACATCAAAGGGGGAACCAGATGGCTTCATGCTGCACATTACCTGCTCCAGAGAAGACAGAGAGATGGGCTCAAAGTGGTCAAACACAGCCACGCACTGAGATGGGATGGACAGATCATGAGCTGGCAGAGAAATGAGTGCCCGGGTGTTTGCCACTTTTTCTAAAAAGAAATGGAGGAAGTTTTCACACAGCTCAGTTGAGGCTTCCAGAGGTGAAGGCTCACTGAGGTGTAGAACTGAGTTCAGGGTGGAGAAAAGAACTCGGGTTGCAACAGGTATCATGATCTCCTATTTCTAATGACATGGCTGTTACAGCACCATAAGTTGAAGCACTTCCACTTCCTGGTTTCCAGCAGTAAGAACTCTGTGGACCTCAGAGAGAAAAGGAGATGTGTTAAAGTCAAATGTTTCATTACCTCCTAAACTGTCTCGGTCATAAAACACGGCTTCCAGCACAGTGCTCAGCCCATTTTTTAGTATCACTGCAGCAGTTTTACTGGATAGCAGCATTTGCAAAGATTCAGCTGCA
The DNA here is from genome assembly GCF_014905685.2 of Nematolebias whitei. Lineage (NCBI taxonomy): Eukaryota > Metazoa > Chordata > Actinopteri > Cyprinodontiformes > Rivulidae > Nematolebias > Nematolebias whitei. Next base: position 22,071,616 of record NC_056502.1, read on the forward strand.
CCTGAAACACAAAACCTTTTGTTGCCTTAAGTCTCCATCATATTTCTCACTTTGGTGGTTTAATTTGTACATGTGGCAGATCAGTGAGGCCGAGCGGTGACACGTCTGTGTGTTGCTTTTCATCTACGAGCCAAGGTTGTGTGCGATCCAAAAGTTCACAGTAAATAAACACAATAACAGCTATTTTCACTCATTCACTCTAGTTGAACCAGCTGTTGCTGAGATAAAAACAGCCACAACAGGAATACTTTGAGTTTCCATATTTCTGTTGGGTTTTTTTCATAACCACGTCACCGTTGCATGATGATAAATACCAGATAAATGAAAACACATTTAGATTAGAGGCGGACTTTCCCTTGTGTTCACGTAGATGTGATCATGTGTTGCTTACAAAACGGCATATTTTTCCAGTATACCATTACATACTAGAGGGGCTTTTTAGTTCTCTTAATTTAGAATCTGGATCATTGTTTTGACTACTGAGTTCTAAGTGAAAATCCAGGCGTAGTTGAGTGAACAGCAGTGTTGGAAGCTCTTCTTGGAAATATTGTGTAGTGCGTAGTCTGGCTGTGTTATAGGTCGTCTGCACTAGTGGGGAAACCTTTACGATGTCCCATCGTCTGGATAAACAATTCCTTCTGTCTGAGCCGAGCCGAGTGGCTTTGTGTAAATGTGTCAGTCTATTTGCTGGTCTGGTTGCTGTAGTCATTTTGTTTTAGTGAAGGTGTGTGACAAATTCTTCACGGGCAATCTGAAATACAAATGTGGACATGCACCGAGCTTAGAACGAGAAGGAGCTCTTCAGAAAGGTCCTTATCACCCAAACAGAAACTTGAACTCGTCAGCTGTGATGATGCTGTGGGATCACGTGCATGTTTTCCACCCAGTCTCCTGAAAATCTTTGTGAGAACCAAAGATCCTGCTGCCTCATATTGTAAAATGTTTATCTGGAAAAAAAAAGGGAAACTTGTCCATATACTCATGCTGCTTGCCCTCTGAGGAGTCCTGGTGGATGTTCAGGTATTCAATGTATGATTTTCAGGGTCTCCGTCACAGTCTTGAAATAAAATATTGAATTTGTTCTTAGAATATTTCATGTCTGGTTAAATGTTAGAAAACATAAAGTAAAGAAAAATGTTTTTTTTTCTTAGCCTGTTTTTATTACTTCTTTCTAAAACCTGAATATATATATATATATATATATATATCCATCCATTCATTATCTTTTTACCCGCTTCTTCGTCTTTGGGTCACGGGGGTCACTGTTGCTGATGTCCAGCAGCCTCTGTGTGAGAAGCAGGGGACAACCTGGACAGGTCTCCAGTCCATCACAGGGCCACATAGAGACAAACGAGACAACAACCACTCTCTCTCTCACTCACACCTAGGGGCAATTTAGAGTTACCAGTCAGCCTAACATGCATGTTTTTGGTCTGTGGGAGGAAAACGGAGCACCCGGAGAAAACAAACGCATGCACGGAGAGAACATGCAAACTCCACCCAGAAAGGCTCCCGGGACGGGATTTGAACTGGCGACCTTCTCGTTGAGAGGCAACAGCTCTATAACTGAGCCACTTTGCCACCTTATATACATAACATTCTTCCATATTCCCTTCCTTCCTTAGACAGGTAACTTTACTAATTGGCATTTATAATATGTGAATGCATTTGTTCAGTGTCCTGAGATGACTTCTGTTGTGACTTGGCACTTATAAATTAACTGAATTGATTTGAATTGTAAACGTATTTAAATGCTCACAAATGTATTTTTCTCATTGATTGTATAGAAATGATGAACTGGGTCATGATGTTGTCCACAGTTGATTCACCTCATCAGGTCTTGAGTTCAAGGTTTATTCATCTGTGTGTTTGTTTTTTAGTTGCTCACTGAGAACCTTTAAGACCTTCACTCATACAGAGTTGATCCCTTGACGTACGGACACTATTTCAAAAGTGGCTGTACCTCAACGGATACTATTCTTTGCCAGATGAACATTATTATGGATGCAAAATGATATGAAACATAAATAATTAGAGAACCTCAAAATCTTTTTATTATCCGTGATAAATTTTCCATGCGATTTACAAATGTACATTTTGAACACAGTTTGTGATTTTTCTTGGAGTTTGCATTTTTTAGATAATAAAACACCACAACTTTATAAGTTTTTTTTTTTTAAGCTATTTTACTGAAAAAAGTGGCTTAAAATTAACAGATGAAGAGTTTGGAAATGTTGGCAGAGTACAAACACATTTTTCTACTTTACAGAAAACATCAGAACAATCCTGGTGGGGAATTAAAGTTCTCTGCAATAAAGTGGAAGAAAACATGTACTTAAATGTTCACGGGATCCACATATAGAACAAATGTGTTTAAACATTTGTTTTATTAATTTACGTGTAAAATGGCAAATAATCCAAATCCAAATAATCCAAATACAACAGAAAATTTAAAAGTGTTGCATTATTCCATCAGATATCATGAATGTCATCTTAAATATCAGGTTCTGTTTATGTCCACCGGGGTGACTTGACTGAATCAAAAAGAGTTTAGGACAGTAGTCCTGCTTATGGGTTCAGCGCTCAATATGCCTACTCAGTGCTACACTGCAAACATCTTTTTTGATTTTTATTTTCATTGCTTCCAACATTTTCATCTCTGTAAATTACATCAACTGCTGCAGAACTGATTGATACAGTTAGAGCTATTAAAACAAGGGGAAAAAATGTATTAATTCATTTGCACGTTTCTCATTAAGACTATTTTGACTCAAACTGTTAAAACGTTTGTGGTAAAACAGAGATTTTAGCTCCCTGCCACACCCTGGTTCTGTCAGACTCCTCTGGTCCTCACATGAGCTGGGAGCTTGCAGCTGGGCCCAGTTCAACCCCACCTGCCTGACTTATATTCTGCCACCCCTTAATCTTCTCCCAACATCCGTGGACGTTTTCATCCTCAACAAACCCACTGGCAGAGGAATTACAAACACTTCTCAGACTGTTTGACACTAACAGAATTTACTATACAATAATTGCATTTTAGGAATGTTAGTTTATAAGGTGCTGACTTCATTACCCCTGATGTCACCATCTAAAACTAACCATCGTTAGGTATAAAACATTTTTGTCAGTAATGTAACACGTGAAAAAGAGATTGGAGTCGTTAATATTTGAGAGCTTTTCATGGCAGCTTTTTGTGAGGAGGTTGTTTTTGTTATTGAATTCATACAATTAGACACACTGTAAAATCTAACCTGATGTTTCACCTCAAAAATATGTGTAAAAATCCTACCTCAGATGTCAAAGAAATAGAAAAAACAATCACATTTGCCTTAACATTGCTTCATACTATTTTGCTTAAAAATTAATTGCAGTTCAAACCTCTATTGGTTTGGTTGTCTTGGTTTTTGGTACTTGGTTGAACAGCTAATGATATATTTTGAGTTGCATAAACCTTTTGTTTCAGTGAAGTTGATTTAGATTAATTAATAGAGTAATTGAAATGTTTTTGTAACTGGTTGAGTCTGTCTGGTGTTTGCGCTCAATTAAAATGTCTTATTTGAATCATAAATAATCTGAAAAATACATTCTGAATATATCTCTCCATTTCAAAATAACTAATGTTGAAATAACCATATCTTCGTACAATAAAACTTATGTCCCTGTAAGGTAGATATTTTGATATTCTTTACCTCGCAGGCTGTCAAAATGACCAGTTGTTTGGTTAAAAATCATCCTTGAAATATTTTTTTGTAAAATATGTCTCCAGGCCTCAAAAAATGTGGAATGAAAGATTGCCTTAACTTTAGGTGGGAGGAACAGGGTACAAAAATGGTGAAGACTATCCCCTCACAACTGACTGACTTCCGAAGTCAAGTTTAAATTTCAATTAAATATTTTTGTAGTTGACATGTTTTAACTTTTTTTTGTTTTGTTTTTGGTCATAGTTTTACTACAAAGTAGTACTTTGTTGATTTTTCTTCTTCTTCTTTTGGCTTGTCCCTTCCTCTGGCACCCCTTAAGTTTGTGCTGCTTTTCAGCGTATTGTTTTTATGCTATAAGTGCTTAGCATATTTTTAGTTATTGTTTTTTTTAGTTCATATCTTAGATCTTACATTTTATTGTTGGATGTAACTGTGTACAAAATTTTGTTCCACCACATGTACCACATGTGGTGCAAATGACAAACAAAGAAACTCTGACTCTGACTGCCACAGCAAACTAACTCTCACAAAGACTTGGCCATTGTTTTTACACCAGATGTGCTTCCTGACACAACCACAGCCCACCGAGCTACCACAGCCCTCTGTGTGGAGCAGAGAGCTGCCATCTAGGGTGCCTGGGGGAGCTGATGGTGGAGGTTAAGGGCCTTGCTCAAGAACCCAGTGTGGGGCAAATGAGGGTGGAGACACATGTGGGTGTTGCACCTTTTCCACCCTGTTATCAGTCTGGGGAATCGAACCAGCGACGTTCCAACCCCAAGCCCACCTTCTCTAACCTCTGTGCCACCTCTCATGGAATTTTATACTAAAATAACAAACATGCAAAACACCTTTTTACAGAGAAGAATCATCATAAAATCATGTTGTTGCTCTTTAAAGAGCAAGCAGAGGTTATCCCAACTCATCCGCATCCATTCAAGTCCACTTTACAATAAGCTGCAAGGCATGCAGTTGCTTTTTGTCTAGTGTGGATGGGAAGTGGAAAGCTCATCTTTTGACAGAAAGTCCAGTTTTTTGTTCTTCGTTTTAGTTGCTTTTTTAATCACTGTAGTACAGAACTCGAATCTTGCAAATGTTTGTATAAATGGACATATAAGATTTATTGAATCATGCTAATCTTTTTATTGTCCCTGTGTTGCTATAAATGGCTCAGCTCTGCCCTCCACACCACTGCAGTTCATTAGGTCTGCAGTGCCCACTGTGCTTGCTCAGCCAAATATTAGAAAAACTTTCCTACCTTACTTCATGCTAATGTTCCATTAAGTTTGTTTGTTTGTCTCGTGGGAATTTGTTTGGGATTAGGCTTCTGTCAAATGGTAAATCTATCCATGTCTGAAAATGGAAGTATCCCTCAGCTATTTTATGGTATGGGGCACATTGTAACTTTGGCAGACAGCATGGGGACTGAAATTGCTCTGGCAGAGGCAGCTTGTCTGGCTCTAATGGTCTGGGTGATTAGCTAACTAACAAACAGAAGGCAAACCATGACCATGTCTTAATTCAGTTCATATACTGTAAGAGCTGAGTAGTAAAACTTGTCTTTTTATGGCACTCAGTCTCTAAATCAGACTGTTGCCAGAGGCAGAGAGCCCAAATATCAGTAACAAAAGGAAATCAGTCCACTTTTAACATCATCCTCAAAGTGAGTTCCTTTAATTGCTCATTTGCCAAGGACATATGAGACTGCAGTCTGAAGTGAAATAATCACTACAAGTATATACATTTGAATATGCATGTGCATTTGTTGTAAGGTGCTTAATCAATGTAAAGACATAGATCCTTAACGTATACACACATACAGTAGTTACATTTCCATTACGAAATACTAAATTGTGTTATTTCAGCTCATCCAGTTTTACCTGGGATTGGGTTTGGCTGTAGTTTGTGGTATGTCTGGTTCAGTAAAGAGAAGTTTGATAAGACACTGCATCACTGAAGATATCCAACCTCTAAAGAAACCTATTTTTTTTGTTCAGATTTTAAGTTTGTTTGCTTTTCTTTATTGACCACATAACTTCATTACCACAAACTTGTTCATCCATCCATTAACTTCTGCTTGTTCAGAAGTTGGATCGTGGGAGCAGCAGCTTGAGCAGGGAGGCCAAGACATCTCTTTCCATAGCCACCTCTTCCAGCTCTTCTGGGAGGATTCCAAAGCATTTCCAGACCAAGCGAGAGACATAGTTTCTCCAGGGTCTTCCCCGGGGTCTCCTCCCAGTTGGACATGCCCAAAGCACCTCTCTAAGGAGGCACCCAGAGAGCATCCTTACCAGATGCCCAAATAACCTCAACTGATTTCTCTCTATGTGGAGGAACAGTGGCTCTCTCCCGGATAACTGAACTTCTCACCCTATTTCTAAGAGAGAGTCAAGCTACCCTTTGGAGGAAACTAATTTCAACCTCCTGTATCCGCAATTTCATTATTTTATTGTTGTTGTTTTAGATAGCAGAAATCTGTTCTTGAAGGTTCTGAGTAGCTGTTGGATTAACATCCTCTATGAACAATGACCACGGCAGGCAAGATATTGACTATTCATAAGTTCTCTACATACAATACTATAACTTAAACAAGCGTTACACCATTGTCCATCCATCCATTATTGTCTTTTACTCGCTTCTTCCATTTTGGGTCATGGGGGTCACTGGCGTCCATGTCCAGCAATCACTGCGAGGGGCATGGTGCACCCTGGGCAGTTCACAAGTTACACCATTGTCTCTTGTCAGTAAGAGGTTTTAATAGTGATTGTTTCTAGCTTTTGACATGAATGTTTTTCTAAACTGGAATTGAACAGGGAATGCAAGTAAACCTTAATGTTTTTGGTTCAAGATGCAGATTTTGTGCAATGGCGTAACCAGGGGATGACCAATGATGGCCTTGGCCACTGTAGATTAATCAAGGCCAACCCATCAGCCACCCCAATCATTTGGAAAAACTTTTCTTTTAAACAATATTGAAAACTATAAAGCAGAGTTTCCTCATATGATCGGGGTGTTTGGTTTACATGAATATATGTGACTGTGGCCATCTTGAATTTTGACTTGACAACCCAATTTTCAATAAGGACCTTTATTACACCTTGATTCAACGACACACCAGAATAGAAGTTTGGCACTTTACTTAATTTTCAAGTTATCATACTCACAAGACAAACTAAGGGAATGTCCAATTCCCCTCTTTGCTCCGTGACGAAAGACATAAAACTGGCAATCCCTTTAAAGAGTTATAAGCACAAGATGAATGGCTGAAAGACTAAAAACTACTTAATGTCATTAGCCTTATTTTTAATCCTCTTAGTTAATAGTGACTTTTAGAGCTTCAGTCATTGTTAGGTTTTCTCTGTTTACCATTTATGAGCTGTTAGTGTATATACAAAAAATATGATCTCTGGGGGATACCACTTCTTTTGCATTGACTCAACATTTCTTGAGGTGGTATTACCTATTATCTGGCTTTCCAAAGTTGGCTCTTGGGACATGGAACATAACCTCTCTGGTGGGGGAGGAGCCTGAGCTTGTGTGAGGTTGAGAGGTATGACTATGGTATACTACTAGGTATGTTTGGTCTGGAACAGGTCTCTCTTATAAATAAGTCCTTGTGGCTCAATGAGATTAGCCTGTATAAATAAAGGTTGAATGGGAAAAAAAAACGCAAGGTGCCATAGCTGGAGTTGTGGGTTGTGTCTTTGGTTTAATTTTTAAAACAAACTTTGAAAGCACTACAAACATTCACTAGAATGAGTTAATGGGAGCTAAGACTCGCACAACAGCTCAATATAGTTTATGTGCTGCACATTCAAAGTAGAGCATGTCATAGCGGACAATCATAAAAGTTAGGCAGCTCCTACATTAGCAATGTATGTGCAATTTTAAAAGTGTGATTGCTGAAAAGCGTTTGATTTACTCAGCCAATCACCGTACAAGTATAGACTTTATGATACTCATGAGTCCTTGTAAAAACAATAGATAAACTATCTCAAATCATTAAAAAGACTGATGTCATATCTTGTGGTCCAAAAGACCCTATTGACATTGCACATGTTGTATCTGCACATTGTTTATAAATTATGTACATCATTTAGTGATTCAGATTGTTGTTTTTTTATATATATATATTTAATATGCTGTTTCTTTTAAGATATTTCAGTCAGCAGAAATACACTGTGACCTAAATGTTTTTTCATATCACCTGTTGAGTTCACAATACCATTCCTTTGGAGTGTATAGCTGCTTTTCACTGACATTTTCATGAGACTACATTGTTAGAAATTAAAATTTGTGAATTATTAACATGTTTAGCATCATCTAGCACTGTTGTCAGTAATTGTACAAGATGCCAGCTATGAAAAAGGGATTTAAAACATTTTCAAAAAGTGTTGTAAAATTTATATGTACGGAAACTCATTCTACAAGTTCATTTAAAGTGACCTGTTTCACCAGCAAGTAGAGCCATTATTCATTCAACCTTTATTTATACAGGTTCGTTTCATTGAGCCTCAGGAACTCATTTACAAGAGAGACCTGTTTTTAACAAAGAATGATGACAACAGTAGACACCAAAGGCCACAGTAGACAATCATTAAAAAAAACATATAAATTGAGAATAATAAATTAAAGAAAATGGTATAAAAAATGAAACAAAAACAGCTAGATTGTAAAACAATGTAGAAATCTAAACACAGGAACATGTCTGCATTGGTTTTTGCCATGAACTTAGCAGATGTTTGAAGCCACTTAGAGAGGTCAAGGTCGAAAGCTTCAGATCCTTTTGCAAGATATTCCAAGAAACAGGAGTGGAGTAGGAGAAGGCCCCTTTGCCTAGTTCAGTCCACAATGAGGGAACACTGCAGGTAATAATGTCCTGAGAGCGCACGCTTTAGCTGCACTCACGCAGAGACATGAAGGAGGAGATGTATGAAGGCAGCAGACCAAGAAGTGATTTAAAGATGAAAATGTACCAGTGAGAGAGTCTGTGTGAAGTTAATGATGTCCAGTTAACCAGTGAATACAGGGTGCAGTGGTGGGTACGATAATCACAGCCAGTTATGAATCTTGGTGCACCATGACAGACAGCATCCAACATCTGCAAGATGCTTGTAGGGGTGTTCATGTAAATAATGTCACCGTAATCAATGGAGGGAAGGAAAGTTGCAGTTACAAGGTGTTTCCTAGCATTCAGAGTTAGACAGGATCTGTTTCTGAAAAAGAAACCCAATTTAACTTTTGGTTTCCTTACCAAGTTTTCCACGTGAAGCTTAAAAAAGAGATGTGAAGCAACCAAGATACCCAAATATTTGTAGGAATCGACAAACTCAGTAGGAGCACCATTCGAAGATAACATTGAGGGAAGAACTTGCTGGCACCGACTTCCTGTTTGAAAACATCATCCCTTTGATTTTGTTGGCGTTTAGGACAAGTTTGAGACGGAACAAATCTGACTAGAAACTGGATGATGTCAAAAGCAGATTGCAAAAGCTGGAAAACCTTAGCAATTGTTTCAGCTCGACAACTGTATCATCAGCATAGAAATGTAAGGATGCATCAGGGATGGTCTGATGTAGATTGTGAAGATGGTGGATCCTAAGGGTGGGTTCTATTATGTACTGTTAGTATAAATTTATTGGTAATGTCTGTTCTTCATATCCACCTCCTACCTCTTATTCATAGTTGGGTCGCAGAGGTGACAGCTCCAGGAGGGAAACCCAGATATCCCTCTCCCTAGCAACACTTGCCACCTCCACCAGGGAGATTCCAAGACATTCCCAAGCCAGAGAGAATATGCAAACCCTTCAGAGTTTTGGGTCTGCCTCGGGGCCTCACCCTTTCTGTAAGCTAAGGCTAGGCACTATACAAAAGAAGCTCATTTCGGCCACTTGTATCTGGCATCTTGTTCTTTTGGTCATTTTCTATATACCTTATGAGCATAGGTGATGTTTGGAACATCGACAAGTAAAATGAGAACTTTACCATTAAACTCAACTCTTTCTTCACCACATCCATCCAAAGTAACACCCTCATTAATGAGGATGACGCCCTAACCACTGATTCATCTCCTGCTCCACCCCACCATCTCTTGTGAACAAGATACCCAGATACTTAAACTCCTCCACCTGGGGCAAAGACTCCCACTCGACCCAGAAGTGCATTCCACCTGTTTCCAGTTGAAAACCATGGCCTCAGATTTAGGGAAGCTGGCTCATCCCAGCCAATACACACTCATGAAAGTCATGGCACAAAGATGCCAACAGAACCACAAAATCTGCATTAAGCAGAGACAAGACCCTGAAGTTCCCAAACCAAAGACCCTCCTCTCCATGACTGCACTTTGAGATCCTCTCCATGAATACTATAAACAGGATCTGAAACAAGGATTTCAGAGTCCTGGCAGTGTCCAAACTTCACTGAAAACAAGCTTGTATCTAGAATGCGGACACAGTTCCTGCTTTGGTTATACAGTACAGGGACCAGATAGCCTTTAAACAGTAATGTCTGATTCACAATTACACTGAGAACAGGAAACAGAATATGTGTTTTAAACAATGTTACATCTGGACTTTCCCTTTCTTTTTGTTCTGTTGTGTAGTTATTTTACAGAGTAGCAGTTTTATAATATTGCTACTTTATTGTTCAGATGACAATAATATTAACATAACAAAATTTCCAACAAAGATATTCTACAGACCTAAGTATACAGCAAAATCAACTTATTCCGATGGGATGCACTTTTTCAAAAATATGAGTTCAGTTACAGTATAACTGAAGCAAAAAACCACAAGACGCTGTAAGAGGCTCACAGTTCCTCTGCACTGGATAGAGATTTGGCTCCTAACCTGAAGTCCTGGGAAAATAAATGTTACGGGCTGACAGACAGTTTGGCCGATCCATTTTAGATGAATTTAAAAAATGTGAATGAAATGAACGAGATGCATTCCTAATGTGTGGGAAGAGTTTGAAAAGTTCTTCAAACTCATACATTAGCTTTGTGGTGTATTTTTAGAGTTGTTTTTAATGTTTTTTAGATGTATGTCTGACTTAGCTTGCTTGTGTTGGTGCTGCCTTCAAGACCTCAGAGGGGTTCTCACCTCGGCAGTGGTCACGGAGCTGCCCTTCCTGCACATTCCTGGGGCTGTGGAAGATAATTGCTGTGGTTCATGAAGGGGAGAGGCCCTGAAGAAATGCCTCCATCAGACCTTAGTTGTTTAATGTTTGTAGTTCTCTCAGAATTCTGGTTCAGAAACAGAATCTGGGTCTGTCTCCTCCAGTCTGTGGGTCTGTGGTTCCCTTCAGCAGTTTCAGATCAAGGAAAAATTGTATTATCAATACGCAGATCACTTCCAAGTTGATTTTAAACAAAATGTATCTTCTGTTTGCATAAAGACACTGCATGTGTAGATGATATAGATATATAGGTAAGAGGTTGAGCACTGTCAGTGTTGTACTTATGGATGCACGATATTATCGGCATAGTATCGGCCAATATTAGCATTAAAATTAAATATTGGACATCAGCCATTCCATCAAAATAACTCACCGATATAAAAGGTGCTGTTTTTGTATGACAACCCAGTGACAAGGATGCCTGCAGCACCAGCGCAATGTGATGACATCATGCACGCCTACCTGATCTGATCACGACGGAGAGGAAAAATTCAAAATGTCTGCAGTGTGGAAGGTTTTTTTTGTTGTTGAGCATATTAGATTCTGAAGATTTTTGGACTCCGTTGAGCCTCACTACATCATCCCCAGTCTGAGATATTTTTCCGACAGCCTTACTCGAGTTACAAGTCAACATTTCCGACGTCATTGAGAAGCTAATAGCTGATAGCACTTGGGTGAGTTTTACTACAGACAATTGGACGTCAAGTATTAGCCCTGTTAGCATGATTAGTCTTACAGCACAATGGATAGACAAAAACTTTGAACTTAAAAAGTCTGTCCTTCATGCACAAGAGTGCAGAGGATCCCACACTGCAGCTAGGAACCTGGAACAAGCCTCCACAAGTGAGACAGCATCGCAGGTGACTAATGCTAATAAATAACATTTAACACTTTTCATTTAACATAAGTCAAAGCGCTATGTATATCACATGGCTGTTACTGAATATATGTCACCAGCTCTTACAGTTGTTGCACAATTTTTGTAGCAAATAAGCCTAAATAAGAGGGCTATGTTCTGACAAAGGAAAGTATATAAAATATTGGTATCAGTTATCAGCCAAATAAGTTTTAACATATCGGATATCAGCCAAAAATCCAATATCGTGCATCCCTAGTTGTACTTGGTGTGAGGTATTGCAAAACTGCTTTTGAGCATTTGAATGGAGGCTGTCATTTCTGGTCTCAGATCAGAGCTCAAAGAAGAAGAAATTCATTACAGATGCTCGTTTTATTAGAATTCTTTTAAATTGATCATTTTCTGTTGGAAAGTTTAAAACCCGATCGTGGTCTCAGCTCGTAAAACTGTAAAAGTATGTCTCGGTCTAATTATTTGGTCTTATTGCCTAACTGTGACACACAGGTAACTTAACCCAGTTTTATGGATATTTTAATAAAAAACGGTTTAAGCTCCATTTGGAGTTCACAGAGGTAACTAACTGTTTTTCAGGGTAATTAGATTACTTTGTTTCTCAGGTTTCTTATAATGAAGGGAAATTTAATTTTTTTAAACCGTTACAGTATAATTTTACCGTAGCTGCTCAGTCCGTGCGGTTTCTGCTCCTCTATGTGAAAATGGACATTAGCGACCGCTGGTAATGAATGATTTCATGAGGCAGCAGTTTTGATAGATGTGAGGGGAAAGAAGGTAATGTTTGTGTGGGTTCTGGTGTGGTTTGTAACAGCTTGAATGACTGAAGTGTTCCTGTGTCCTAACTGCTCACTAAATTAAATCTGCATATGATATGAACATTCATTTCAACTTTATTTTACTTAACTGCACAGTTAAGAAAGGAAACCACTCTTTTTCTGTCTGTGAAATTGTTGCATAACGACTTGTGATAACGTCACCACCAGGAAGTCTGTGGTCTAAAAGTTGTTTCACTTTGCGGCTGGCTGATAGAGTCTTATTTGTCAGCAACTTAATTTTCATGTTGTGTAATGACCTCTTTAAAAGACATTAAGATCCACTGAGATTTTTTTTTTTTACCGCCGTTTTCAGAAGTCATTCCTTAAAACCAGACGCCACTTCATCCATAGGTGCACAAATGAGAAGTCTGTGAAGTGATGGTTTTGCAGTCATGTAATGCAATAGACTCAGGCGCGTGCATGCACGCTGGAGGCAGGTTCATAAGCAAAACTTGAATTTGAACACCCAAGCTGGCATTAAACCAGTTCAGTAAAATGTAACAAACAAACAGGAGTAATTAAGAATTACCAGGAGGATCTGACAAAGAAGTGAAGGAAACCAAGGAGTAAATGGGCTGTGAAGAATGAAAACAGGTGTGCAAGACAGGTGACTGTGGACCTGGATGGAAAACGATGGGGCATCTTGAAGATATACAAAAATAAGGATGTTTTATGAGTAATGAATATCATTCCTGCAGTATAAATATCTGAACACTTCTTAAAGAACTTCTGTTGGATGTCAACAACCTAAAACATCTGAACTATGCCTTTAAAACAATTTTGCCAAATGACCTCTGCAGAGCACTTCAGACATCTTTGTATCTGTAGTCTGCAATGTGAGGTTGCTGCCGGGGGGGCTCTCACCTGCAGAGCTTGAAAGAACTTTTCATATATTTGTAAAGTCACTGAAGCGCGCTGCTTTGATACATAATTCTGTTCCTGCTGCTGAGCTTTCTGGACTGCTTTGGCCAGACGTGTTAGGAGTAATTAACCCTGACTGATAAAAGATGAACTGTCGCTGTAGTGGGTCATCGGCATGCACGGACACACATTGACATATGTCGACGCATGTGCACACACACTAAACCCATCGTGTACACATAGCAGCTGCACCTGGGAATTTTGGCTTGTCTTCAACATATTTATTATTTTCATGCCTCTGGAGAGAAACAGAAAGAAAATGTATTAGATAAGCTGCTGGTTTTCATTACTTTATGTCTTAGGAAACTCTTAAATACAGTAGAAATTAAATTACACTCTTTGTAATTCTGTCTGTACGTCTGCTTATTGAGTTGTTGCTTAGATATCAAAATCTGTAATTCTGTATTTTAATATGTTTAATTTCAAAGCCTCTGTTGTGACAACCTTTGCAGCATATCATCTGAAATATCTCTGAACTGGATCTAAAACGAAGTAAAACAAGAATACCATGATTTACTGAAGTATTTTTCTTACGTATTAACCTCAAAGTCATAACTCCTCTCAAGATTTAAGCCCTCCAAAAATGTTCCCCTGTAAGTATGTTCTCCTCTTGCTCATGTTCTTTTACATTTCCTCTCCTTCTTGTAACACTCGCACTGTGGGCTCAAACTGAACTTATCTGACTGTAGATGTTTTTCATTGCAGACATTCTTTGAAACTGCTAAAATAGTGCTAATGTCTGTTCCACTTGTCTTTCCTGGTGGTTTGTCCTCTTTTCACCAACTTTATTTTTTTTAATTTTATTTAATTTTTAAATAGAGCTCTTACAGGGTGGCACAGTTGGTTGAGCTGTTGCCTCTCAGCGAGAAGGTTTCTGGATTAAATCCGGTCCAGGGGCCTTTCTGGATGGAGTTTGCATGTTCTCTTTATTCATGGGTTTTTTCCATGTACTCCAGTTTCCTCCCACAGACCAAAAACATGCATGTTAGGCTGATTGGTGACTCTAAATTGTCCCTAGGTGTGAGTGAGAGAGAGAATGTGTCCCTGTGATGGACTGGAGACCTGTCAAGGGCCCCGCCTCTCACACAGTGACTGCTGGATATGGGCACCAGTGACCCCCCGCGACCCAAAAAGGAAGACGGGGGTAACGATAACGGATGGATGGATAGATGGATAGATAGATGGATAGATAGATGGATGGATGGAGATACTGCATGTTTTGTTACTATCATCAATTCAGGAATACATCTAAAGACTATTTTGGTGTTTTCAAGTTGCTCTGTTCAACAAATGATTGTTAAAACTACCCAGCGAAGGAAAATGCATGTGCACACAACATCCCAAAACACTTCCACTTTAGCAGGGACATTTATTTATTTTGCTAACAACTTATAGTGAGCTATATTAAATGCAATTATATAAAATTATCTTTTGTAATCAGAACCTGCATTTTTCAGGCTGAAAATGAAATAAAATATCAGGCTTGCAGATGCTCATGTGAATTTTCCCCCCACGTCTGCTCTCTTCTTTATGTTATTGGCTGTTTTAGACACCAGTTACCCTTTCATGAACACAAAGATGAGTGATTACATTCATGTGAACGATTCTTAGTATGTGTTCTGTATGACAAGTTCAATGAATTGTGTTTTTTCATATAGTGGATAAATTTAGTCCATTTGCAGGCTGAACTGTGAATTTTAACCATTGGATCACAACACTGAGTAAGCTGTTACTGTTTTGTGTTGACAAAGATGAACCGAACAGCATCTGTTTTGTCTAATCCCACTCCTGTTCGTCTTTCTGTTGCTGTTTTTCTCTGTGTAGCTCTTGGTCAGATAATGCTGTATGTGGATGGGATGAACGGCCTCATATCCCACAATGAAACGGTCCAGTGGCTCTACACTTTGATTGGTTCAAAGGTAAGACATGTACACATTTAAAAGAGCTTCATTTAGTAATGAAACTGCAGACTCTGTAATCCCATCTCAGCAATCTCATTATGGCTCTTACAAAGCAGATTAAATCATGAGCAACTTTGTTTGCACGGAAGCAATCCTGCTGTCATTCTGGTCACCTTAGCCCCCCAGTGGCCATGTTGCTACACAAGCAATTTAGTTTAGTTCAAGAAGGTTCTTTCTTTTTCTCTTTCTCTCTTTCTCTCTCTCTCTCTCTTTCAGGATTATCACTGTGAAATAAAATCACTGTAATGCAACTTAATTCTTGATATGCGCTGCTGATCTCATGCTGCTGATCTCATACTGCTGTGTTCATTCATACTCATCTGCTCACTCAGACTCATGTTTGTGCTGCTGTTGTTCGGCGTATTGTTTTTGTACTACTAGTGCTTAGTGTATTATTAGTTCATACAGTATCTTAGATCTTATTACTGTTTCTTTACAGTTTATACTTTTGTTGGATGCAACTGGGACCTTGAGTACCACAAATTTGTTCCACCTCATGTACCACATGTGATGCGAATGACAATAAAGAATCTTGACTTTTCCACACTTTTTTTTTTTAGATTTCTAAACTTTTAGTGTGTTTTTGTTTCCGTGCCATATTTAGACTCATATCCTACAGTATTAGAATATTAAATTTGCAGTATTAATATTTTTTTTACCCTGTTTTGTTAAGGGCTTGAAATAAACATGATCCAGTGAGCTCTCGTTGTCTCGTATCAAACCTCTCAAGCCTGTTCAGACAGGAAACAGCTGCTACAATGTCATGACATGAAGCATTTAGAAATTGAAATTTCCTGCTGATTCATGGATGTTACTAGTCCTTTAATTTCAGCATTGATCCGGGCTTTGTAATTTATTTATTTATCTATTTTTGTAGTTTCGTCTGGTGGTTAAGACGTCTCTTAAGCTGCTGCTCGTATTTGTGGAGTACACAGAAAGTAATGCTGCCCTGCTCATAAAGGCTGTGAACACTGTGGATGCCAAAAGAGGTAAGACACTGGAAATACACTGTATATTTTTAATGTTAAGATTAAAAACTTCTGGTTTTGCCATTAAGTACTTTTTAAATTTAAATTAAGAAACAAAAATACACAATAGGCTATACAGTATAATTCAATGTTTTATTCTATGTCTTTTTTGGGACGCTAAAGGTATCACTATGTTGCAACTGTTGGCGACTAGTTGGTGAATAAAGTTTGTGAGGGAGTCTCCAGAGTGTCTCAGACGTTCGTGGTTCTCAGTTTCTTTCTTTGAGTCACAGAGGCTCGCCATCTCATCGCTTGAGTTTTGTTCAAACATTTCTGAAACAGATTTTCTCACTAGAGTCATCATCAACATGTCCAACCTATCTCGGATCCATGTACATTTTGTTGCAGGTGTTTCCAGTCTGAAAATAGACTGTGATTTTATTAAAGTTGGTTGCGATGCTGGTCGCTTGGTTACTTTCACCAATTCTGAGTCAACAACTAGTCTCCATATGTCACAGCCCAGTCAGATACCACCTTAAAGCTAATAATATGGTAACAAGATGATACGAGTTAACTTTAGTATCCAGATTATTTTATGTGTCAGTCAAAAGCAAGTCATGAAGTGTCCACATGTTTTCTTAAATGTCTGTATGTACAGTTGCGTACACTAATCATATTATTCATTGTGTTATCCTAGGATTTATCATATGGAATTTAATTATCTGCTGCTCAGTGAAGCCAGTGAAACAGAATAAGTGATCAGATTACTAATCCTGAGCTGCTCCGTAGTTGTGCATGAATCAAACCTTATTGAGACGCGGCCCCCTGCAGAAGGCTTCGGTTACCTGCAACTGTTAAAACTCAACATTGTCCAGTGACAAGCAGCGAGGGCTGCTTTCTGTGTTGAGGGGTCAGGTTTCCTTCTGTCTCAGTTCACTCTTATTCCATTGCTGCTTCTGTTGTTTTGCAAAAAGACTAGCAAGATCCTCAGTTGATGAGAAGATGGAGTCGACCATGACTGAAGTATGGAGTTGCTTCTTTTTGATTGAAGATAAAGACATTTCTGCTGTTTCCCACTGGCACACTTCAAGAGCTTATAACTGGAGATCTCCCACTGGAGCCATGAAATATTTGTTTTGTTTTTGTAAAGTGATGCTTCTGAACTGTTTTTTTTACATCGCAAGATGAACAGATGGGTTGGATTTGGTTCTTGTCTGTATAATTTTTGAAACGAAGGCTGTTTTGCTGGAAGTTTGCCTTGTTTTGCACAATCAATTCCTTGCATGTCGTTGGTGGCACAGATACTAAACCATGGTCAAATGTCATGGAGATCCTGGATGAGAAGGATGGCGTGGATACTGAGCTGCTGGTGTTTGCAATGACGCTTATTAATAAGGTAAGAAAATACGATTTTACAAAACAAATACATAATGTTTTTTCATCATTTATTCTGTCACATTCTGCCTTTTTTGTTTGCTGTCTTTTAGATGTTCTTTGTACATTGTATTGATAGATGGATATACTGTATGACTAACTTATACTCTTCTCATCAACATTTCCCATTCCTGATTAAAACTACTGTTTATTTTCTATTTTCATTGTTTCATAGTTTTTCTACATCAGAAAAATATAGCTAAAAATCATCAGCGATAATGAAGCATTAGTCTATAAACCTGTGTATTTTAAAATGACGTGTCTGTTCCTCAGACTCTGGCAGGCCTTCCAGACCAGGACTCCTACTATGACCTGGTGGACTGTCTCGAGGAGCAGGGCATTGAAGGCACAGCTCAGAGACACCTGAGCAGAAAAGGCACCGACCTCGATCTTATCGAACAGTTCAACATCTATGAGGTCAAGAAGCACACACTACTAATCATTACTGTGTCTTATTACAGTGGGACTTATTTCATTGTTGTTGTTTTTTTAAGCAAGCAAAAGCTAAATGTGTGTCCAGGCTGTGATTGAATTTTAAACTTCAATGCCTTTTTGATTCAGATGACTCTTCGCCATGAGGATGGGGATGATGAAGCCCAGCTGCCCCCTAATGGCCGGAAGGACCGGCGGAGGGCTAGTGTTGACTGCACCAATGAGAGGCGAGGCCAGGACAGAAGACGGAGCCGGAGACATTCACTTCAGAACAGCAGAGACCACACGTCAGCCTCAGCCTCCCCCAACAGCCCTCACGTTCATTCCAGCAGGTTCCTGTCTGCTGGTGGCCAACGGGATGAAGACATAAGGTGAGGGAAAAGGAGAACAGGAGCAGAGACGAAGATTTTGGAAAAGAATGTTTCATCAGTGTGCCTCCACGCTGGCTTGAACTTTATCTGACTGTGGTTTTATGAGGTCACTTTGAGGTCACACCCCTTACCAGTGGGGTAATCTTATACATTTTAAAGTCAGGGAAATAGAAGAAACGCAAATGATTTTTCTCAGAGGTAGCTTTTAATAACTGACTGAATATTACATTATAGTCTTGGAGCTACTTTACCAGAGTTAAAGCTGAGAATTTCTTTTTTTTTTTTTTAGGATGTGAAAGAATGAAAAATATGAGACCACTGCTACAAAATATCATTTAGATCTTTGTTTTTCCCCGTATGGTCAAAGATCCTGTTTTAACACTAATGAAAAGAGGAAGCATCCGTCAAGGTGAACTGAGCTTTTTGCTCTTTTTTTCATGTCGAGGTTTCTTCAGTGAGACTTTAATCAGCACAGTTTTTACAATGAAGCAAACTTCAAGACTTTTTAGATTTTCACAAAGATTATATGAATCTTTTATTTCACATTTTGCATAGACTTTTCAGCACAAGGCCAAGATTTAATTTAGGCTTTCTATCTCATTACAGCTCTGTGTTAATACAATCCAGAGTAGCATACCTACTGATGTTCTTGGCAGACGTCAAGTCTTCAGGTTTACTAAATTCACTCCAGCCGGTCATTTGATACCAGGCGATCCACTTCCAGTCTACCATAGGAAATTCAAGCAGCCTTTGAAGATCACTATTTTCCATATTGTTAATGAAATCCAGACAACCAAGAAGAACCCAGATAGCAAACTGGCAACATGCTCATATGTGATGATCTCACCCAATCACTACAGCCAGACGTGACAGCTCTACTTAAATAATCTTGGTTAATACATTAAATCTTCCCCTCAACAAAAGAAGACAGACAAAATGTTTATAATTCATCTTTTCATAATGGATTTATAGCTTGTTAGTGAAGTTTCTTTTGCACGTAGTCATAGCTGTTGCATGTTAACGTGTGTTTCTAATGTTTTCAGATATCATCATACTAATTTTGCTACCTGCTAACATTTTTCAGATTTTGTCTTTTGTTTTTTCACACTAATATTTGTAATGCTTTTTGTTGGACAAGCATGTCTTCTGTATCTCCTGTCTGTGAACTGTTGCTCCTGGTCCATTTATCTGTGCTTTCACATCTCTGTCAAATCCCCTCTCCCCGCCTCCCGTTCCTCCTTTCAAACCTTGACCCCTCCTCTCGCCATAGAGAAGAGGAAGAGGAGGAAGAAGAAGAGGAGGAGGATGAGGAGGCAGATGATGAAAGTCACCCAGTCATTGAGCCCTCTAGACAGGGCGCTCACAGGTATCTGTGGCCAGCTGCTTTCCCTAAAATGTGATCCTCATTTTTTCCACTCTTCCCCAGTAGTTTCTCCTCCAATCAAAGTTTTATTATCCTCCTTATTCTCTCTGGACTCAGACTTCCTTGTATTTTTTCACCCTAGTGTGCTTCCAGATGTAGCAGACAATCCTAGCATGTGTCTGAACTTAAAGTGTATGGCCAACATCCTCCCTACAGCCAGTGACCCCGAAGGGCAGAGCGAGTATCTCAGCACCAAGAGCGGGTCATCTTCTCCTGTGTCCGTCGCACCTAAAAAGAGGACCTTTAGTCCTTGGTGTGTTCTCATCAGCCACCTGACTGTATCAGTTTTAGTCCACCCCAACAACGCCACCCTCACCTTTTCTTTCTCTTCATTCCTTGACTTAAACCAGAGTCAGGTGACTTTTAATGCCATAATTGCACTATGCTTTTTGTGTTCATTGAGTGCTTCCTCCCTCCTCTGCTTCTTCACTACTAACTTCACCGTATGAGTTACATTTGATTCTTTTTTTTTAGCTTCTAAATGTTTGACTTTGCTTTTATTCTTGCTCTTTATCTTCAGTCTGACAGAAAGTATACCTGCTACTTCTTATTCAGCTAGAAGGCCCTGCTGGGCTGGAAGGTAAGTCCAGGAGTTGTCATGTCAGGCGTGAAAGGAGTCCCCAGAGACACGTTTAGTTTTTATTACACTAGTGACTTGCATCTTTTTAACTTTCAGTACAGTAGTCCCTCGCTACTTCGCGGTTCGTTTATCGCGGACTCGCTCTATCGCGGTTTTTCAAAATAAGATTGGACATGACACACAAAAATGGCTGATTGATGGATGAGCTGCACGATTGGCATGGAATTTTTATTTAAAATAAATTATTTTAAATTGTTTAGCACCTGCTTCACTTTTGTGCAGCCCATACTGCAGGATTAACTTCCTACTGCAGCTGATCAGCTGTTCTCTGTGCAGAGCGAAGAAATGGGCGTGGCCAAAAACGCTTGCAAGTGGCTGAGAGCAGCGAAGGCAGAGAGAGGGAAATCATGATATTCTGTGCTCTTTTAGAACGTTTAGAGTTTAGAAATATTGTTTAGAATATTGCAAGAGTGTGGGAAGGGTTTAAAACACCTTTATAAATATATATATATATATTTATATATATATATATATATATATACATATATATAAACTACTACTTACTACTTGTACTACTGCATGTATTTCTACTTTGCGGTTTTTCACTTGGGGCTCAGGGAGGGACTACTGTATTTATATACTTTACTAAAATACATAAAATCATGTTATATATTAAAAGCAAAGTGAAAAAATAAACAATATGAATATCTGCACAGGAAGCTGATGACATCTGTGATTGATGGACTCAGGGACACTTTTTCTTTTTTTTAGTTTTGTTTAGTTTTTATCTGCAGCATCTCAGTATTTATGCATTCGTTCGTAAAGGTTTTTGGATAGGAACATAAATGTCATATAGAGAGAATTGACATCAAACCTAACTTAAAACACGTCCTTAGAAGGGCTTTTAGAAGACTAACAACTTAATACGAAATAAAAATTAATTACATTTTAGAGAATATGTTAATGAAGGTAAATGGGAAAAAAATGTATGAAAAACACAGCATTTAAAATATGAATGTTTTTTTCTGATTGAAACAAAATTTAGCAGCATTTTTAATGAGTAAGTCGTTGTTGAATTAGAACAACAAAAGAATAACATATACAATAAACAGATACAATAAACAGTACACACTATACAATGTGGGCTAAATAAATAATCAAACAAATAAACAGCAAATAAATCAAACAAAATGTTATTACCTGTCATGCTCAAAACTCATCTGAAATTTTTGAATTTGCAAAACTTGCATTTTTATTTGTCCGTTGCTTTTAATAAGAACCAGTAATGCATGCTTATAAAGAGAGTCGACAGACTTAAATGTTGACTGCCTGCCCTGAGAACAGTCAACCAGACAGTTAAACTGTAAAACAAATGTGGAAACATCATTAAATCTAAATCCAACAACACAAAGTCTAATGACAAACTGTATGGTTTTGGAATTATCAGTCACCTCTTTGTCTTTATCTGTCTTTGTTGAAACAGACAAATTGGGGGGAAAATAAATACTAAATTGTATTTTCTTGTTCTTTAACAGAACCACTGCTGGAGGTTCTCCATTCTCTGGCAGACACCAGACTCTCACATCACCCATTCATCGCCTCTCAAACTCAGCACCATCCACACTAGACTCCAAGTCCGACAGGTCAGTCCGAACATCTGCTTCAATACAGTTAAGTGTACAGTACATACATACACACATACATACATACATACATACATACATACATACATACATACATACATACATACATACATACATACATACATACATACATACATACATACATACATACATACATACATACATACATACATACATACATACATACATACATACATACACGCATACACGCTTAAATGCATACATATTTACATGCATACATATATACATACATACATACAGTACACACACACATACATACATACACATGTACATACATATGTACGTACATACATGCATACATAAATAATTAAATAACTAAATGAAAAAATAAACATTTAATTTTTCTTTGTCTTTTTCAATTAGACTTGGTTTTGGAAGCTTGCTTACGTCTTCCTACAGGCAGCATCAGGAGTCTCTGGCTGCAGAAAGAGAGAGGAAACGCTTGGAACGAGAAGAACGACTGCAGAGAATTGAAAGAGAAGAAAGGAATCGCTTCAAGTTAGTCTCCTCTTATTAGTTAGATAAATCGCAGCAGAAGTTCATATCAATGAGATATACCAAGTCGTCACTCTGTACTGTTGGCAGCTTTCAACTGGTGTCTCCAGTCTTGACTCCACAGAGATGAACATAACTCTGTCAGGAGACTGAGACAAGATGGGCTTTATTTATGACATCGTTACGTTCACTGAATCGTGACAGGACAACTCAGCAGAAACATATGCTCTTCTCATCCATTATAATTTTATAATAACCAAAGACTGTATCAATAACGTTTAAGCAGATAATGCTTTTTTAAATTTTTTTCATCTCAATGTGATTAGTTTCCAATTGTCTTTTTCAAGCTATCATGTTTATTTTTGTCTCAGTCGGGATTATGGAGATAAGAGGGAAGAAGCGAGACAAGCCAGAGCAGAAAGGTACTTTTTCTTTCTTTTCTTTTTTTTTTACATGCATTAGTGTATGTTTGTTTTGTTTTATCTTCAATATTTTAAACTTGAACAACCTTGTTATTACTTTAAAAATGCCGTAGCCTAAATCAGTAGTTAGTAGCCAAAAATGCTTTGTATCATTTTAATAAAAAGTGGATGTCATTTGTCATGATTTGAGTCTGTGAGTAATGAGATTAAAGTTCAATATTCCATAATTTTCCTGGAATGAGACAGCATAAATGGCCAATATTTACTGATAGCATCAATATTACCGTATATAAGGCTCACATTCTTCCAAAATGTAATATTTTCGAAAGCCTAATATTTTATAACATAGCAGTTTACTGGAAGTTATTAAATGTTATAAAATGTGATTTAGAAAATAACCAAACTCAACATTCATTCAGTTAATCCAAACCAGGTTTCATTCTGTTGAATTTCTCAATAACATACCAATAATACCACAGTGTCAAATGGCAAAGCTGAAATAACCAGAGCTGTATATCAGATTGTTTCTAGCCAAGCGTGTGTGCGCACATCTGTTAGCTTCATTCTTCTGTTGCAGGTTTAAAGCAGTGGAGCGGTTAGCTGCAGAGGAGTTTGAGCGAGAGCGCCCCAGAGCACCAACACGGGGGCGAACAGAGATCACGCTGTGTCTGAGCCCAACACCAGCCAGTCGTTGTGCATCACGCTGTGTTGCACCTTTACCCTCTATGCCACAGGAAGACATCATCACCACTGCACAACAGAATTCAGGTAATAACAAAAATAATTCCTTGCCATTTAGATTAGCAACAGTACTGGTCATTGCATAGTTACTGTCACAATTAGGATTTTTCCCCCTATAGTTTCAAGAAGGGAAAGAAACCAAACATTATACAAGGGGATTTCCTGGTGCTATGGCAGCCTGCAGAGAAAAACTGTCAATTTCAAAATAAATTGTAAGGGTTAAAACAAAGCATTTATTTCTGAACCCAAGAATGGTCAGTCAGGTCATCTGAACAGTTTCTTTTTTGTGGAAAGATGTTTCACCCTTTATCCGGAGGGCTTCGTCAGTCTGAGGAGTCCCAAGTAAACTGTTTTCCCCTCCAAGAAGTACACTTAGTGGAGGCTGTCCTGTCCCCGTCGACTCCTCGCAGGCAGGCAGCCACAGCCAAAGTAGTTAAAGACATCAAAGTACATGTTCAATCATCCAGGTACAAAATCCAATAATGGTCAGTCAGGTCATCTGAACAGTTTATTCTTTGTGGAAAGACGTTTCGCCCTCTATCCGAAGGGCTTCATCAGTCTGATGACATTCCTTCTAAAAAAAACTTTGATTTAAAGGCAGATTAGAGTTATGCTACTTCATTTACTGGGATTGCTAGATGGTGTCTTTAGGCACTCATTTTTATGCAAATCTCAATTACAGCATGAAATCTATATTTTCATTTTTTTGCTCTGCAGCCTGTGCTCATTTTGATTTATTTTGCCATCACGAGTTACATTTATTGTCATCAAAATATAAGTGTACATACAATTCAATACTGAATAACTTTTCAGACTGTTATGGCCAATATATGACAATTATTTTTCTTGCACATTATTATTTATTTAATGAGTTGTATGGATTCTCATTCTCCTCAATATCCATGCTTGATTTTATTGATAGTAAAGATGCACAGTTATATTCAAAAGCATCATAATGAAAGAGAAGAAATGTTCATCACAACTGATAGTTATTGCAATATTCAATAAGAGCAAAATTACGTTTTCCTAATATGGTGCAGTCCTTCTGTCAAAAATGAGTCAGAGCTTTACACTTGATGGTGTTTTGATTGTTGTTTTTTTTCATTCAACCTTTATTTAGACAGGTTAATCCCAGTGAGCCTCGAGGACTCATTACAAGAGAACTGAAAATGTTTGTTTGTTTTAATGAGGGCAGGAGTTGAATTTAAGTCAATTTGTGACCCTATTTTTTAATTCATAGATTGATCATTGTTTTGATTTCATTTCTAGGAGCAGAACACATATCAGGTCCAAAGCTTGACCCCCAGACCAGAACCAAAAGTCCTGCACCAGAGTTATCCGTACCAGAATGTTCCCCAGCACCTCCCAAAGAACCAGACAAACAGCAGACTGATGCAGAGACTGAAGATGCTGCAGAGACTCCATCTGATGAGAATATAGCAGCACAGCTGGATGAAGAGTTGGACAGAGAGCAAGAAGAGACACAAGAGCAGGTGCAAAGTACAGAGGAAGTAGCTGATGTTCAAGAGGTCAGAGAGACACAGGTAGATGTAGTGGTAGAGGAGGCGTCTGAGAAGGTGCAGCCAGCAGGAAGAGATGTAGAAGAAAGCTTACTGCTAAGTGAGAAGGAGAGACAGAATGAGGAGATGAATGAAAAGGACAACTGCTCTGCATCCAGCATTTCTTCTACAAGCAGCACTCTGGAGAGGGAGGAACGAGAGGAGAAAATCACCAATGACATGAAATCAGGTACAACTGAAGCTTGATTATATTAATTATAGTATATATATATAATACTAATTGCACACAATTGAGTAGATGAAAGAAATTACTGTAATTCCTGTTTAAATGCAATTCATCCTGCCATACATTGCAGTGTCTTCAGACTTTGCCAATATATTAAAAGTTGAAGCTAAATCATTAAACCATCTTTGTGTTAGATTTATTTGTAAATCACATTTAAACACTGCTTGTACCAATTAAATTGAAATAAAAAGTAACACACACACATAAAATAGTTGCACACATTTGTGTAGATCAGGTCTCTCTTGTAAATGAGTCCGTGAGGCTCAATGGGATTAACCTGTTTAAATAAAGGTTGAATGAATGAAAAATAATTTATTCACATTGTTAATGTAGAATCTGTTTCTGGTTTTATCTGTATTGAACTGTTTGAGTTTCTTATATTTCATTTTAGCTATTCAGCTGATTTATGTTCTGTTATTATGATTGATTGCACCCTTCTGATGTCCTCAGTAGTTCCTGGTTCCTGTTCCTTACAGATCACTTGGCTTTAGTTTACGGTCAGATCCTCGTGTTAATTCCTTTTAACGCCAGTTCATGTCATGTTACTCTCTTGTTGGTTTCTTCTTTTAATAGTCAAGTCAAATGTATTTGTATAGCACATTTAAAATGGGAACTGTTACCAAAGTGCATTCATAATTAAGTCAGGATTGTAGCCCACTGCTTACATGCATTTGGGTCCATTCTAGCCACAAACTATACTTTCATGACACATGCTTGATAACAATGTACACACGTTTCTCTCATGAAAACTGTTTCTCTAACAGGCCAGTGGAGTCTAGAAGAGGTTGATGTGAATGACCAATGCAAGAAGATTCTCAATAACAAGCGTTTTATGCTGGAAATGCTTTATGCTCAGAAGGCAACCACTGAGGACAAAGGAGATGCAGGAGGGTCTGAGAAGGAGAACTGTAAATGTGAGAAAGAGAAGGAGATGAGCGACTCTGTGAGTAGTTTGGTCACCAAGATCTCCACACTGGAGGCGAACAGACAGGCCAGAGAGGAAAATGTGAAAAAAATGGAGGTGGGACATCTGGACAACCATGGCAGTGTCCGAGCAGTGGCAGAGAAGTTTGGAGATTTAGTCAAAGGTCTAGCATCTCTACAGGAGGTAGAGGCCTCTAAAGAGCAACAGCAGACTGACAAACCATCAGTGTCAGCCTCGTCTGCTTTACCCCCCAAGAAGGAGTCTGATCATATCTGGGATCAGCTGATGGCTACACCCAGGGAGCTGCGCATCAAAGAAATGGACTTCACTGACCTAAAAGACGAGGACGACTTGGACATTTTAGATATGGACAATGTAATAGACTCACCCCCTACACCGTTCGGTTCTGCCCTCCCACCACCTCCACCCTTGTTTGGGTGCCCCCCACCTCCTCCCATTCTTGGCAAAATTATGCCCCCACCCCCTCCATTTATGGCTCCCATTCCTCCCCCCTCCCCTCACCTTAAGCGTGGGGAGGCACCTCTGTTCCAAAAGAAGAAGAAGACCATTCGTCTGTTCTGGAACGAGGTGCGTCCTATGGATTGGCAGTGTAAGAATCATAAGTTCTGTAAGGAGTCCATGTGGGCCAAACTGGAGCCAATTAAATTGGACACTTCTAAACTGGAGCAGCTGTTTGAGACCAAATCCAAGGAGCTGTCAGTCACAAAGGTATGGGTTTTTCAAAAATTAAAACTCTGTTTAAAACAGATTTAAAAACTGTTTTAGTAAAACCAAAATACAAGTATCAAAACAGCTATTTGGAGTTCATGACACATCTTTCTTGGTTTGGAGAACATTTTGATTTTAAAATGTTCTCTTGAGATGTTTTAATTTTATCAGAATTGTTTTCATTGCTTTTATGATTCAGTTGCTTTGTCTATCAAACGTTCCTAATCTCAAGCAGTAAAAAGAACACTTCAAGGACCTTCTTAGCATGTCCTCCATGGAGGAGACTGAGTTGCAGGGCTTTGGGGATCAATAGGGCTGAGGTTGCCAAGGTAGTAAAATAGTTTCATGGTGGCAGGGCTTTGTGGGTGGTTGAGAGCCACCTTGTTTCTCAAAGCTCTGGATGTTGCTGAGCTGTTTTGGTTCATACAACTTTGTAACATCAGATGCATTGGATTGGTAGATTGGGTGATGTTTCCTCTATTCAAAAGGAAGGACAAGGCTGAGGAGTGTGATTCCCCTGTAATTGGAAGGGTGCTGGAGAAAAAAAATCCAGTCAGTGGTCATAACTTGGATTTAAGAGGAACACTAGACCAGCTATTTGCCCTTGCTCAAGTCCTCGAGGGGAAATGGGAGTTTTTCCAACCAGTCCACATTGTTTTGTCAACTTGGAGAAGGCATTAGACAGTGTTCCCAAGGTTTTGTTGAGGAGGGTGATTTGAAGATATTGGATTGGGCATCTGTTGCTATACAAACTGTGCAAGAGTCTGGTTCACATTGCTGGCAGTAAGACACACCCCTTCAGGGTGGGAGTAAGACTCTGCCAATTTCTTGGTACAGCCAGGGGATGGGAGGGGTCTGATCCATGGCCTCAGGATTCCATCTCTGCTATTTGCAGATGATGTGGTCTTATTGGCGTCATTGTGCCATGACCTTCAATGCTAACTGGAGTCATTCACAGCTGATTCTGAAGCAGCTTGGATGAACACCAGTACCTCGAAATCTAAGGCCATGGTCCTCGGTCGGAAATGGGTGAATTACCCTCTTAGGGTTGAGGGTGAGATTCTGCCTCAAATGGAGAGGTTTAAGTATCTTGAGATTTTGTTCATGAATAACAGAAAAATGGGTCGTGAGATCAACACAGTTTGGTGTGGCTTCCACAGTACAGTATTGCATACTTTGTGCAGTTCTTTTGTGAAGAAGAGAACGAAAGAGTTATGAGGCAAATCTCTCTGTTTATTGGTCAGTCTTTGTTCCTACCCTCACCAATGGTTACAAACTCTGGTTAGTAACCAAAAGAATCAATCAATAAACTTTATTTCTATAGCACGTTTTAAAAACCGCAGGGGTAACCAAAGTGCTGTACAATAAGACAAAACTACAAAATAATTAAGGCAATAAAAACATACAAAGCATACACAAAGAAACTTAAAAACATACACAAACCAGGTTCACGGCAGGTGTGTTTTAAGATGCCCTAAAAGATAAGATCACGTGTTAAAAGCCAAAGAATAAAAGTGTGTTTTTAAAAGAGATTTAAAAACAGGAAGAGAGGAGGCCTGTCTGACACTCAAGGGCAAGTTGTTCCATAACTTGGGAGCAACAACAGCAAAAGCTCTGTCACCTCTGAGCTTCAGCCTAGTTTTAGGGACTGTCGGCAGCAACCGATCAGCTGATCTTAAGGATCGGGGAGGGCAGTAAGGCTGAAGCAGCTCAGACAGACATGGTGAGGCAAGGTTGTTCAGGCATTTAAAGACATAATTTGTTTGTGGATACAAGAGGTCAAAATGACTTTTTTCTGCAGGGTACCTTTTTCCTTAGAAAAAGAGTGAGAAGTTCAGTTATCTAGGAGAAACTTATAGTGAATCTGCTGCATTGCTACGTCAATAGAAACCAGTTGAGGTGGTTTGAGCTTCTGGTATGGATGTCCCCTGGATGCCTCAGAAGGGAGATTTTCTGGGCATGTTCAACTGGGATGAGACCCTGGGGGAAAAGCCAGGACACACTGGAGAGACTGTACCCCGGCTAGCCTGGAAACACCTTGAAATCTTCCCAGATGAGCTGGAAGAAGTGGCTGGGGAAAGAGATGTCTGTGCCTCCCTGCTCAATCTGCTGCACCCATGACCCGGCTCTGGGTCTAGTAGCAGATGATGGATGAATGGAGGGCTGGAGTCTGTAAATCTAATGTTATCTATTCCTTTTAAAGGCATGCAACCCCACACATCACACTCTCACCCACATGCTTCACTTTGCTTTATTGGTTGTAGTCTGTCAGATTTACACCAAACACGTTGGACCCCTAAGCTAAAATAAAAGCATCTTAGCATATTTTATTAAACCATATGCTCTCAAAATTCTCTCTCTTCTTTGGCAAAGTTTAATTTTTAGTTTCAGTAGAAAAACAAGCAAAGTTGTTCTATTTTGCAGGAAGCCTGTCTCTTGACTGTCCAAAAATACCTGTCTCTCTGTCCAAAACCACCTAACACTCTTGAGTTCTCACAGGTCAGATGTCCTTACTGATTTTTACAAACAAGTCTAGCACCTGCAAAGCAACCTACAAAAGTTGTCATAAAAAAGGCACAGAAAGTAGCTTTTAAATAAATTGGGGAACTTTTTCCACATCCTTACAGAGAAAAATAAGGAACTCCTTACTACACTGTACATTTTCATAAATGCCTCCTGATAGTAATAAATACTAACGCTGCGCATATTGTCTAAACTGGATAAATGGAAATAGAATTGCCAAAGAGCAGCAAGTGGATTTTACTAACATCTTACATATTTCACTCAATATAAACTGGTTCAAATAATAATCTCACACTTTTTTCCACATCTCTTAGAAAGCAGCAATTGATGGCAAACGACAAGAGACCATTGTCCTGGATTCAAAACGCAGCAACGCAATAAATATTGGACTAACGGTTTTACCTCCTCCTCGCACAATAAAGACAGCTATTCTTAACTTTGATGAGTATGCACTAAACAAGGAAGGCATTGAGGTAAGCTTTCGTTTTTATATAATCTGCAGTCTTAAGGTGCTTTCAAACGATGCTCTGGTACCATTTCTTGTTCATCTGTTACATAAAGTTTTTCACAGTTGATATTTTGTCAGATTTGTCTGGCTGCATATGTAACCTTTTTCATGTATGGTTGTTAGAGGTTATGTTGAGTTCATGTTAAAAACTGAATGATTGGTATTTGAAGGACTTCATTTCAGCAGGTAACAGTTAATCCTGCATACTTTAGTTATATAAGCTGCTGTTTAGAGCTTCTCCCTGAGTTTATTTTCAGCAGAGAGGAGATTCCTCCAAGATTTTATTCCTCTGAAGGTATTTGCAGCAGGACAACAAAAGCAAGGTTAAAAGTTCAGATGTCAGACAACTTTGTGGGAAAGCTGGAAACAGCTTAGAAAACCTGAGCTACAAATATACAGACATACCATGTACAAATCTGATACAGGCAGATAAAACTATATTACTGATAAATGACTTTCTAAGCCATATCTTCTCATCTTGTCCTTCTAGAAAATCCTCACAATGATCCCCACGGAGGAAGAGAAGCAGAAGATCCAGGAGGCTCAGCTGATGAACCCGGACATTCCTCTGGGCAGTGCAGAGCAGTTCCTGCTCACCCTCTCCTCCATCACCGAGCTGTCAGCTCGTCTGCAGCTGTGGGCGTTCAAGATGGACTATGAGCTTCTGGAGAAGGTTGGACACGTTACTGTCTCCTCATTTGTTACATAACTACAAGTTATCAAGTTAAGCTCAATAAGCTACCGTTTTTTTTTTGTTTCCTTTTTAGGAGGCAAGGAGACCAGAAATCATGAATATTAAGAGTGAGGATGTGTTTTTTTTCTTTCTTTTAGGAAGTGGCAGAACCTTTGCAAGACCTGAAGGAGGGAATGGACCAATTAGAGAAAAATAAAACACTCAGATACATTTTAACCACTCTGCTGGCTATTGGTAACTTCCTTAATGGTTCAAATGTAAGTAAAAATAAGTCAAGACTCCCTGAAATGTTCTTATTTGTTACTTTGTATTTTCTTCTAGCTCTTCTTACCTCATTATCATCAGCCAGCATTAGTTTAGATCAGGCATTTTCAAACGTTTAAGATTCAGGGACAGAAAAGGGGACAAAAGTTTCAGGGACCTCCTCATAACCCTCATGTTTATTAAATATTAGTTTCTTCAATTTGTCTCTTTAATGCAATGGAAATATTTGTGTAACATAAATACTTAAGACCTGTTCTTTAACAGTATACTTTTAAACATGGAGTATTTTTCATTCAAGACACACTTAATTAACAATTTTTTGTATTCCAACTTCCACAAATTACAGTTTTGAGAAAATTAACAGCATCAACAATCACTTTACAACTTTACCTATTCACATACTGAACAAAAATGTATCGCCACTTCATCAAATTATTATAAATTATTACTCCTTACATAAAACTGAACAGAATCATAACAGCAGTAGTCATACCAAGTAACAGGGCTTAAATTGTAAACCGATTGATGCTGGGATGCAAATAGTGGGTGGATGGGGGGTCCTCCCCAAGAAAATTTTGAATAAAGTAGATGGGATTTCCTGCATTTTGGTGTATTTTAACAGGTTGTTGAGCATCTGTGTGCTTCTAAAACACACACACATATATATATATATATATATATATATATAATTATTATTTTTATTATTTTTATTTTTATGCGGACCCCCAAGCACCAGCTCGCGCCCCCAGGGGTTTGGGGACCCCAGTTTGAGAACCACGGGTTTAGACAAGACGACTGGCCTGTGTGTGTATGTGTGTGTGTGTGTGCAGCCCACACCATCCTCCTGTTGTAAAAATACTCATTTCAGCTTCTGCTGAGTCTGGCTCTGTCTAGTGAGGAATAAAAAGGGGCAGAGGTTGTGTATTTTTTGGAAGTTCACATTCGTCTGGGTGCTTATGTGAGCTCGTGTTTCTGTGCTTTTGTTCTCACTTCATCACATGTACAGTATGTGTGTGTGTGCAGCTGTGTGTGTGAGCCTCTGGGATTGGAAAGCCAAACGACCAAAGGGGGAAATACGAGTCATCAACATCAAAACAAGCGGTTCCCGTAAATAACTGCTGCTTTTATATTTTGCAGTTAGCTGTTTAAAGCTGGCAGAGGAACAAGGCGGACCCTGTTAGAATTATGTTCTTCGTGATGAATTCTGACCTGCTTTGCTTTACTCTGCTCAGAAGAATAATCAGTCTGGCCTGAATATATCATAGTTTTTGATCATATCAGTCTCGTGAATCTAAATATCTGGTTTGCGCACACCATTGAGTTTCTTTGTTTGTTTTTTTTCTTCTAACTATGCCAGAAAGGAAATTCACTGCAATTTGTTGCAGGAGCAAGTGCTCCAGATTAGTGATTTCACCGAGCTGTTTCTGTGCACATGCTCACCGTGTTTCTCTTTGTGTTTATGGACCTGCAGGCCAAAGGCTTTGAGTTGAGTTACTTGGAGAAAGTCCCAGAGGTGAAGGACACAGTTCACAAGCAGTCGCTGCTGCACCACGCCTGCTCCATTGTGGTCGAGAAGTTTCCAGACAGCACAGATCTTTACTCGGAGATTGGTGCCATCACCCGCTTGACCAAGGTCAAACCAACATCTCCATCATTGTTGTTTTCTGTGTGTTAACACCAAAATGAAGAGTCTTTTAACGATTTGGGATTTGGCTCTCAGGTGGACTTTGACCAGCTTCAGGATAATCTGGCTCAGATGGAGCGACGGTGCAAAGCATCATGGGATCACCTGAAAGTCATTGCAAAACACGAGATGAAACCAGCATTAAAGCAAAAGATGTCCGATTTCCTCAAAGACTGCGCGGAAAGAATCATAATCCTCAAAATTGTACACCGCAGAATCCTCAACAGGTTTGTCTAAGTTTAGATTCATTCAAAGCAAGATTCTTCCGCTTTTGTGCTAAATGTTTGTAAACTGCATGAAATGTTTCATGTAACGCTCAAGTTTTAGTGTCAACTCACATCAGCAGAGTGTGTGTTTTTGAACGTCTACACATGGATGCTCTTCACATCTGCAGGTTTCATGCCTTTCTGTTGTTCCTCGGCCATCCGATATACGCCGTCCGCGAGGTCAGCATTCATCGCTTCAGTAAAATCCTGAGCGAGTTTGCCCTGGAGTATCGCACAACGAGAGAGCGCGTGCTGCAACAGAAACAGAAGAGGGCCAACCACAGAGAGAGAAACAAGACCAGGGGGAAAATGATAACAGATGTAAGTGCTCCTCAGCACACACACTCCCTTCATTTTCCAATCATCCTCTTTGTTTAGTTTGTACTCTCTCATTTCTGCAGAGCGATATTAACAATCCCCTGACAACGGCTATATCCTTAATCTGGGTCCATTCCTAATGACATCAGCAGAGTTCCTGTGCATTCACATGTATAAGTTACTGTAACAACAATCAGCGCGTTGTTTTCAGTGTATCCCATTCTGTAGCTGCAGCAGCCTGAGAAAGGCCAGAGCAAACATTTTGGTGTGTGATTAAAATCCCTCGAACCTCGGAGAGTCGGCAGCTCAGAGAAGCCTCCACCTTTGGACCTGACAGGGACCCCTCTCTCTTCAAACGGACCCTAATTCAATCTCTGTGTGAAAATGCAAACCTCTGGACATCCCTTAAGGAGAAGTAACAGGGGTGCACACCTTAGAGGCATGCCTACAGTCAGTTACTGTAGATTTGTCTGTTCCACAAATAGAGCAGAGATATTTACTGGGTCTGAAGTGTTTGTTTTGTGGCACCAACGGGTGGAAATCTCATTAAAAGTTGATGTAAGGAAATAGTTAAACATGTAGAGTACAGCTGGCATTGCTTTCATGTAATTTTCTTTAAGGTTCTGTCTTACTGGACGGAAAGTAGTTGGTGAACAGTGTTCATGAGGCTGTCGGCTCGCTGGTCACCTGACTGCCAACACTCGATTTCAATTCAATTCAGTTTATTTACAGTGCCTTGAGAACATATTCGGCCCCCTTGAACTTTTCAACCTTTTGCCACATTTCAGGCTTCAAACATAAAGATATAAAATTTTAATTTTTTGTAAAGAATCAACAACAAGTGGGGCACAATCGTGAAGTGGAATGAAATTTATTGGATGTGTCAAACTTTTTTAACAAATAAAAAATTGAAAAGTGGGGCGTGCAATATTATTGGGCCCCTTTACTTTCAGTGCAACAAACTCACTCCAGAAGTTCAGTGAGGATCTATGAATGATCCAATGTTGTCCCAAATGACTGATGATGATAAATAGAATCAACCTGTGTGTAATCAAGTCTCCGTATAAATGCACCTGCTCTGTGATAGTCTCAGGGTTCTGTTCAAAGTGCAGAGAGCATCATGAAGACCAAGGAACACACCAGGCAGGTCCGAGATAGTGTTGTGGAGAAGTTTAAAGCTGGATTTGGATACAAAAAGATTTTCAAAGCTTTAAACATCCCAAGGAGCACTGTGCAAGCAATCATATTGAAATGGAAGGAGTATCAGACCACTGCAAATCTACCAAGACCCGGCCGTCCCTCTAAACTTTCATCTTGAACAAGGAGAAGACTGATCAGAGCTGCAGCCAAGAGGCCCATGATCACTCTGGATGAACTGCAGAGATCTACAGCTGAGGTGGGAGAGTCTGTCCATAGGACAACAATCAGTCGTACACTGCACAAATCTGAACTTTATGGAAGAGTGGCAAGAAGAAAGCCATTTCTCAAAGATATCCATAAAAAGTGTTGTTTAAAGTTTGTCACAAGCACCTGGGAGACACCAAACATGTGGAAGAAGGTGCTCTGGTCAGATGAAACCAAAATCCAACTCTTTGGCCACAATGCAAAACGATATGTTTGGCGTAAAAGCAACACAGCTCATCACCCTGAATACACCATCCCCACTGTCAAACATGGTGGCGGCAGCATCATGGTTTGGGCCTGCTTTTCATCAGCAGGGACAGGGAAGATGGTCAGAATTGATGGGAAGATGGATGGGGCCAAATACAGGACCGTTCTGGAAGAAAACCTGTTTGAGTCTGCAAGAGACCTGAGACTGGGACGGAGATTTATCTTCCAACAAGACAATGATCCAAAACATAAAGACAAATCTACAATGGAATGGCTCACAAATAAACGTATCCAGGTGTTGGAATGGTCAAGTCAAAGTCCAGACCTGAATCCAATCGAGAATCTGTGGAAAGAGCTGAAGACTGCTGTTCACAAATGCTCTCCATCCAACCTCACTGAGCTCGAGCTGTTTTGCAGGAAGAATGGGCAAAAATTTCAGTCTCTCCATGTGCAAAACTGATAGAGACAAACCCCGAGAGACTTGCAGCTGGAACTGCAGCAAAAGGCGCCGCTACAAAGTATTAACGCAAGGGGGCCGAATAATATTGCACGCCCCACTTTTCAGTTTTTTATTTGTTAAAAAAGTTTGACACATCCAATAAATTTCATTCCACTTCACGATTGTGTCCCACTTGTTGATTCTTCACAAAAAATTAAAATTTTATATCTTTATGTTTGAAGCCTGAAATGTGGCAAAGGGTTGAAAAGTTCAAGGGGGCCTGAATGCTTTTGCAAGGCACTGTATATATATATATATATATATATACATATATATATATATATATATGTATATATATGTGTATATATGTATGTATATATGTATATATGTGTATATATATATGTATATATGTATATATGTGTATATATATATGTATATATGTGTATATATGTATATATATATGTATATATGTGAATATATATGTGTATATATGTATATATGTGTATATATGTATATATATGTGTATATATGTATATATATGTGTAAATATGTATATATATATGTGTATGTATATATATATATATGTGTATGTATAT
>NC_056502.1:22108353-22117304 GCF_014905685.2 Nematolebias whitei
CACCAAGTCACAACAGAAGTCGTCTCAGGGCACTGAACAGAAACATACATACACATGCTGGTCATAAATTTAAAATATCATGAAAATGTTTATTTATTTCAGTAATTTCATTCAAAAAGCGAAACTTGTATATTCATTCATTACACACAGACTGATATTTCAAATGTTTATTTATTTTATTGTTGATGGTTATAGGAATAGAA
This sequence comes from Nematolebias whitei, assembly GCF_014905685.2. Classification (NCBI taxonomy): domain Eukaryota; kingdom Metazoa; phylum Chordata; class Actinopteri; order Cyprinodontiformes; family Rivulidae; genus Nematolebias; species Nematolebias whitei. The sequence goes on from NC_056502.1 coordinate 22,108,557, forward strand.
AATAATTCAACTTTATTGCCATTGTACGTCACAAGTACAAAGCAACAAAATGCAGTTTGCATCCGTCCAGAAGTGCTTAGCAAAAAAAACAAAAAAGTATATATATTACAATATACAGTAAGTTGTTTTGAATATGCTACAAGTATAAATATATACAGGTTATGAGTGTACAGACTATAAACAGGTTATAAATATGAAGGGATATGAACAAACTATATAAAAGAAAAATATAAATAAGTATGTGAGTTCTTATGAACAGTAGGTAGTAGATTATGTGTACAGTATGTACAGCAGTGGGCTAACAGATGAAAGTGCGAGTGGTGGTGTTTCAGTCCATGTGTTGTTGTTGTCCAGATGTCAGGAGGCAGAGTTCAGGAGTGTGACAGCTGTGGGGAAGAAGATGTCCCGGTACCTGGTGGTCTTAGTCCAGAGGCTCCTGTAACTGACAATTAATGAAAACCCCAAATTCAGTATCTCAGAAAATTAGAATATTACTTAAGACCAATAATAAAAAATAATTTTTAGAAATGTTGGCCAACTGAAAAGTATGAGCATGTACAGCACTCAATACTTAAGTTGTTGCTCCTTTAGCCTGGATTACTGCAGCTTCCTGCTTCCTGCTGCTGACCAACATTATGGAGATGCAGATTTCATTTTCCAACAGGACTTGGCCCCTGCACACAGTGCCAAAGCTACCAGTACCTGGTTTAAGGACCACGGTATCCCTGTTTTTAATTGACCAGCAAACTCACCTGACCATAACCCCATAGAAAATCTATGGGGTTTTATGAAGAGGAAGATGTGAAACACCAGACCCAACAATTCAGAAGAGCTGAAGGCCACGATCAGAGCAACCTGGACTCTAATAACACCTGAGCAGTGACACAGACTGATGGATACATACGCATCGAAGTGCTCTAAAACTTCCTGGTATACGGCTGCGTTGACCTTGGACCTCAGAAAACACAGTGGACGAACACCAGCAGATGGCATGTCATCCCAAACCATCACTAACTGTAGAAACTTGACACTGGACCTGAAGCAATGTGGATTCTGTGCCTCTCCTTTCCTCCTCCAGACTCTGAGACCTTGATTTCCAAAGGAAATGCAATTTTTACTTTCATCAGAGAACATAACTTTGGTCACGTCAACACGTTAGTGGCAGCTCAGCGACATAAGGCTGCTACCTTTCTCCATCTGATGTATAAACACAATAAGGTGTTAGCAGTGATCTGCCAAAGACTTGATCATATTTATTGTTAGAAGATATTTTGTAGAATAAGGAGAGTGGAAGCACAAATGTTCACGAGAAACAAAATTCAAACAACAAATTCAACCAATGTATCACATTTAATAACAAAAGTAGATATAATATTTAGAAATGTAACTAGAAATGAAATCTTCTCTACACCCACAGGATTTTATATTATGTTGTCTTTTTTTTTTTATTCTGTAGAGCGAGGATGATGATGATGATGATAGTGAGGTAGGGGAGTGAGTTTGTCTGCTAACAGAAATGCGTGAACTCATAACTAAAATTTAACCAGATATGATGATATGATGTCATGGTAACAATTATTTTGACAAAGCTAATGAGTAATCTGAGATGAATGTGTGACCCTTATGTGAGTCTCAAAGCTGAAGGCATGGAGGGAGGAAGAGGAGGCTGCATGTTGTTGCCTGCAGTGCTGAGAGAAGTTACAGATGACTCCTGGTGTTCAAAGTTGGCATGCAACAACTAATGGTCACGAGTTTGAAATGACTGCTCTGATTGTACCGCTAACACAACCCCCTGTCATATTATTCTGTTATGGGCCCCTCTTCTCTTTCTCCCCCCCCCACAGAGTGGTAAATTTGGCGGTGCCACCTCAGATGCACAGGAGAGCCAGCCTCAGGGGATCCAGTCTGCTGAAGATGCTGCTGAACACGAGAACATGAAGGCTGTATTAAAAAGTATCCCGCAGGACGGGGAGAGCGGCGCGTCCACAGTGCCGGGCCTTCGAACCCGGACCAGAGCCAGCGCCATCAGGGGTCAGTCTCATGAACAAGTACAGCAGTTTGAATGATCATCTTTCAGGATAGAGATTGGATCAATCTAATCCAGACACGTGCTGGTTACTTTTCTAATAAACCCCGAGCTTTTCATCAAGTCAGTTTAACCATACAGCAACAACAACCATTACTTGAAATACTTTGTTGTCTCCAACTGATCAGTAAATCTTTAGTGTCAACACTTTCAACAAGTTTGACTTTTCTGATTCAGTGACTTTGAAGGTGCCAAAAATATGCCCTATAATTAACTTTTCTTAGATTAACAGAACAGTTTAGATTGTGTTTGAAACTGTTACTCTATATTTAAAGAGACGCTGTATAAAAATCATAAATATCTTACCTGTTGTAGATAGCTACAAAGCTCAACTCTGACTGGTTGGATTATGGCTAATCTAACGTGTGACCAAAGTGGATAGGTGCCATCTTAAAATCATACTAACCTTATACATTTTAAAGCAACAGCCATTTTATAAACATGTACATGACTGTTAATTCTGCATTGCACAATTATTTATAGCACAAAACCATTGCCTCATAGAAGGTTGTGGGTTCAAGCCCATGATTTGGACCTGGGGTCTTTCTGTATGGAATTTGCATGTCCTCATGTTTGCGTGGGTTTTCTCTGTGTACTCCGTTCTTCTCCATCAGTCTAAAAATGTGCATATTTAGGCTGCCTTCAGTTCCAGGCCTCCCTTTCAATTTTTTTTTTTTTTTAATTACAATATATACATTAGACTTCTGTGGTAACCAACTAGAGCAAATAGCGGCAGTAGCATCTAACTGTAGCACTTCAGGTGCAACTTCTGGTACTTCCTGCAGAAATGTTATTGAAATATTCATGTAATTAATTAATGGATGCTTTATTTAGCCCTAAGTTAATTAAGTAAAATGAAACTATTGGCAATGTAAAGATTTATAACGTAGTGACTGCATGAACCACAACGTTTTGAGAACGGAGTTTTAAAACAGCAGTAATCCACTTTGGTTTAAGCCCCAGATGGACAAGTAGTCAGCTCTTCAGTCCTGTAAACTATTTTTCTAAATTAGGTTTTTCACAAATGTCTGTAACAAATAAGACTGTTCATCTTTCCACAGAACATCCCCTCAGGATCTGAACTACTCGTCTTGTCTATTCTGCCACTACATTATGTATGTTTGAACTAACTGTTGCAGGACGTCTTGCTCCGTGGTGCTCTGTCAGTGAAGACCCAATAAACTGCACAGACGACACAGCTGACGAGATCATGGAGCGGATCGTCCGATCTGCCACTCAGGGGCCCAGCCAGCGGGCACAACCTCGAGAGAGAAGACGATCCAGAGCAAACCGGAAATCACGTGAGTCTTCTTGTTTTTATTTAATGCTGCATGTAAAAAAAAACCAAGTAAATAAAAGTTGATCCCCTTCATTTTGTTTCTTCTTCTTTCGCTCCACAGTAAGGAGGACTCTGAAGAGCGGTCTGACCACTGAGGAGGCGAACGCTCTCGGCTTGTCCAGCGGTTCAGAGATGCAGGTGTGAGCCGGATGTGGATCCTGCTGGACATCAAGACGCCTGTAGGCCCTTTCACTGCCCCCACCCTCTCCAAACTGGAACCCCACTCAACCGTTCTGGCTTGGGTTGAACACCCTCCTACCAGCTGCGATGAGTCGAGCTCATCTAACGTGTTTGGTGATGGGCTTCCTGAAGGAGGACAAAACGTCGAACCAAATCTTAAATCATAAACTGCTGAGCAAGAAAACGAGCACTGCAGTCAAACCACTAAGCTTTGCTTTTGCTGGATGAACGCAGATGTTGTCGCAAAGCTTCTACTGTTGCCATCTTAACGTGACGCACACAGGAAGACCAGTACTGAGGAAGGGGGTGCATGTGACCAAGGATGGAGGGCATCAACTGATTCTTCAGTCTCTGTGGTCTTGACCCGACCCTGAGGACTAGAAGCGTGGTGGACACCGAGCCTTTGGGAGACTGTCTGCAGCTTCACGCTGAGCTAAAACACATTACGTCTATTGAATAGATTTGTGCTGAAGGTTTTTCTGATAAATACTACTGGGGTACTTTTGTGTTTCATCTTGCTAAAGAAGGTGCTAAAATAAACAATTGCACTGGATGTAAAATGTTGGGTGTCATTGGAACGTGTGATCCTTGACACTGATGAACCTCTGCTCATCAATAATCAGCTGTTCAACAGCTTTATTTTTAAATTACATTATTCAAAAAGATTTGTTTACTAATTATTAGAAAAGTTTACCAGTGTATGTTTTTAAAAAGTTAGAGACAGAACATTCAGAATTGCATTCTCCGATCCATAACAGCAGAAAATACTTTGACGGTGTGGGGGCAGTGAGCAATCTTTATAAAGGTTTGTTTTGTATGAGCTGCACATTTCAGAGTGCCTTGCTGAGACCATTATTTATTAAGATGTTTTCAGGGACATGTAGTCACAGGTGTGTGATCTGTGAGGATAATATTTCAGTGTTTTAGATTCAAACATCGTTTTAGGACTAAAGACGTGCTGGAGGTTTTTTTTTTTTTTTTTACAAATATGAAGACAATAACATACAAAAGTCGCCAACCATCATTTATATTTTGCCTCAAAGCAGAGACTAAGTAAATGTAAAGTGATCTTGAGCAACAGTTCTCCAGATACTCGTTATTCCTTTACTGGTTTCCTTCTCATTTTCATCCATCATCTTTTACCCACTTCTTCCTTTTTTGGGTCGTGGGAGTCACCCTGGACAGGTCGCAACTTGTCCATCACAGGGACACATGGAGACAAACGAGACATTCTCGCTCTCATCTAGGGACAAGTTAGTTATTTTTCAATAGATCTGTGGGGGGGAAACCGGAGTACCCGGAGAAAACACGCATGCACAGAGAGAACATGCAGACGCCACCCAGAAAGGCCCCGGGCCGGGATTTCAACCGGCAACCTTCTCGCAGAGAGGCAACTGTTCTACCAACTGAGTCAGCCTAGTGTTTGTTTGTTGTTAGGATGCCTAACAGACCAGTGGGACCATCTTGACGTGACCGATAGCTTCATTTTTCAGAATGGCATTTCATAAAGACAGCACCAGTGCAGTCCAGTCTTACCAGTATGAAAACAAGCACACAACAACAATCTCAGCATTGGGCTGGTCTGAACCTCAGCGTCACTGAAGGACAAAACATGTAAGAAAACAGCTTCTAGCAGCCTGGAGAACTATTCCACAAGAGTACCAAAAGAAATTCACAAATAGTTGCGGTGTGAAAGTGTTTGATCTCACTGTGATGTGATCAAATGATTAAACTGATATTCAAGCTTAGAATTCATTTTGCCACACAAACCGTATGGTTATGTTTGAATGTACCCATTTTTTGTAGCAAAATATATATATTTTTTTTAAATGAGGGGTGGCTCAAGCCTTTTGCACAGTACAATATAATTACAAACATTAGATTTGTGATGTATATGGATAACTTTTGTTTTAAACAAAATGTGCATCTGTATTGTGAACTGAGCCCGTTTAACTCCGTTGTTCCATCTAGTTTTGAGCTTTAACTCATTCTGACTGAATTTCAAACAAAGCTTCACTGTGACGGAGTTAAGAGGAAAAACATGTACGCGTAGTGTTCAAGTAGAATGGCACCAGCACTACATTCTGTAAGAATTTACTGGAACTGAATCAGCACCTTAAGACTCAACACGTAGCATCCCACACAAATGAAGATACCAGGACTGGACTGGATATTAGGAACAATAAGAAATGTACGGAAATGCTGTATAATGTACATCTTTTTTTCCTCTCCTTCTTGTGGTAAAGTGTATTACAGTCTAAACGCAGTGTTATTCTAATTTAAGAAAAGTCAGCCATGCATGGTTTAAAAGCATCACCTCTGCTTGATACAAAGAGATTCACATTGATTCTCAGAGCTGGAAGACTTATGTGCACTTTGAACCTTTTTTTTGGTCAAATAATTAAATTTAGCAGCAAACGCATCATATTTTCTCCTCAGCCCATTACAAACTGCTGCCTGTGCCATAATCCACTGAGGCTTCTCGCTCCTACGGCCACATCGTCTGTGCAAGTTCGAATAAAAAGGCTCATCAAAACACTTTTTGACTTTCTTTTAATTGTCCTTCAATTGCATTGGTTTGTCAAAAAGTGACACTTTCTTCTGAGGGGAAAAAAAAATAAAAAATTAATGTGACACTGTGAAAGAAGAAAAAGCAAGCAAAACATATAAGCTTTATTCTTTCAATCCACAAACCCCGCTTTAAGTCACTTTACGTTGAAGAGCATTGACGACAATCACACCGTATGGTTTGTGTGGCGTTTCCATGTGGACGTCACACAAAGCTCATGTGGTCTTGATTAGGATAGTCATATGTCCAAGTATTATGGATCTAAATGCAATTAAGTTTGCCTTGAATAAAGAGAAGAAAGCTCATTGTGAAGAAGCAAGGCGGGAAGCGTAGGAACTACAAATGAGCATCAAATTAAAAAAAAGTTGGCCGAGCCAGTCTCAGCAAATCCAGTGCAACCAATCTGCTTTATTCTATCTGAAACTGATAAGCATGAGCACACCATAATCTCATTTGTATTTCCTGATTAATCAAAATTTTTCTATGTGCGCTTTCCCTGAACAATTACTTTTGCACAGTACCTAGTAGCTGTATAGATAAATTACAAAAAACGAGTCTTCCCTTTCCACTGGACATGGTTTCTTTTGTAAAACCCCTGAATTCACAATAGGCTTATGCAGTTTGTCATCTTATATTGCTACATTTTAAACAAAGGAACTCTTCGTTTTTGCATATATTCTTAGGTTTGTAGTTTGGTGTGCAACCTCACCCATCATATCAGTTGTTTTCTGAACTAGCACCACGAGACAAACTCCTGAACACTCAGAAGCCAAGTGTTTAAAGTATATTTTGAAAATGGTACATTGCAAATGTTGGATCTTTTTTTTTTTTTTTTTTTAAAGAAAGGATGTAAACACTAATTATTACTAACACACAAAGCTGATCCTAAATCAACACAGATGAGCGAGGCTGGATCATTTCAATCGGTCATGTTGTCCAGGGTTCGGGTTGCTGTGCAGGACTGACACAACGATGCACTGTTAGATCTGGCTTTAATTACCATTTATTTAAAAAATAAAAGCTTGCATCTTTACTGCATGCTCACAATTCAAGATGCCCTCTAGAATTAAAAAGGGGGTGAAGTTTGGAGTTTAAAAAGTTTATATAAAAATGAGTACCCAAATTATAGCTTTTGTGAGACAGTTTTGTAAAATGTCATGAAAAATAACTGTTTTTATTATAGTTACTTGTGAAGGTATGACAGCATATAGCACCAGCTTATAGATCATGCCAAGCCTTGGGTTTGGTCTAAAGAGCAAATCTGTGCTGCGCTAAAGTGTAACGCAGACAGCGGTGAGACAAACTGACAAATCTTAGAAGAAAAAAGTGCCACTCCAGTCCCACGCTCACTTCCCAGACTCCAGACTCTTTCTAAAACCACAGTACACATTTCCAATCTAAGACAACTGATGGGGGGCTTCGAGCATTTCCATGAGGAACGTGTCAATTGGCGTGTCACCGATCAGTTTGAAGAAAAAAAGATGCTCCAAGCACTTCAAGCCAATGGATCGTAGCGCTGGCAGTCTGAGGAGGAGCTTAGCAAACCTGCAGAGAAAATAGTTGTTTTTCCCCCATTCTTTTGTCAACAAATGCATCTGACCAGTTATCAAAGCTCGTCACAGCTGAGCACGTTTACCTTCCCTGCTGCTCTGGATACTTCTGTTTGCAATAAGCTTCCAGTGATGCATAGACCTTTTCTCTAAGCAGCTCCACCTCCGTTGTGCTGGAGAGTCCTTTCGCATCTGACAGGAATATCAGAGCAGTGTTTTAAACAGGGAATAAACAACAAACAATCATTTTAGTTTATGTAAAGAAAGAAATGATGCTACCTGGGTTAAACAGGACTATCGCACGGAGACAGCCCAGCTCTGTTTTGTCCATTTGCATATCTCTCATTTTGTTAACAAGCTCAGTAAGAACCCTGTTATTTTCAACAAAAAGTTTCAGTATAAATCACAAGCAGAAGATTTACATATGTAGTTGTTAAGAACAAAACTTTGTTGGAAATGTGGAAGACTACCTGTCAAATATGGCACCAACTTCTGCACTCTGCACATTCTCCCTGTAATGAAGAGCAACATTAGAAACTGCACAAACAAACACTATTTACGGACGACTTCAATACCATACCATACCACTTTATTTATAAAGCACTTAAAACAGCAACAAGGCCAACCAAAGTGCTGTACAGACAAAACAACAGGTAACACACAAAGCAAAATACAAAATGAGGTAAATCAGAATATAGACATAAAAACGATGCAGATAATGACGACAAACCAGTGTGGAGCATACAGGATCAAAATACAGATCATCTGGTGTTGAAAGCTACTGAATAGTAGTGAGTTTTTAAACGAGACTCGAAAACCAAGAGGGAGGGGGCCTTTCTGACAAGCAGAGGTAACTCGTTCCAAAGTCTTGGTCCTGCTACAGAGAAGGCCCTGTCACCTCTGCGCTTAAGACGAGTTACCTCTGCGCTTAAGACGAGTTCCTGGAACTGTGAGGAGCAACGGGTCCGCTGACCTCAGGGAACGTGGTGGGACATACAGTTGTAGCAAATCAGAGAGATGGGGG
>NC_056502.1:22117404-22121804 GCF_014905685.2 Nematolebias whitei
CATGAGTATTTTGAACTGGATTTGAAAGTGAACCGGTAACCAGTGCAGTGAGGCCAAAACTGGTGTAATGTGCTCTCTTTTGCCTGTACTGGTTAAAAATTGGGCTGCTGCATTCTGGACCAGTTGTAGTCGTGCAATGGAGGTCTGACTGATACCAAACAGGAGTGAATTGCAGTAATCAAGCCTAGATGTAATGAATGCATGTATTACTGTCTCCAGGTTCTTTTTGGACAATATGGGCTTCAGTTTAGACAGCCGCCTCAGTTGGAAGAAACATGATTTAACAATCATGTTTACATAATTGTTAAGTTTCAGGGAAGGGTCCATTATCACGCCCAGATTAGTGACTCTTTGTTTTTCTGACAGGGTTAGAGCGGAGAGGTCGATGCAGTGGTTTGTGATTGTGTCGTTGGGAGGGAACAACACGACTTCAGACTTCTTTTCATTGAAACTCAAGAAATTTAAAGCCATCCAGTCCCTGATGTCAGCCAGGCAGTTGAGCAGCGGTTGAATAGAGCATGTACCATTGTGTCTTAGGGGGAAGTAAATTTGACAATCATCGGCATAGAAGTGGAAGGGCATGTTGTGTTTCCGGAAAATAGCACCAAGCGGCAGCAGGTATAAAGAGAATAGGAGGGGACCCAGGATGAACCCCTGCGGAACCCCCCATTTAAGCTCTGCGGAACTAAAATCCTTGATGGAGACACAAAAGGATCTGTCAGCGAGGCAAGATCTGAACCAATTGAGGACTGACCTCAATTTGAGTGACAATAAAGTCACTAGGATTTTTAAAAAGCAGACATAAAAGTTTCCCAACGGAATAATCAATGTTTTTCTTCCGGCTGCTCTCTTCTTCACAGTGGCCATGAAAGATTAGGCTTTTTTTGGTTTGTTTTTTAAAACACCGGATGTCCTTCCTGATGCAACCTGGGCTCAGTACCGCAACCTACATTACAAGATTACATTACTACTGTTACAAGACCACCACACTGACCACCAAGCTACCGCAGCGCCCGCGCAGTTAATGAGAAGTTTATTAAAAAGCCTCACATGTGCAGTTGGTAGCTTCTCACTCGCTAAATGTTACAGGACCCTGTGGTCATAGAAAAGATGCTGCTCTTTTTCTGAAGAGTCCCATTTTTCTCTGCTCCAGATTTCTAAAACTGCATCTAATCAAGAAGGATGATGTTAAACCATCATCATGAAAGAAATGTGGATAGAAAGACTTCTCAATTATATGAACATTTAATGAACTCAAGTTGAAAATAAAAAAACTGTAAGACTCAAGACAATTAAAGCATAAAAGCACCATCACGACAAAAAATAAATAAAATCACTGCCTGAAAGAACTTTGTGACATGTAACCAAAGGACCTAACCTGTTCTTGTAAAATGTTTTGACGAGTAAAGTAAAGTCTAAATATGCTGAAGAGTGTGTGTTACTATGACAGTACCTATCAAAAATGGCTCCAACTCCTGCCATGTGTGCACCGTCGCGCTGCAGCTCAGACGCCAAGAGAGCTCCATCTTTCAAAGGAATAGAGCGATGGGAGAACGAAGCAATCAGGAGCTCATTCCACCCTGGCACATAAAAAACAAAAACAAACCAGAAAGAAAACAAAAATATTTGCAAATTTCTTTTTGAAAATTCATTTACAAATAACAGCACTGTGTAATAATTTTCTTCATTTGTAATTTTTTTGTTGTTGTTTAATTTGCAAGATAGCTGTAGCGCTGCAGCATTCAGTACTTGTTAAATCTTATTCTGAACTTTTTAAGAGATGCTCCCTCGTTTTTTTCAAAAGTTTCATGCAGAGATCATTTCTGTACCTGCACGCAGGAGGATGACCTGATCGTCAAGAGGCAGTTCAGAAAAATGAGGGATTCTCTTCGCCCACTCGACCAAAGCAAACAGCTGCTTATCTGCAGTCTGGCAGATGCTGGAAACAGCATCATGGGGCTAAAACAAAAGACGTCAACACACCATGACTTCCTGAAAGCTGGCCCATGAAAAACCTTTGAAATCATAGTTACCATGATTAACACATTCACCTATTAATACACATTTAATGAAATGGTCCAACAACTCACAGAGTTCCCTGCAGAGCCTCCATCAGAGTGAAGCTCAGTCCTCAAGTCCACAGCCATCTCTGCCTCCAGGATCTTCTCCACAGGCATCTCGTCGTTCACTCCAACGGTGAACTCCAGCTCTCCTTCACGCTCCCGGTTCCTCTGACGCTCCTCCTGGACCGCTGCATCGGGCAGAGCGCACAGAAACAGAATGGAAACGTGTGAATTTTAGACAGTTCGAATGCTCTCCTCTCCACAGGACTGCTGCTGCTCAGAAATGTATTTAGTTAAACTGTTTACCCCGACAGTATCTCAGAATATCTTTTAAAGTGTTGTGCTTCATAGTCAGCTAATTTTCCATGTTTAGCCAGATAGTGAAATAAAAAATAAAACAAAAACAATAAAATCACTGAATTAGATCTTCATTCAGGATCAGGTCATGGAGGCCGTCTCAAGCTGTTTTTCATAAATGCATTTTAAAAACAGCAATAAAATTTAACAGAAACGCTTTAAAACTGTAGCAAACAAAGAGGGAAATTTCAGGATTACTTTTTGCAATATTGTCTAAGCAATCTAGAATCCACCATATAATAATTAAAGTACTGAGAACTTCTTATCTAATTTTTTTTGCAAGTGATCAGTAAAAACAACTTCTGTAGATTGTGTTGTGCAGCAAGACAATAGTAAATTGAGTAAAACAATATTTACTAAAAACAAATGCTGTGCTTACGTGCATGGTTCTGTTACAATGCAACCTCAAATGACCTTAATTTTTTTTTTTTTCGTGACCACAGGATGACCTTTGACAGAGTTATTTAAGGAATAGGAAGCCACTAGTTACGTAACTGAGGGTTAAAGTTCTTGTTGCTGAATGAAACATTAACTACAGAAAGCTGCCAATAGATGGCTCCGAAAACCATCAGGTTTATCTTTAAGATTTGAAGCCTTATAAGAAATAAATTAACTATTCAAACATAACAGTTGGTTAAAACTTTACGTTCTGATTTCTCCTGAAAAGGGACTCTGTAGCACATTGTCATTTAATATCTCTGTGAGAACAGACACTAACACAAACCTGCTGCTGGACTGAAAAGTGTGCAGACTCCGTCTCTCAACACACAACCTAATTTAAAGCTTCTTGTAAGAACTGAATGCCATGCAACATACTGTGCTCCTATGATGTTTCATGCTGACCTTTATGGTCTTTACTAAAATGTGAGCTGTTGTATGGTTGCTGCGTCGACAAACTCAATCCATCAGATTTTCCACACATTTTCACAAACTCAGCACAGAACTACCTAGCAGAGCAGTCCATCATCACAAAGCACTAAAACGCAACAGTCCTCATGTTTTTGTTTGTTTGTTTTGCTCAAGAGCTGAAAATAAAACATTTATCATAAGCTTTACATTTCTATAGATAAATGTTAAAATATTTCCACATTTTAAATGACCACCATCCCTTATTTTGGGTTGTCTTAGTTTTTTTTGTTTATCACTTTTGAAAGATGGAGGAAAGGGTCAAATTGGAGTAAAGAAGAAACAGAGAGGAGTTACTTTAATGGCCAGCCCCAAACTGTTGTCCTGTTTTCGTGACAGTCTATGTCAACATCAAGACTACCCAGAAACTGTCCACTGCTCCAAAGCTATTTCCACTATTTCACTGAGTGCATAAATTGACAAAATCTGGAACATTAAAATATAATTAATGCCTATGCACTTAATAAAAATCTCCCACCTATGCCACTTTGGTAAAACTGTGTGCAATATGCTCCTTTAAAAGCCATTAGAAAGTCTTTTGTATGGCGCTTTTGGCTGCATACCTTCTCTCTTCATACCCATAGCCAGGCACTTCTGGTAGCGGCAGTACTGGCAGCGATTGCGCTGGCGTTTGTCCACCAGGCACTCTTTGTTATCCCTGCAGGTGTAGCTCAGGTCTTTGCGTACAGTTCGTTTAAAGAAACCTTTGCAACCTTCACAGCTGTACACTCCGTAGTGCTTGCCTAGAAAAAATACACACACAAACAAAAAAAAGATAAATTATCTAAATGAACTGTAAAAGAAAGGCAACAAGCTAATAAACAAGTTTCAATTTACAATAATGAGTGAAACCCATTATATAAAATATTTAGAAGCAATCTATGAAATGCTGTCTTTAGATAGTTCACGCACCAGAAGAGCGGTCACCACAGATCACACACAGTCGTTTCTGGGATGTCATTACTCCTGGGCTTGGGCTCTGCAGGGGCCTGAGGCCAAATGGAGGTTTAATATCTTCTGAGCTGCTGACTGAATGCATCCCTGATACAGGTGCTGAAGAAGAGATCTTAATAC
>NC_056502.1:22121904-22124233 GCF_014905685.2 Nematolebias whitei
ATATATATATATATATATATATATATATATATATATATATACTGTTTCTACACAACAAGACTAGAGGAAAATTATTTTATTCTTATGTATGTATAATTTATATAGTTTAAAAAAAGGACTAGTACTGTCTAATAACAGCGGTATATGATAACACACTAATTGGGTACATCTTTAGGTATGTCCATGCGGTATGGTAATTACTTGACTGCTGTTGATAGGTCCAAATCCCAGAGAGGGAGAAACCACGGGGGAGTTGAGAGTGGGACTGATCACAGAAAAAGGAGAACCTAAGATGCTGCTGGGGCTGTTGGAGGCTGAGCTGTTCAGCTGCTGTGTGGACATGGCTTGTAAGCTCCCCGCTGAAGATAATGATGTCCCCGTATGAAGGATATTAGTCTGCAGGTGACATGAGAGGGTATGTAAAACAGCACATGCAGTTTAATTACAAAGATCGGACTTCTTATGAATGTGTGGTACAAGCTGAGCTAAAACAATCCCAGAATTAAGCTTAGCTCTCTAGAAGTCCAGCTGTCAAAGGACATGTCTCACATTAGGCTAAAACCAGAAACAATGATAGCTATAAACCAGTGCACAGAGGACACTAAGAATTGAAGTAACAGTCACGTTTTCCACACAACATTGAACTCAAGGCTCAAGTTTTGTCCCACAAATATTTACTTAACAGGCCAAATGACAGGGGCTGCGATACTAACATTGTGTTTGCTCCAATCAAAAACATGACAAGAAAACTGACTTGTACCGCATAATTGTACATGTTTAAGTGTGCAGCAATGAACCTCATTTAAACCTAAATAGTGTATACAATATGTTTTGCAGTAGGGTCTTTTGTATCGTATGGCAACAATCACGCTCGCTAAGAGTTGCTAAATAAATACGCAATAACATTAAGCAATAAAATCCTACAAAACGGGATTATTCATGTCAAAAATGGCAAACGCAAACTCATTTGCAAGTGTTCCCACACCAATAATTTCACAGTATCACATTAGAAACCAGTAATTATAGTTTATTGCTTTCGGTTGCTTAAACGAATGGCTGCGAAAAGCATGACTGCTCACAGGCTGCACTAGCGTTAGCTGCGTTAATTATAACACATCCAAAATTATACATAGCTATCTCTAAAAGCTAAAGCAAGCGTCAGCATAAATCGTTCTGTAGGTTTAAAAGGTCAAAAGAACAATGAAACAAATCGAACCAACCAGAGCATTTCCCTAAATGCTAAGATTAGTTTGGATTAATGCTACGTTAGCTACAGCAGCTAGCATTAGCCGGATGCTCACTGATAGCTAGCGAAAAGTGTTAACCCACGGCTCTTAAATTCGCATTTACGTACCATACACACTTTCGACTCATCGTTGAAACCCACCTCACTTCATCTTTTTTGCCACCTAGAAAGCGCTAGACAAAAGCCCGACATTCAGTTCAGTTTACTTCGCTCTGACGGTGTTGTTGTTTACAGGCCATGTTGGCTCAGCGCCATTTACCACCAGAGCCAAAATGTCTCATGGGACCACCCATAACAACGCTGTCATGTGACACCGACCACGTTCGGCTTATTTCCGACAAGTTCAAACTCAGTCCAGTTTAACCTTACACATTGATCGGTATTAGGTACGCTTTCCAAAAATACGCAACATTAGAAAAACATCAGTGGGATGATCTGCTCTGATTACTTATGTACCAGGAAATGATCAAAGTTGCATTCCTATTGTCAGATAAATGCAACTACAGTAGGTGATTGTTGTGATGTGGCAGAACAATATGTCAGTAACATAGACAATAATAATGCATTTAAACAAAAATCATTTGTGCTTTTTGTTTATTTAATTGAACCTTGTGGCATATTTAATCAGAACAAATTTCTAGGACAGCCACACCTACAATCAGAGCCGGAATGGTTTTTTGTTTTTTTTGCCTTTGACAGCATTGCACAACCTGTTCTTGCACCACCGATTGGGCTCAGGAAATGTTTATGAAATCCAAAAGATCTCATTCAAGGTTTGTTTTGTTTTAATAAATAAAAAAAAACTGTTAGGAATACCTGAGTTTATAAATGGGTGACAGAATTTGAACCCACTTAAACACAAATACTGTATTTTTCGCATTTTAAAGCTGTGTTGCCTTCAAGTGTTTCAGGATGCAATCAACATTCCATTCGGTTTACAATATATTCATTTAACTTGAAGATTTATGCAGTTGTCATTTGATAATGACAGATGTGGGCAGTGTTTTTTCGCATCAAACCTGAAAAATAAACATACCACACAGTGTGTGTGTGTGTGTGTGTGTGTGTGTGTGTGTGTGTGTG
>NC_056502.1:22124333-22133602 GCF_014905685.2 Nematolebias whitei
TGTGTGTGTGTGTGTGTGTGTGTGTGTGTGTGTGTGTGTGTAGAGAGAGACGGAAAGAAAAAAACTTGACAAACAACTTATCTGAAGCAGTGTTTGAGAACATTTTCACTTTACAAGCTTGGTGGCATTCTTACCATCAACACTGCTGCTCGACGCTGACAGAACCGTGTTTCTGAGTCGTAATGGATCGTTTTAAAATATTGTATTAGGCAGAATCATATACGTTATTTATTTTTATTCTCTGAGGTTCAATTTACTGCCATGAATGAAAAGAGGCTCCTTGGGATGAAAAGGACTTCACTTCTACCTTTGATTTTTCTCTCAGGTTTGCATTGCCCACACTTTTCAGTGCTGTATGTTGGTTTCGAGATATCACATGTATAAATTAAGATAAGAATATTGAAGTATTCAAGTCATTGTAGCAACTTTTAGATGTTTGTTGGAGCTCAGACAGTTGTTAATTATTTTTTCAGTGTTTTGCCCGTTCTCAGTGGACTCTGGAGAATTTGAATTTGTTGAAGAGCAAATGAAGTATGAAGATGCAAGGAGCTACTGCAGAGAAAAAGACTCCGATTTGGTCACAATTCACAACTCAGCAGAAATGGATGAATTGCAAATTAAGTATTCAAACAAGAATGAAATTGCCTGGATAGGACTGGAGTTTGGAGGTGATTGGATATTGCACTGGTCTCAGCCTGATCATAATTCAAACTATTCAAACTGGTCCGAAGAGCTACAAATGAAAAGTGAGGAAGTGTGTGTATCAATGAATGAAAATGGCACGTGGTTTGAAAACGACTGTGAAACTCAACTAAGCTTCGTCTGTTATAGTAAGTAAAATGGACACACTTCAGTACTTTAAATGGCAAAAACATTCAAATAAAACGCAAAACAGCATTTCATTTCCCATTATCTTTCAGACAATAGTGATGCCAGGAATTATACCTTTGTTGAAGAGCCCAAAACCTGGAGAGACGCTGAAAGTCACTGCTGGAATTTCTCGTCTTATCTAGTTAGCATACAGTCGGAAGAAGAAAACAGAGCTATTGTTAGCTTAGCAGCGTTTCAAAACGTATGGATCGGCTTCTTCATAGATCGCTGGAAGTGGTCAGATGGGAGTAACTCACCATTCCGTTCCTGGGGGACTGGTCAACCACAAAATCCAACCAGTAAAAAGTGTGTTGCTGCTAGATTTGATAAAGACGATTTGTGGGACAATCGGAATTGCAATAACCCCAACAGGTTCATTTGTTATGGCAAGTAGCTTTCCCTTACCTACAGACTATACAGAAATGGTTTTAAACTGATCTGTTTTGAAATCTTGCACAAAACAGGAAAAAATAAAGCATCCATCTCTTTATTCTTACCTTTGCAGCACAGAAATCAACTCCAGCAACGAGCAGTTCCCAAACTACGCTAGCGAGCCTAACAACCGATCAGCTGTTAACAAATATGACAACTATTTTACAGAACTCATCCCAAGGGTTCACAGCAGCTGAACAACTGAACACTACAAATGTTACAACCACAGCTTCAACAACTTCAAGTGGACTGACAATGGCAAATACCACTAAGTTTGTGTCACGTCCCTCAAGCACTGAGCTCAACAATATTGGTACAGAAATGACGGTGACGCCCACACAACAGCACCCAACACCTACAGTCAATGTGAGCACAAGCAGTGCATCCACACTAACAACGCAGGGAACATCAGCTCAGACAACAACAGCAACCTCCACCAGTCACAGTTTGCAACCAGGTAAGTTGAAAATATTACACATCTCCCTAGTTATTTTTGCACAGATCTAAAGAAAAATGTCAAATTAATTCCATCTTTTCTTGTTTTCTTGAAGAAAACCTGATACTAATCCAGAAAAACATGACATGGATTGAAGCTTTGAGTTACTGCAGGGAGCACTACTTTGACTTTGTCCACATCACCAGCAAAGACATTCAGGACAAGGTGGCTCAGAAGGCGAAGGGTGCCACATCCTCCTATGTGTGGCTTGGCCTACGCTACAGCTGCAACTTTAAATTTTGGTTCTGGGCCGGGTCGACTTCTGGCTGTTACCAGAACTGGATTCCTGGGCAGGGTCCTGAAAGGGTCTACGAGTGTGGTTTCAGCGGTGCCATTGAGGCCACTGGGAGGCAGCAGTGGACTGGCTTACCTGAAACAGAAGAACTGAATTTTATCTGCATTACATGTGCTGGATGAGAGTGGACTGCAGTGACACTTGAAAAGGCAAAGTGTTGAAGTTTTGAAGAAGCGTGACATGTTTGTGTTGATTGCACATCTTCTGATGTCCTCGCAGTGTTTTCAGAAGTATTTGAACAAGCCAGAAAACTTGATAGGACTTTAAATGAGTCATTAGGGCTGTTGAACTCATGGCACAGTGTCATACAGCCTTAAGGTATTGTTGAGACTGAATGTCGTTAAATATGAAAGATGTTCCGCGTACGTGCACACAGTCACGGTCAATGAGTATTATGAGAAAATTCAGGCGTGGCAATTTGCATATTAAACTCTTAGATCATTTTAACTATTATAACCTCAGACCGCAAGAGCTTTTCCCGTTTCACTAAGCTGACTCACCTTCACTGGCAATTCCTCAGGAAAAAAAAAAAAAACAATTTTACTGAATCATAACAGAAAGTACTTTGAAACAATTGAGACGCTGAAACTTTTTCAATAGAGTGAACAGAATTTGATTTTTGTCTTTTTCAATGTGTTTAACAGAAAATCTGTATATTTTAACAGCTATAATTTAAATATGTGAACATGTGTTATTTTTTACTGTTATTGTGACACCTTCAATGGCACAATTAAAACTACAATAATTCTACATTCTGGTAAATCCCACTTGTTTGCTGGCACAACTTAGTGAGAAACACATCATTGAATGTGAAAGGATGTAGTGTGAAAATGTATACACTAAACAACACATACTGTGCTCACATACCGCAAGGTATAAAAAGAAAACACAGTCGTGGGAGAAAAGTCCACCCTCTTTCAGTTCAATGGTTTCAGGACACAGTGGTGGGCACAGCTAACCAAAAAGTTAGCTTTGCTAACCCATATTCCACTAACTAAAAAAATGAGCACTTCAGTCAGGCTGAGGTCTTGTCTGGACATTGTTGCACCTTGATTCATTTCTTATTCAGCTATTCTGACCCACACTTCAGCTGACAGTCAGACGACCTTACATGAAACTTGAAAATACTTTTGCTTACAGAGGAGTTCATGGATGACTCCATGACAGCAAGGTGCCCAAGTCATGTGACTGCAAAACAAGCCCGAATCATCTCCCTTCCTCCACCATGCTTAAAGTGTTCATGCTGATATGTTGTGTTTGGTTTACATCAAACATGGTGCTGGGCATCAGGGATAAACACTTGTACTGCACTTTGTCTCATTTAACCATAAAACATTGTGATTCATTCATATGCAACTAATTGTTCAGTTATGAACTTTAACCTTTACCCTGCTAACTGAGACCTGTAGAATCTGAGATGTAGCTCTTGTTTTATTCATTTTATTTTTTAATTTATCTGGAAATTGCACATTATGACTTTGGGGTAAATTTAGGGTGTAATGTCAACCCAGGGGAAGATTGAAAACTGTCATACATGTTTTCCACTTGCAAATAATCTTTCTCAAACGTATGAACTGCTATCTGTTTGGCCATATAATGCTTCCAAGATGGGTGGACAGTAACACATGCTTCTTTAAGCTCATTGCTGTTTCCTGACATTGTGTTAATCTGACTTGTGGATCATCATTGAAACAGATGCACTTGATCAGCAGCACTAGCCTGCTACTTTCCTTCTTAATCTTATGTATAAGCAAGAGTGCATTTAGTTTTCACTAAACAGCTTTTACATTTTGTTTTTGTTTAATAAATAATGACGGGGTGGAATATGTTATGGGATTTTGTACACTTGAGGTTAAATTGAAATGATCTTAGAACCTGATAAAGAGCAGATTATTTAACATGTTCTGATCCATGAAACCTTAAAATTCAAAGAGGGTAGACTTGACTTTTTCCATGATTTTATTTAAACTGTGAAATAAAGTACCTACTAAGGTATTTGCTTAAACGAAAGTAGGTAATAAATGTCTCTGAAATTCAGTTTTTCTCTACATCAAGCTGATAATCAGTTTAAATGTAAATTACTCTGCAACAATTTTGTATATATGCATGGCATTGTTTTTTTGTTTGTTTGTTTGGTGGGTTTAAAATATTCCATGGTGTCAATGAAGACATAATATTGCACCCATGAATTACTAAAGGAGGGCTGAGATGGGGAAGAGGCAGGGCAGCTGACTGGGGAGTGGAGACCAGAAAGGTGTGATTCGACTCCCAGCCATTTCCACATGCCGTGGGGTCTCTGAGCAAGACACCCAATCCCCAATTGCTCTCTGGGCGCTCACATCGCTGCCCATTGCTCCACCTGGGTGTCTCTCAGATGTGACGGGTTAAATGCAAAGAATTGATTTTGCCATTGTATGGGAACATACAATGATGACAATCTTACACTTCCCTTCCCTCCCTAAAGGTGCAGCGGTTGGCAAAATGGTGCGCCAACAACCTGTCACTCAATACCAGGAAAACCAAGGAGGTGGTAGAGCTGGGCCATATCATAACGTTCACAATAATACCAGTAAAAAAAGCTTGCCTGGGAAAACAAATTATAAATAAATTATATCATGATATGCTAATTTCATGACGTAAATATGTTAGTGTTTCCCCTACTATTATACAACCAGGGTGCCCCGACCCGTTAACAGAACCGAGCACGCCAAGCTACCGAACCATCCATCCATCCATCCATACATACATACATACATACATACATCCATACATCCATACATACATACATACATACATACATACATACATCCATCCATACATCCATCCATACATACATACATACATCCATACATCCATACATACATACATACATACATACATCCATCCATCCATACATCCATCCATCCATCCATCCATACATACATACATACATACATCCATCCATACATACATACATACATACATACATACATACATACATACATACATACATACATACATACATACATTATCTTTACCCGCTTCTTCTTCCATTTCGAGTCATGGGGGTCGCTGGTGCCCATTTCCAGCCATCACTGTGCAAGCGGCGGGGGGACACCCTGGACAGGTTGCAAGTCCATCACAGGGCCCATTAAATTCTCTAAGTGCAATAATCCTCTAGTGCAATATATTCAGTCTGCTTCCACTACCTCACCTGTATTTGTCTGACCAGCATGTCTGTTTTCAGAACTGATGTTTCTTGTCTTTACTGTTTACACTGAATTGTTGTTGTCTTTTTTTAAATGAATACACTGTCAGTTTAGGCACCTTTAATTTCATTGTTCAGGCTGGGCAGTGACAATAAAGACTATTCTATTCTATTCTAAAGCATCTTTTGTAAATGGAAAGAGTATTGTCACATATCAGTTACTACGGATCATTACACAACTGTGTTTAGATTGATTCCCCTCAAAAATGCATTATTCAACAAGCCTCCCTCCAGTTCAATGTTAAAGTTTCTTTGGGTCCAGCCAGTCAGTCCTGGATCTGTCCCTCTCCTTCTTTTCTCACCCTCAACTTCTCTTGTGTGCTGTCCAGCTAGCTCTGACCTTTGACCCCTCCATCCTCATCCCTGACCTATGAGGACATTCCCACGCCACATCCTTTTGTGCATTTATCACCATGCAGACCCCAGGCCGCTCCCTCTGAGTTTTAGAGATTCTGGCTGAGCGTAATTCATCTCCAACTGGATCAGTATGATGCAACCTAATTTGACATGAGCTCAATTCAAGTATGAGATTGAGCTAAAATTAGATTAAAAAAATAAATAAATAAAAAGTGAGCAAACAACAAATACAAAGAAAATAAAACCAAGTTTATTATACATGCACCTGTCTGACATATGGTTAAATTCAGGAATACAAGATTTATGAAATTTAATGAAACATTTTTCTAAAATTAGTGATAAGTGTTTGAAGGGTAAAGCTTGGTAACATATTTTAAAGCTGAAATTCTTAACAGTTGCTATAATTTTTGCCTACACATTTAAAAGTCTAAACTATAACTTTACATTTACAGTATATCAGCTATGCACACGTCTTCTTCTTTCTCATTTTCCTCTGCTTCTACTCCCTTCTCCTCTTTTTCTTTTTTCACTTTCACAGTTAACTGAGGAAACGCAGATTTTCTCCACTGAAGTGCTGTCTCTTAGGTAACCCCACTCCTGCATGTAATGAGGTGGGCAAGAGGACATGGACTGACCAAAAGAACAAGCAGCGGTGGAGGCTGGAGGCAGCATGCAGGAGAGATTACATTACACTGTTTAGATTTTATTTATTTATTTGTATTTTATATGCACATAAGATCTGGACTAATATAATTATTACTGATGATATAAAATGTAAGTATGAAATTATTTGATTTTTACCAAGTTTAGAACTAAACAGAAAATTTTAACGTTCTGAGATTTTAACTTCCTGCCTAGAAAGCATTAAGAGAAATAAATGCATACTATTAATGGGGGGGGGGGGAAGCTACTCGTGGTTTTTATTTTTACGTAAATATATTAACTTGAAGCAAATGCTGAAAAGAAGTTTAAATAATAAAATCATCTTGCTGCACCTGTGTGACCTCATCACCTATAAAATGTGATCAAACCATCTATTTTAAATAATTCCTGGCTTAAATGATAATATTAATGGTTATCCTAAAGTTTGACAGGGAGTCTGGTGTTGATTGTCCAAACGCAATTCTTGTACTTCTCCTTCATATCCAGGAGTTGTGGATGGACATCATGCCCCCAACTCCCATTGACTCCCATTCCATGCCTTACAGCAGCGATCAACTCAGGAAGCAACTGAATGTCATGTAGTTTCTATAATAAGATCCTGTAATTAAATTACTGTAAGAATTAGCTATTAAGCACAACATAAATCTGCATTTATGTTGTGTAACTGATACAGATCTGGTGAGGAAATTCAAATGACTAATTTACTGTTCCATGGCTTTTTTTGTGTCGCCATACCAGCACTGAGCTTCTTATAGAACACAGGCTGCTTTTTCACTTTTTAAACAATTCAACACTCAACTTTAAACCTTTCAGCAACAAAATAACACATAAATTCAGGAGCTTAAGTTGTGTTGTGTCTTCAAATAACAGATATTTTAACAAAGAATCATTTGTCAGCAGCATATTAAGGCACTTGGTTACTAGCAGCCTTTTACAAAAACACTATTTGTTCCCTTCTTTTAGCTGATTGTACAAAATATGTTAAAAATAAATGTTGCACAAGTATAAAAAAAATTTGCACCAAAAAGATAACCAAGAACTATTAGCTAACAACATGGTAATGGTGTCCTTAAACATGGGGAGTAAGTAAACAAAAAAATAATGAAGTAAAAGTGTCAGAAACAATAAATGGAAACCAATACATTTTTGTGGGAGGACAAGCTCCTAGTAGGAAAGTGCATAAGAATTTAATTTAAAATACATATTTTTTAATTATTATTGGTTGTCTTATATGTTGAATCATACTTTTTCGTTTAGGAGCTATTTTTGTGTTTGAGAAATTTATAGTACAAAGATAAATGGATCAACAACAAAATAAAATCTGGATTAAATTGAATTGGGTTCAAAACGTAGGTCTGGTTTTATGAGAGGTTCTTCTTCATTCACCTGTTCAAAATTGCTAAAATAATCAACACTCTGCCTTTGAGCGATGCAAAAAACTAATTTAACCATTTTCTTGCCCAAAATTATAATTTTATATTATCAGGAGGTGAAAAACCTTAGACACCTTCAGCTGGGTCATAAATGTGCATCATATTATTTCAGATTTAGATCTCTGAAGGCTGAACCATAAATGTAAAATTCTTCGAACAGAAAACATTTTAATTTACTAAATGTTGTCAATCTTTATCACAAAATGACTTCATAGTTCCATATTGTCCCAACAGAGCACATTATTATCAGGCTGCTGGTTTGTTTGTACATGCTTCCATTGCTGCCAAAAGGTTTGTGCTTTTTTATTTCCCTTTGCCTAGTAGGCATCTCTGACCTTGTGCTTCTGTGTGTGTCTCTCTGTCCCCATCTCTCCTCCTTCAGCCTGTTGAAACAGATGTGCGCCCATCCTGACCATTCAGCTGGAGGTCTCATTCTGCTGAAGTTCTCCTCTTCAGTGCTGTGCACGCTTAAAACAAGATATACTGTAAATAAAAGCAAAGAGTGTCATTTGTTGGCTTCCTTGGTTTGACATTTTTAAGGCGCTTTATGAATACTACATTGCATTTGACTGTAGTGAATTTTAATTGTATTGAATTAGACTGCAATAAACTGAATTAGCAACAAAAGTTTTTCCGTATGGTATATTTTGTTGTGAATTAGAGCGATATGAATAAACTAAAAAAAAACTAATTAACACAGGTCCCCACCCCGAAAAAGAATAAAACATTTAGGAAACCTGAGGAACAATTGCTATAGCAGCTTAAATAATACCACAAAAGGAAATTGTTTTCTTCCAAGTAAACCATAATGAAATGCGTTTGCAATAATTGTTTAATATCTGACTGATAGGCTTGCAGTTTTGTAGTGTCTTACATGTAAACTGAAAGAAAATGAGTGGAGTATGTCTAAAAGTTGGAATAATCATTTAAAATCAAGTTTGTAAAAGTTTGTTTATGATACAGAAACGTTTGAAACTTGAACTGCTCTTAGAACAAAGTCCATGCTCAATAATCCAGGTATAAAATCCAACATTTTTCAGTCAGGTCATCTGGACAGTTTCTTTTTTTGTGCTGAAACGTTTCACCTTTGATCCGGAAGGCTTCATCAGTCAAGGAAACACACAACAAAACTGATTCTTCCTCCAACAGCTTACTCCAAAGTAGAACAAACCAGTTCTGCTTGTGATAAGATGGTCTCTCTGGTACGCCCCTCCTCCATTGCCGGCCCTCTTCCTTGTTGACAGTCTTGTCAAACTGGTTGAAAACAACAAAGTCCATGTTGGACAACAAACAACAACAACAAAGTCCATGGAACTGCTCTTAGGTTAAACTGTTTCAGTCTCAACCTCAACTCTTTAACCAATACAAACAAAAAATACAAAAAATAAAAACTATTTGAACCAAAGGTCACATTTGGATGTTTTTCTTTTGCCCACCACCAAAGTGGGAAAAACTGGCAATAATGTTTTGGCCCAT
>NC_056502.1:22133702-22153729 GCF_014905685.2 Nematolebias whitei
GAGTTCGACCCAGCGCGCACCGCCACGCGGCGACTGTTTTGAATTGGATTAACTAGTCCCGCCTGCGGCGGGCGTGGGTGAGGGAGAGGGGGGGGGAGGTGTTGTGGGCGTGTGTGTGTGTGTGTTTGTGTCTGTTATCAAAATATCTCGTAAAATACTGGATGAATTTTAATGAAACTTTCAGTGTACTCATTAGATGTACATAACGTTTAACTCTTCTACTGTCCTTGACCCAAGACAGCAGGAGGGGTGACTAGTTAATCCAATTCAAAATGGCCACGACAGCTAATCAGCATTAACAAACACAGAGATGGTTATAACTAAGTTAAATTTTCAGATACTGAACTCACATTTCAGGTGTCATGTAGAAGAAGAAGAAAGTCGTCTTCAACCACATACCACACACTAACTGATTGTGCAGGACTTTGGTTAAATTACACAGTGCTTAACAAAATATCTCATGAACAAATAAACTGATTTTACACACACTTTGAGAAAATAGTTATTGAATGAATATTAACATCTAATTAACTTTTGAAGCCAACTGATTTCAAGATGGCCACCTATTAATTTAATTCAGTTCAGTTTATTTACAGCACCAAGTCACAATAGAAGTTGTCTCAAGGCACTGAACAGAAACATGCACATACAAAAGCCAATTAGTAAGACTATCTATCTGAGGAAGGAAGCCAGCAGGAGCGTTGACGCTTCACTTCGTCACAGTCTCCCAACTGGAGCAAGCACAAAGGCAACAGTGGAAAGGAAAAACTCCCTTTTAACAGGAAGAAACCTCCAGCAGAACCAGGCTCAGGACAAGCGGCCATCTGCTTCGACCGGATGGGCTTGAGAGGACAGGAAGGAGACACAAACGAACACAGAACAGCAGGTCCAGATGCAGGTGCAGGTGTACCCCCTATTGGAAGAAAGACAAAAACAAACGTCAAGGATAGAAAAAATTACAAATACAAAGCAGGTAGAGTAGAGTAAGTAAAGACAGTAGCATAGTGAAGAAATGTGGTCAGTTTGTCATCCAGCAGTCTAAGCCTATAGCAGCATAACTAAGGGATAGCTCAGGAAACCCAAGCCAACCCTAACTATAGGATTTATTTAAAACGAAAGACTTAAGCCCAGTCTTAAAACTGGACAATGTGTCAGCCTAATGGACAGAAACTGGAAGTTGGTTCCACACGAGAGGAGCCTGATAACTCCTATGTGTCCAGTTTCACTACTTTTTGTTTGACTAAACAGACCTCACTTGTAAATGAGTCTTCTAGGCTCACTTTGACTTATCTGTCTAAATAAAGGTTGAATGATAACTGAAAGATCTTTCTCTCATTATTATTATTAGTCAACTCAACTAGGAAAAAAATGTCTACAACTCAATAAATTGTATAGATGTTGAACAATAACTGGTGTAGTTGTAGCTGAGAGTCATTCGCAACACTAAATGCAACTCATTGTGCAAGACATTTGTTCAAAACTTCAACATTGACTTTTAGAGATTGAAACCACACACACACACACACACACACACACACACACGCACACACGCACGCACGCACGCACACACACACACACACACACATTACTATGAAAGTTTAAAATATGCAGCTGTAATTAGGTAACATAATTAAAATAGTGAAACTGGGTTTAATCTTGTGAAATTACTTCTTACAACATATAACTAAACTTTAATTACATATATTCCCATTAACAAAAAAGTTTTAAAATAGAGTCTAAAAAAAAAAAAAAAAAAGAAACTGTCCAGATGACCCAAGTGATAATTATTGGATTTGGTACCTGGATGATTGAGCATGAACTTTGTTGTTTTACTTATATGAACTTCTCTTAAAGTTTAATTTAAACAGTTCTCTTTCCTAATCTAAATGAAGAACCTTTGATTTCTTGTAAATCACATGATTTAGGGGAAATCGGTCTCACTGCAGAGAGCAGTGAGGAGAGGGTTACAGATTGTGAAACTGAAGTAAACACTTTCCATGCCCTGAGCCAAGCACTGATAAAATAAACAACTATCTGAAGTCAAACATGTCATTCTAAAAACTCCCAAGTTTTACTCTATTTGATAAAATCTATATAACAATTTTCTTTTAAATCAAGTATCAATATAGAAATTTAAATTCTGTGGAGCCACAATACGTTGTTTGTACTTTTTACTGCACATCTGGCACTGACACATTTTCTCCTCAATATTTAGTGCCAACTGGCAAGTGAAGCACAGCACATCTCTTAGAGGAGTGACATCTCCAAGATATTTCTAAGTGTTCTTAGTAGAGAAAACAGAAAGGGCATTGCTCGATCCAACAATTGAGAAATAAAGTGGAGGGGAGGACTTATAAAACCTCAGTTTTTCCAAAGCCTGAGTCAGACTGGGGGAGGCAACAGAAGCTGCAAAATGAAGTGCTGCATTGTCTCAGTACTTCTCCTGATCTCCACTGTGGAGGGCTCAGACAGGTAAATGAACATATAACTGTGAACACTTTATATCTATGTCATAATTTAACTTTTTGTGAGCATTGCCAACTTAGTTAATTATGTGTTTTTATTTACTTTTATGTGACATTTATTACAAATTACACAACTGTCATTTTTATTATGTACTATCATTCTGTTGCTAAGTATAGGTAAAAAAGTAATCTAAATGTTTATGCATAATATCAATTAATGAATGAAACGTTGGTTATGAAATATGCAGCAAAAAGTAAATATCACTTCTCCAAGCAGATTCTTCATCTCAGCCCCCAATGTATTTCATGTGGGTGTGAAAGAGAAAGTGCTTGTCCAGATGGGGGGTAATAATCTGAAGAAACAAGTTACTCTCCACTTGGAGGATGGAAATACCGGGGCACTTATGTCTGCAAAGACAACTACTGAGTGTACTCAAGAAGGGGAACTCAAAACAGTTGAGCTGATGGTATGAAAACAGCTTAATGTATTTTAAAATCCTGAATGAAACGGCATTTGCTTTAATTTCTCATTTCCTCCCTTAAAGATAAACCAGGAGAGTTGGCCAATGATCACAAGTAGAAATTCTCATAAAACGCCCTATCTCAACCTAGTGGCAGTGGTGGCTAACTCCAGTGACAAGAAGATAACAAGGGTCCTGGTTTCAAATCACAGAGGATATATCTTTATCCAGACTGATCAGCCGATGTACAACCCAACACAAAACGGTAATAAATAAATAAAGCCAATAACTTTATATAAAGATAAATGTTCCATAACAGAATTACTAATAAATTCATGTTGAGCATTTTTTTCTCTCAGTAAATTACAGGGTATTCACGCTAGATCACATGTTTAGACCACACGAAGAAACTGTCCACATATCAGTATTTGTGAGTAGTTGAGTTTTATTTGTAGCTTTTGTTCATTAGATATTTTTTAAATAAATAAAACTTTGAAATGTCATTACAAATGATTTAAATGTTTCCTTGCCTGTACAGTAATTATTTTCCTTTGATTTAAAACAGAATGCTGATGGCAATAGGATACTAAAGTCTTTGACAGCTCCAGAAGGAGGGATTATCAGAAGCCATTTTCCCATACCAAGTGTATCAAAGTATGTTAACGTATGTTTTAAAAAACAGACTCACCACATCAAAACCAACATGTGTTTTATTCACACAGAATGGGCACATGGAAGATTACTGCACATTATGAAGATGATGAAGAAAATGCTGCTGTCCGAGAATTCAAAGTGAAAAAATTTGGTAAGTCTAACATATTTTAAGTATTAAACATTTCTTAAAATTAACAAAATATATTTATTTAATATATATATATATAAATGTGTGTGTGTGTGTATAAATAAAAACTGGTTGTGTTATGCACTCTAGTTCTACCAAGCTTTGAAGTTAATATTGAAATGAGGCAGCGTTACATTTTGTTGAACGATGAACAACTTCACTTTACCATTTCAGCAATGTAAGTATTATATTCATTAAACTTACTAAGCTATTAACTTTTTTATGAAAAAAATGCTAAAGTTGTCGCATTGTTTTATAAATGTATAAATCATTTTCCAGCTTCTGCAGGCACAGCTATCTATGTGTCACTAGTCTAATGTATACAAAATTGTTGCCATTGAAAGAGTACGCTTTTCATAATAAGTCTTTCTTATTGGTCATAATCGTTTTGATCAGTTAAGAGTACCCAAACTCTAACCAAATCCATCCATCCATCCATCCATTATCTCCCGCTTATTCCGAAGTCGGGTCGTGGAGGCAGCAACTTGAGCAGGGAGGCCCAGACATCTCTTTCCACAGCCACCTCTTCCAGCTCTTCTGGGAGGATTCCAAGGTGTTCCCAGGTCAACCGAGAGAAATAGTCTCTCCAGCGTGTCCTGGGTCTTCCTCACAGACTCCTCCCAGTAGGAAATGCCCGAAACACATCCCTAGGGAGGTGCCCAGGGAGCATCCTTACCAGATGCTTGAACCACCTCAATTGGCTCCTCTCAATGTGGAGGAGCAGCAGTTCTACTCTGAGTCTCTCCCCGGATAACCAAACTTCTTACCCTATCTCTAAGGGAGAGTCCAGCTACCCTGTGGAGGAAACTCATTTCAACTGCCTGTATCCATGATCTCATTCTTTCGGTCACTACCCAGAGCTCATGACCATAGGTAAGGGTAAGAATGTAAACCGACCTGTAAACAGAGATCTTTGCCTTACAGCTCAGCTCTCTCTTCACCACAACAAACTGGTACAGAGTCCGCAATACTGCAGACGCTGCACCAATCCATCTGTCAATCTCACGCTCCATTCTTCCCTCACTCGTGAACAAAACCCAGAGATACTTGAACTCCTCCACTTGAGGCAAAACTTCACCCTCAACCTGAAGAGCACAATCCACCCTTTTCCGGTTGAGGACCATGGCCTCAGATTTGGAGGTGCTGATTCTCATCCCAGCCGCTTCACACTCGGCTGTGAACCGCTCCAATGAGAGCTGAAGATCACTGCAAGATGAAGCTAACATGACCACATTATCTGCAAAGAGCAGAAATGTAATCCTGAGGCCACCGAACCGGAATCCCTCTTCCCCTGGCTGCAACAAGAAATTCTGTCCATAAAAATTATGAACAGAATTGGTGACAATGGGTAGCTCCAGCGGAGTCCAACTCCCACCCTGAAGAGGTCCGAATTACTACCGGCAATGTGAACCAAACTCTCGCACCGCTTGTATAGGGACTGAACAGCCCGTAATAACGGCCCCCCAATTCCATACTCACGGAGCACACCCCCCCCCCCCCCCCCAATGTACCACGAGGAACACGGTCATATGTCTTTGCCAAGTCCACAAAACACATGTAGACTTAATGGGAAAACTCCCATGGTCCCTCGAAGACCCTAGTGAGGGAAAAGAGTGTTCCATGGCCAGGACGAAACCCACATTGTTTCTCCTGGTTCTGAGGTTCAACCAATGATCAGACTCGCTTTTCCAGTACCCCTGAACAGACCTCAACAGGAAGGCTAAGGAGGGTGATGCCCCTATATATGGAGCACACCCTCCGGTCCCCCTTTTTGAAGAGGGGAACCACCACTCCACCCACCAAAATGGAAGTTGCTAATTTCAGACTCGCTTATCTGAGAGAACTATACTTTTAAGCAATTATGGGGGCCGAGATGGTGTAGAGGCAGGGCAGCCGGCTTGGGACCCGAAAGTCCCAGGTTCGATCCCCAGTCACTGCACATCACGTGGCGTCTCTGGGCAGCACGTCTCATCCCCAAAATGTCCCCCGGGCGCTTTCAATAGCTGCCCACTGCACCACCTGGTGGTGGATGGGTTAAATGCAGAGACTAATTTCGCCATTGTATGGAAACATACAGTGCTGACATTGTGATGACATTATTATTATTATTATTATTAAAAAATATAGTTTTCTTATACAGTAGTGGCAATCTTTTTACGTGGCAACTCAATTTTTCATAGAGACTTTTCTTACACCTAGATGCAGTGAGACACCACAATGGAAGTCAGTACCTCACTTATTTTTCCAAGTTATCCAGCACACAAGGTGTACATATAAGGTGGCAGCCATCTTGAATTTTGACGTGGCAAGCAAATTTTGGACTGGGACCATTTTCACACCAAGATGCAACCACACACCATAATGGAAGATGGTACCTCACTTATTTTTCAACTTTTCCATCTCACAAGATGGATGGACATATATGGTGGCAGCCAGCTTGAATTTTTATGCAGCAACACAGTATTTGATTAGGACCTTTCTTACACCTAGATGCAGCCACACACTAAAATAGAAGTCTGTGCCTTACTTAGTTTTCAAATTATCATGCTCATAACACACAGAGATGGACAGAAGGAAAGTATTTCCAATTCCGAGTTATAGAAGATTCTACAAAGATGGTTCTACAAACCTAAGTCATGGGGTTTAATTAGTTTACTTGCTAAAAAAAAATAGTTTCCGTTAATTGGGCTGTTATACATACTTTTGTGCTGGATAAAACTTGTAATGAAAATAGCCTTAAATCCCCTGTTGATTCTGTAAGTTTGCACACTTATGTCATTTACGTCCTTTGACAGCTCTTTGTTCAGTCAATAATTAATGTTATGGGCAAGTGTGCTTTATGCACATCCATCCATCCATCCATCCATTATCTTTACCCGTTTATTCCATTTTGGGTCACGGGGGTTGCTGGTGCCCATGTCCAGCAATCACTGTGCGAGGGGCGGGGTACACCCTGGACGGGTCGCAAGTCCATCACAGGGCCACATAGAGACAAACGAGACAAACAACCATTCACTCTCTCACTCACACCTAGGGACAATTTAGAGTTACCAATCAGCCTAACATGCATGTTTTTGGTCTGTGGGAGGAAACCGGAGCACCCGGAGAAAACCCACGCATGCACGGAGAGAACATGCAAACTCCACCCAGAAAGGCCCCTGGATCGGGGTTTGAACCAAGGACCTTCTCGCTGAGAGGCAGCAGCTCTACCAGTTGCGCCACCGTGCTGCCCGCTTTATGCACATAAGAAGTTGAAATCAAATACGTCTTATAATGTAATGAAATTAATAAAATGGGAAAACTGTGTTGTTTACAGCAAAATTAATAATAACAAGCTAGTGTTAAAGCCTAATTTCTGAATCACAAGCTTTAAACACTAATGTTGCCATTTTGGTCTATCTCTGCATCTCAGCTTTAATAGTATATTTTTTCTAGGTACTCACATGGTGAGAAAGTTAAAGGGGCTTACCACTGTCAGTTTGGAGTCATAAAAAAAGATGCAGCCTATGATCAAAAAGCGCCTGACTTCATTAAGGGGCTGGAACTGACAGGCTCGGTAAATAAACGTCTATTTCCAATTCATAACAGAGCACATTCAAAATCTGACATGTTCTATTTTTAAATGCTTAATTAAACTACTTAAAACAATATTAATGCATGCATTTTTTACAGGTCCAGGATGGAATTGCAACACTTAATCTTCAATTAGAAAAGATTAATTCAAAAGTAATGGAACAACTGAACCAAACTCTCTCCGACTTGCTGAAAAGAGGATCACAACTCTATGTGGGAGTATTTGTCACCAACATTCAAAGTAAAATAAATAATAATTCCTTCACAGTATATATGTTAATTCCCACTTTTTTCAGGCTCTATATAATATTCCTTATCATTTCTGGTGTATTTTTATTACAGCATGACAGCATTACAATGCCACAAATAGGCCTGACATAGTTACTGGGCTGTTTTCTTTGTTTCCGTGTGGATTGAAACATTTCTAGAAATGGTAATGTAGTATCATGAAAAATATAATTTTAGAAAGACAGTATCCCAGTGTGGACTAAAAACAATGAACTTATTAAGATGTTACTGCAAAAACAATGTAAACATTCTAACAATGTTGAGTCAGCTCTTCTGGATGAGTTCTTCTTTGTTATAATAAGAGCATTATAAGAGGGTAATAACTGCATTAGGATTAAGATTAGGATTGCTGTTATTGTGAGTATCACTCAGCCCTCTGTGAATAGCAAGCACACCAGGGCACAAACCAGTAGAGTGATGGTCCCACTTTTGCATGTGAACAACTAGTTTTGGTGGTCACCTGCAAACTAGAAGGTGCTACTTGTAAGACTGAGTTTGCTTGCAGGTTCTCAGACTGAATAAGGCTTTTGGATAAAAGACAAAACGTTTCAACAAAGAAC
Organism: Nematolebias whitei; assembly: GCF_014905685.2. Classification (NCBI taxonomy): domain Eukaryota; kingdom Metazoa; phylum Chordata; class Actinopteri; order Cyprinodontiformes; family Rivulidae; genus Nematolebias; species Nematolebias whitei. Next base: position 22,141,891 of record NC_056502.1, read on the forward strand.
CCATCCAAAGGATCTGAATCAGCCTTGTTCGATTTATCTACCTGGATTATTGAGCATCAGGATAATGTAAACATTGATTAGGATAACTTAAAGCATTTTCTCTGTAGGATAACAATTTTATTTTATTTATTTATTTATTTTGCTGTAGTTTGTGTGAAGAAAAAAATAGTTATTTGTCTGGTAATGTATTGTCAGAACTCTGCCACAAGCTAATAGACACAGACATTGAAAGAGACATTTTTATTAAGATTACCTACTGCATAGGCTTCTCTAAATTTCAAAAGATGGTACCAGTATTGATTATAGAAAAAAAAAACAAGTGTACTAGAAACAATATGTAAAATTGAGAAAATTAATGTTTTTTTGCACATTTCTTAATTTAGGTGGTGAAATACAACAAGGAGAGGTTTACATTCCAATTATTTCCCAGAAATACGGCATAGATTTGTCTCGAACTCGCTCCTATTTTTCTCCTGGATATCCACTTGATGTAGTGGTATGTCAGAGACTAACAAATGAATAAACTGCTTGTTACATTACCCTTAAGATCATTTCTAAAAGTTTTTTTTTTTTTTTTTAAGGTGGTCATGCGACTCCCAGATGGCACCCCAGCAGCTGATGTGCCAATAAATATTACTGTTACTGCAGACAAATCTTTGCAGATTTGGCAAGGCATCACTGATTCAGACGGGGCTGTTTATTCTGCCTTTAATAATATTCAAGTGGCTGAGATTAAAGTGAAAGTTAGTATTCACAATTTCAGTAAAGTGTTGTATAAAATACACTTTGGTTTAGTTTTATTTGTTTTCACCTTTGTTTTTTCCAGGTGTCAGCAGATGGTGTTCACGAAAGCAAAATTATAAAACGCATTTCATCATCAATTGCCAGCCTTTACATAGCAATTACCAACAAGGTACACTCTGTGAAAGACGTACTTTTTGTGACGTTCAACACAAATGAAGGCCCAAGTCAAGGATATATATACTACATGGTGAGAAACAGTATTAGTGATTGAATATAACACAAGTTTGGAGAAAAATTAAAAACATTCAGTCAAGATTGTTCACTTTTACTGTATCTGTTGCAGATTTTAAGCCGTGGGATCATAATAAAAACCGGCTCACTTCCATTAGGTACATCAGTTAAACAAAAAATACAAATAACAGAGGATATGGTTCCATCTTTCCGCCTGATTGGTTACTATTATGCCACGAATGGTGACATCATAGCTGACTCAGTGTGGGTCGATGTTAGGGATGAATGTGAGATAAAGGTCAAGGTGAGTAAACACAGAAAAAGTACAGCTGGAGCTCATTAAGAGAATAAAGAAATAATCTTACAGAGGTTGACTACATTGAATTAAATGTCATAAGTCGGACCTTTTGTATAATTTCTAATATGCAAAGGTAAAAAAAGAGTGATTTAAAGATGAATGATTAATTTTCAGGTTTCAAACTAACATTATTTTTAAAAAGACTAATCAAAATGGCATATGTTGCAATGATTGCTTTTATATGATTGAATGCCAAAAAATGCTGTTTAGAAATTTAGAATTTCTTGACGCGAGTACTAGATGTATGATTTGTTTATTGTATTACAAAATTACCATATAATTTTGTAAAAATAAAAAACAGTGGCGCAGAGGTTAGAGAGGTGGGCTTGTGATCCGAAGATCGCCGGTTCACGCCCCGGCCCCGACAACATCAAAATTGTGGGTGGAGTAGGTGAAACACCCACACTTGCCCCCACCCTCATTCGCCCCACTCTGGGCCCATAAGCAAGGCCCTTAACCCCCACCATGTGCTCCCTAAACAGGTCTCTCTTGAAAATGAGTTCTCGTGGCTCAATGAGACTAACCTGGATAAATAAAGGCTAAATGAAAAAAAAAATAGTATACACTAATCTTATCAATATGTATATGTATGTATTTATACATGTGTAAATGTATGTACAGTATCTATATACACCAATCTTATTAATACCAATATCTTCATCCAAATTTAGGTAGAACATAAAGGACAGCCTAAGCCTGCAAAAACAACTGTGCTACAACTGGACCTAAATGGTCACTCATCTAAAGTGGCACTGCTGGCTGTGGATAAAGCCTTCTACGGTCTGAACGCTGATAATAAACTTACAGCCAAACAGGTTACATCCCATTTTCATGTTTTCTGTCATTTTAATCATAACACATTTTAGATTGCCTAAGATTTTGCTTTCACTCCCCAGGTATTTTCTACCATGAAGTCATATGACCTTGGCTGTACATACGGTGGAGGATCCAACTCTTCATCAGTCTTTGTAGATGCTGGCCTTTCTTTTGCATCTCAGTCCATGTCAAGTTCAAGGAAAAGTAAGACAGTGAAAACTATCATCCATCCATCCATTATCTTTACCCGCTTCTTTCTTTTCGTGTCGTGGGAGTCACTGATGCCCATGTCCAGCAATCACTGTGCGAGAGGCGGGGGACACCCTGGACAGGTCGCAAGTTCATCACAGGGCCATATAGAGACAAATGAGACAAACAACCATTCACTCTCTCACTCACACTAGGACAATTTAGAGTTACCAATCAGTCTAACATGCATGTTTTTAGCCCATGGGAGGAAACCAGAGCACCCAGAGAAAACCCACACTTGCATGGAGAGAACATGCAAACTCCACCCAGAAAGGTCCTTGGCTGGGATTTGAATTGGCGACCTTCTTGCTGACAGGCAACAGCTCTACCCACTGAGCCACCATGCTGCCCACAGTGGCAACTAGTTGTTTTTAAACATATTTTAATCACCCTAAAACCTAGACCAATTAGTCTTAACTTAATTTTTTTATCAGCTTTTTTAGATTCACAAACAGTAGCAGCTTGGACCTTTTATTTTTTTTAAATGACATGACAATGGCATAGGTTTGTCGTATGGCGAAGCCAGACAAATATTTTGCGCATCCACAGCATTTTCAGTGTATGCCGACGTGTTGCTGACAAGTTGAGCATATTACAGGTATGCAACAGGCAAGATATGCACAAGTTCACACACAGTACACATAAGTAAGATGACAAATGTCAGAAACCAGTTGGGCAATTATGTAGTATATGCCTAACTTATTTCTAACCTATGAGCAACGCACTTCTAACAGATCTGTAACATTTAATATAAAATATGTGTCTTGCTAGTTGAGCAAGAGCTGTGTGTGTAGGAGATACTGAGGTAAGTGCAGAACTGTGGAGGAGAGCCACAAAAACACTGTCATATACTTGTATAAGTTTAGTATCTGCTAGTGACAAGGTATAGATGATAAGTTACTCATATGTTAGATTATTTATTTTTTCAACTAGTTAGCAACATGGTGTATACATCCAAAAGAGGCATCCTCTTTTAGATTCCATCGTTAGTGTATGCCAGCGTGTTGGATAAAATTTTCATACGTCAGCATAAGTTGTCTAAAATGTTATAGTGTGACAGGGCCTTAGGCAGCTTAATGTTCCTGTGACTACGTCTGCACATATTAAGTTTAATTCCCACTGGACAGTAGTCAAATGTTGTGGATGTGGCCACAAGAGGAAAACTGATGACAACGTGAAGACAATATGAATGGTAACCAAAAAGCCCAGAACTATTTCCAAAGAGATTAAAGGCAAACTCCAAGATTAAGGGTCATCAGTTTCTGATCATACCATCTGTTGCTGTTTGAACCAAAGTAGACTTAATGGAAGACAACTAAGTAGGTTGCCAGATCATTAATAAGCAAGACTTGAAATTGCCAGAATGTATATAGACAAGCCACGAAAATAATTGCCTTTGGTCAGATAAGAGGATAATGGGTCTTTTTGGTAACAAGTCATGTTCACAGACCCAAAAAGGAAACATACATAGAAAAGAACATAGTAAGATGAGACATGGAGGAGGTTCGGTCATGTTATGGGGCTCCTTTGCTGCATCTGGCACAGGGTGTCTTGAATCAGTGCAGAATTCAATAAAATATCAAGACTACCAAGGCATTCTGGAGTTAAATGAGCAGCATTAGTGTCAGAGAAAGCTTGGTCTCAGTCACAGGTTATGGGTCCTCCAACAAAATAATTCAATTCAATTCAACCTTTATTTAGACAGATAACTCACATTAATGACTCATCACACAAAGTTAAAAACATCCAAGAACGGCTAAGAACAAAGACTTTTGTGAAGTGGCTGTCTGAGCCATGATTTGAATTGAATCTTACTGAAAATCTGTGGAAGGAGCTGAAACATGCAGTCTTGAAAAGGCATCCATCAAATCTGAGACAGCTGGAGCAGTTTACTCATGAGCAGGGGGCCAAAATACCTGTCAACATGTGCAGAAGTCTCAGAAAGAGTTATAAAACTTGTTTGACTGCAGTGATTTCCTCAAAAGGTTGTGCAGCAAAATATAGGGTACCATCTTTTTTTGTCAAGGCCAATTTAATTATAAATATAAATATAATTTAGTTGAATCACAATCCAAATGCATCAACTGATTTTCAGTAGCTGATATTTAGAACTGTTTAATATACATTTGTCTGCTCAAGTTTTTTCAGTGACTATTGTGGGTTTTCCTGGAAGTAGTTTAAAGCAACATCCAAGTGATGATTGTTCTTTTTTTCTTAGTTCTTCACTAACACAGTTCTGTCTACAATATGATAGAGACTGTTTTCTGTAATTCTTTCTTAACAATATTTCTGTATTCTGCCAGTTGCCATTTTGATGAAAACACAAAAACTGTTAATAATTTAAACTAATAAATAACACAGATCTATGCTGAGCAATAAAATCAAAAGCCTTTATTTTACCAGGTAAGTCAATTGAGAACCAGTTCTCATTTACAAAGACAACCTGGACAAGGGGCAGCAACTCATGTAAACATAAAACAGCAATGACAACAACAGCAGCATTGTCCAACATCTGCTCTGTCTGGTATCAAGTGTTGGGCGTTTGACTGCAGGCTGCATGAACACCTGACAGAAAGTTAGTGACTAGCTATGTAAATGAATAAGGTGGATTGCACATGAGGTTGTGCATCATCAGAATGTAGTAAGCATGTAGCGTGTTCAGGTTTGGATTTGAATCGTAACCTCCATTCATTTTCAGCTCAAAACTCTTGAAACATAAAAGTACACTGGCTAAATTAAAGAGGAAAATATTGCCATTATAACAAGTGGTATGTGATGTCCCTGGTCGCTCAGGGATTTGAATAGTGAATATTAGATGAGTGTTTTTCTGAAATGAAACAAAAAACGGGAATGCATGTAAACTTTAATGTTTTTTGTGCAAGATATTAAAGTGGATAGGAATTACTTTGTGTATAAAAACAGAGGTTTTTTTTGCGTGTCTGAGGTAGCACAGAGAGATTGATCCTGATGAGTGGCAGGAGCAATTTACTTGCATTCCCTGTTCAATTGCAGTCCAGAAAAACACTAATCTTGGAAAATACAAACATTTACTATTCAAATCTCTCAGCAACCAGGGACATCAGTGTATCACTTCTTAACCTTTATTTAACCAGGAAAATCCCACTGAGATCACAGTTCTGTTTAGCAAGAGAGGCCTGAGCTTGAAGGCAACCTAATGCACATATTTTAGAAGTGTGGGAGGAAACCGGAGTAGCCGGGAAAAAAAACACAAACTGGAGGAGAACATGCAAAGTCCACACAGAAAGACACAAGATTTAATCCGGGGATTGAACCCAGGACCTTTTTGCTGCGAGTCAAAAATGTCAACCACAAAGTCAGTGTGCAACCAATGACTGCCAGCCATTGTACTTCTTCTTACCAGAGTTTATCATGCGTTAACTTTTTATTCAACTTTATAAATATCAATCTGTCTTTACTTCCTATCCAGGTTTAGGGTGTGATTCACAAACTGCACGACAAAGACGTTCTGTGGACTTCCAACAGGAAATCATCACTTTAAGTAAGATATCTTAACCTCTGGTCTGAAATGTTTTGATGCATATAAAAAGAATGTGCTAACATGGTTTTCTAACTTGTTTCTCGGAATGTTACTTTCAGAATCAAAATTTGAAGATCCAGACCTGCAAGACTGTTGCACTGATGGATTTTCTCCCATCCCTATGAGACGAACATGTGAGGAAAGAGCAACTAGAGTTCAACTAGTGAAAGAAAATCAAACGTGTGTTGACGTGTTTCTACAATGCTGCAAAGAAGCAGAGAGGTTACAACAAAAAAAGATGCTAGAGGATGACAAGAGCGGACTCGGCAGGAGTGAGCTGAAACACTTAAAACATTTACTTTTGAACAGCATTTACCAACTATGGTGTTATTATTGTTTAAAAACAAACTTTTCTTTTTTTTTTCTATTTTTAGCTACAACCACAGATGAAATTGAAAACTTTTTCATGGATACTTCTGCGCAATATATTCGGCGATATTTCTCTCCAAGTTTTGCATTTACAGTGTTTGAAGTGAAAGGCAAAAAAATGTAAGATATGGATAGTGAACTTTTTTTCTTTTAATGAAACTAAGTGGGATTTTTTTATTCTTATCAAAACTTATTTGTTTCCATACTCAGCATTTGTAGATTTTGTATTGTAATTTCACATTTCTCTACTAGTCTGTATAAGGTAGGCAGGTTGCCCTTTGTTAGTCAAAACAGAGGAAGACTACACATTTGTTAAAAACATTTTACAACAAAGTGATTGATTTCACATGAATAAATATTATTCTAGGTGTTCCAACAAAGTTCAGTCAGGTCATATGGATGGTTTATTTTTGTTTGTTGAGGTGTTTCGTCCTTCATCCTAAGGACTACATCAGTCATCAGGACTTCATCAGAAATTTAATGTTTTGAACCACTTTGGCTGCCTCGGAGGGGCCGACGGGGGAGAGGGTGGGTAACAGAAACCATCTTATCACCAACGAACTGGTTGGTCCACTATGAAAGTGTGCTGCTTGTTGGACTGAGCTTGTTGTGGCTCCTTGGACTGATGAAGTCCTTTGGATAAAGGACAAAACGTCTCAACAAAAATAAATAAATAAACCGTCCAGATGACCTAACTGAAATTTGTTGGATTTTTTACCTAGATTATTGAGCATGAACTTTGATATTCTAGGCATTACTTGACTCTACCTGATTCCATAACAACATGGGAAATCCAAGTGGTCACGCTATCTCCTGCTACTGGTAAGAATAGTTTTACTTTTTTTTTCTTTAATATTGTATGACAGAGCTTGTTAAAACTTACTCTTCTTCTTTTAGGCTTATGTGTAGTTAAACCACATGAAATCAAAGCATTTAAAGAAACATTTGTGTCTTTGAGGCTGCCCTACTCAGTCAAAAAATATGAGCAACTATCCATTTCACCTGTTATTTACAACTACGTCAACAAAACACTAAAGGTAAAAATGAACTACCTACTGTTTGCATTTAGTCTCGTTGTAAAATAATTCAGTTGACAAATATTAAAATAAAACCTAACTAAATTTATAACGCTGAATTCTTCCCTGAAACCCTGCATTTCCACAGCTGGCGGTTCATATGGAACAAACCGAAGGACTTTGCTCTCCTGCTTCAGCCACTAAAGTCTCCTATGTAACAACTGATGTGAAACCACTGTCTTCTCAGCTTGTTTCTTTCTCTGCTGTCCCCATGGTAACTGGAAAAATACCCATTAAAATACGTCTTTATGATGTTGAAAATAGCTGGGGAATAGATGCAGTGGAAAAAAGTTTGAATGTGCAGGTTAGTGATAGATAGATCAATTATCTTTCTAAAATAATTATTGTTTCACGTCAACAAAAGGAACAAAACAAAAACACGAACAACACGTTTTAAATTTCTGCACTGTTTAATTATGTTGCAGACAGAAGGATTTGAACAAAGAGATGAAAAAACCAATGTGGTTAAATTAGATGGTGAGTGATTTTAATATTTCTGTTTGTAGTTGCCAGACTTTGTCATTTATTTCTTTTTCTTAAGTTACATCCATTTGTCATTGCAGGGCGGAGTTCAAAGACTCTACATATTGATGGTACTTTGCCACATGAAACAGTCCCTGACTCCAGCTCCAATATATTCATTTCAATAGAAGGTGTGTTCTGTCAGACACAGAGATGTAACTCATTGTATAAATGGTGTGTCTTACGTTTTCTGTACTCTCATCTACAGGGGATGGATTTGGAAGTTCACATGCAAAGAATCTTCTTTCTCCAGAGAAAGTGAACAGTTTGATTAAACTGCCAAAAGGATGTTTAGAACAGACAACAAATAGACTAGTACCTGCAGTCTTGGCCCACCGCTACCTTGACTTAAGTGATCAATGGTTTGACCTGCCTCCTGATGCCAGAGATAGGGCTCTTGAAAATATTAAATATGGTATGTCCAACATAAAAATGTTACACAGCATCTACATTTTAAAAAGTATGTTCATATTTCTGATTTCGGGTGTTTTGAAGAGCATTTGGCCTTGTTGCAGTAGCAGTCTAATCCACTTTAATGGCCAACATCAATCAAAGAAAAATGTGATGGAATGGCAATATGGCCAGGGTTTTAATCCATGTTTTGCCTGTAGATAGCAGGGGAAAGGTCTCTTCCCTTTGCAAGCAGAAAGATAGCTAATGAATCAAATAATTAGAATAACAAAACACAATATAAGAAAAAGACAATGCTGCAGAAAGTGTCAATTATTATTGTAATATATTACTAATTTCAACGAAATACCCAGTTCACTAGCAGGGACCACAACGCAAGTGAGTTCACAAATTAATATTTTGTTGAAATGAGGATACAAGGTTGAGTTGCATTTGGGAAGTGTCTTGATTGGAGGCTAGGAAGAAGGAGACGCTGAGATGTGATGCAGTACTATCTCACACTCTCAATTTTGAACTTCTTAAAAAGTTTAGATGTAGTGGAGTCAAAGAACACATAAGCAGTTGAAGTCAGTCATTGTAGTGAGGGAGAACAGTATGCTGATTGTGAACTGGTCCAGGTTTCTGCACGGTAAAGTCAGGTTTGGATGGAGCAAGTGGCTCGGCTGTAGAAGGAAATTATTCTATGTTCCAGAAATTTGGAGGGTTCAGCAAAGATGTAGAACTTGGATATTTTTTTTACCTGTCTTATAGTTTCTGATATAAAGAGATGCTCATGAGGAAAAAATGCTGCTGCATTAAACTGATAGTATTTAGCTGGCACCCTGTGCTGAAATTAAATCAAAATGTTGGTGAAAATATAACCGTTTGTTTACTTTGTTGGTTTGATGTCGGCTTTAAGAGCGTTATTTGAGGAAATAGCAGAGGAGATCAGATGGAAGTAGCAACATACTGTGGTCGTTGGGATTTTGCTGGAATGGGTCTTACAGACCCCAGACATGTGATAATAAAAAAGAGGAATTATATAGACATTTATATACATTTTGAATGTATGCAAGGTGTAAGAGTGCATTTAGAGGATTGGGATAAGTATTAGAGATGATGTTGCAAAAATGTAAATTAATTAAGAAAAGCAGTATAGTACATATCTATATGTTTAAAGAAGTTACGAATATGAATGGAGGGAGGATGCAAAGTGTGGTGGTTTAAGGTATTTAAGGGTACAATTGTTCAAAGAATGGCAGGTTAGAAGAATAGTAGAGTTCCAGTTTAGGTGTTAAAACTGACAGAATACCGTGATGAGACTATGATGTCTAACGAGCTGAGCTGTGGTGCAGCAGTGGATTATTACTGTACAAAACAACATGCTAAATTAGTAACTAAGAAAGATTTTCATTGGGTCAAATACAATTTGTACTGTTATGTTTCCATACATTTTTGCATAAGTGTTATGGAATATGGCAGTGTATTCTTAAAAAATAAAGTACTGCAATTACTTTAAATATAGTAATCACTTTTTTTCAGGTTATATGAGAATTTTCAACTATAAGAAAAGTAACAATGGAGCTTATGGACCATTTTATTTTGCTCAATCTAGCAGCTGGTAAGTAAACATTTAATTTTTTATTTGAATTTCTTTTAATGAACTTTTGCCATGAAAAATATTTCACCAATTGAACTAGCTTTACATATTTTAATTGTAATATTCAAAATTAATCTTAACGAGACATCTGTCAATCTTTTTTTTTCTTCCCAATTGCTCAGGGTGACTGCTTATATAGTGAAAGTTCTGTCTATGGTGGGGGAGCGTCAAACAGCAGCTTTTGAACCACAGGGTCAAGTTATTGATGTTTCAATAGAACAAGACCTCAACGACTCAGTCAGATACTTGCTCTCATTACAGCAGCCTGAAGGGTCATTCATTGACTCAAAACTTGCGTTACACAGAGATGTTCAGGTAAATTCCATGTTATGTTTTTATGCAAGAGCATTGTTTAAATAACAACAAACTGAGTACCTGTAATGTCTGTGTTTAATGTAGAAAGACCAAGGTCCCTGGTTGACTGCCTTCATTACACTTGCACTGAAACGATCCCTTCAGTTCTTGAAACCTGATGTTCGTCCTGCAGCGGTGAGATTAACTATAAAATACTGTTGTGGGTGATTGACCATGTGTCAGTACCACAGTGTCCTAATGAACAGAACAAATGAATGTTCCATACTTAACAAACCATAGTACATACAAAAGTGTGTGGGTGCAAAAAGAAATTTCCTTAAGCAGAGACGACACAGCTGATAGCGTTACCAAATGATAGACTAGATGGATGAAAATTGTTTAATTTTATGAGGGGTTCATAGCTTTGAAACAGGAGGAAAACATATAACTAAATAAATGGCTATGTGTTGTCATCATTGTATGTTCCCATATAAAGACAAAACTGGCTCTCTGCATTTAACCCATCGCACCTGGGATTCACCCAGGTGGAGCAGTGTGCAGCTATATAGGTGCCTGGGGAGCAATTTGAGATTGAGTGTCCTGCTCAGAGACACCACGACATGTGCATAACCGGGGATTGAACCCAGGACCTTTGGATCCAGAGGTGGTGGCCCTTCGGCCCCAAATCAGGAGCAGAAACAGAATCTGATCATTTCTTATTCTATACGTGATACTATGTTTATTTATATAATTGGTGCTGCCCAAGTTCCATATAACCAGTTCGAGCCACCATCCTAATCAAAGCTATTGGTCACTTGTGCTGTACAGTAGTCCCTCGCTACTTCGCGGTTCGTTTGTCACGGACTCGCTCTATTGCGGTTTTTCAAAATAAGATTGGACATGACACACAATTGGCTGATTGATGGATGAGCTACACAATCGGCATGGAATTTTTATTTAAAATAAATTATTTAAAATTATTTAGCACCTGCTGCACATTTGTGCAACCCAGAGCTGAAGAAAAAGCGTCTTAATGCAAATTTTTGCTGCCCATGCAGCTGCAGGATAAATTTCCTGCTGCAGATGATCAGCTGTTCTCTGTGCAGAGCAGTGAAGGCAGCGTGGCCAAGATCGCTTGCAGGTGGCTCAGAGCAGACGAGGCAGGGAGTTGTAATCATGACATTCTGTGCTCTTTTAGAGCATTTAGAGTTTAGAAACATTGTGTAGAACATTGCAAGAGTGTGGGAATGGTTTAAAATGCCTAATATATATACAGTACCTTGCGAAAGTATTCGGCCCCCTTGAACTTTTCAACCTTTTGCCATATTTCAGGCTTCAGGCTTCAAACATAAAGATATATTTTTTTTTTTTTCTGAAGAATCAACAAGTGGGACACAATCATGAAGTGGAATGAAATTTATTGGATGTGTCAAACTTTTTTGACAAATAAAAAACTGAAAAGTGGGGTGTGCAATATTATTCGGCCCCTCTACTTTCAGTGCAGCAAACTCACTCCAGAAATTCAGTGAGGATCTATGAATGATCCAATGTTGTCCCAAATGACTGATGAT
>NC_056502.1:22154129-22172524 GCF_014905685.2 Nematolebias whitei
ATATATATATATATATATTCCTTGACTGATGAAGCCTTCTCTATGGAAGGTGAAACGTTACAGCACAAAAAAATAGAAAAGAAACTGTCCAAATGATCTGACTGAAAATTGTTGGATTGTATACCTGGATTATTGAGCATGGACTTTGTTGGTTTTGAATCATTTAGACATGACTGTTGACGAGGAAGAGGGCCAGTATTGGAGGAGGGGGCGTGCCAAAGAGACCATTTTAGAACCAACATAACTGGTTTGTTCCACTTTGGAGTAAACTGGTGGGGGACGAGTCAGTTTTGTGTTTCCTTGACTGATGAAGCCTTCTGGAAGGAAGGTGAAACGTTTCAGCACAAAAAAAAAAGAAACTGTCTAGATGACCTGACTGAAAATTGTTGGAGTTTCTTTGAGACTATTTCTGACAGTTTGTGCAAAAATTATTTGGCTAGGCAAGTCAATTGTTGCAGCAACTGTCTGGGAGGCTGCTCTCAGACAATCTTGGAGGTGAAGGAAGATGCTGAATGTGGAGGTCCTGGGCTGGTGTGGTTACATGTGGTCTGTGGTTGTGAGTTGTGGATATACTGCCAAATTTTATGAAACAAATTTGGAGATGGTTTATGGTAGAGAAATGAACATTCAATTCATGCTATGATGGACATTCCTGCAGTCAGCATTCCAATTGCACCTTCCCTCAAAACTTGCAACATCTGTGGCATTGTGCTGTGTGATAAAACTGCACATTTTAGAGTGGCCTTTTATTGTGGCCATCCTAAGGCACACTTGTGCAACAAACATGATGTCTTTATATGCAACACCTTTGAGGTGGATGGATAATCACGGCAAATGAGAAGTGCTCACTAACACAGACTTACACAAATTTGTGAACAATAATTGAGAGACAAAGACCCATTAAGTACATAGAAAAAGTCATATATATATATATATATATATATATATATATATATATATATATATATATATATAGTAAGCTTTGAAAACTTTAGTCTTTAAATACAGTACCTTCATTTTGATAAACTTGTCAGTGCATTAAATGCAGGGAACATTTGGTGCTCAAAGTTAATTTTGTGTCTCACTACTTTTTAACAGGAAGCAAGCATATCAAGTGCAACAACGTATCTCCAGTCTCAACTAGAAGGCCTGAGTCATACCTATGCCATAGCCTTAACAGCTTATTGTCTCTCAGTTTGCCTGCCAAATGAAGCAGATCGATTACCTGCATGGAAGAAACTTCAGTCAAGAGCAATAAAAGGCAGGTTTATACTAATCCATTATGTATAGGAAAGCTGAGCAAACTGATCTATTGCCAAATATGTAGACTTTCTTGCTTTTTATAATACTGACATTTATGCAAATTTCAGTTGAGAAAATTTAAAACAAATCTAATCAATAATGTCACAATTTATTTTTACATTGATAGAAAAATAATTAGGTTGCCAAAAAACCCTACTGTTTATCTAAAAAGTTTTTGTGATCTTTTGACCAACTTGCTCATCATCCTTACTGTAGTAAAAACATTATTTTACTGATATTAGTTATTTTATTTTTGTTTTATGTTATCAGATAAGCAGCACTGCTACCTGTGGACTGACAATCCCAGTCAAGTGAATAAAAATCAAGCTGATGCCATCACAGTTGAGACAACAGCCTATGCCCTTCTGACTGCGGTGGAACTTGTGAATTATGACTGGGCAGACCAAATAGCCTGTTGGCTAACCAGCCAAGAAAACTATTTTGGAGGATACAAATCAACACAGGTGACTGCAATGCCAGACAGAGTTGAATAAAAATCCACTGTGCTCTATTATCAGACAAAGCATCCAAATGGAGTTTCCAAATATTTATCAGACAATTTCAAAGTGTTTTTTTGTCCACTCTGTAAAGGACACCGTCATGGCGCTTGAAGCCCTGTCGGAGTATGAACTAAAAAGGCCCAGACCAGTTGGAAATATAAATGCAGAGTTCACTGTTCCAGGAAGGGCTGAATCTGTTACACTTGCACTGCAAAATAAAAAAGAAAAAGTGGAAAGAGACCTAAAGGTATTATAAATACTACACACCTAAAAGGTGTTGTCATTTCAGATATATCTTTAAGCATAACTTTCTTTCATTTGTGTCTGTTGTCTTAGAAATTTACAGGGAACATAATTAATGTTGAGCTGACAGGAAAAGGAGACTTTAAACTGAAAGTGAGTATAACAATCTATTTCATATTTCATTCATAATATCTACATTTGACAGTAAATCTCCCCATTTCTAGACTGTAAAGGCTTACCATGTGCTGGATCCTGTGGATGACTGTACCGAACTTTCTATCAGTGTGACAGTGGAGGGAAAAGTGAAGTACACTGGTGAGTTTTAATAACAAAAAAAGTACAAGCACCAGCGAATCAAACACTTACAGTTGTCTCTACTTTTCCAGCAAAGATAATTGAAAATTATGACTATTATGATTATGATGCCACTGAGGTAAAGAAGGTGCAAGAGGCACCATATGTGATTGAGCATTTAGATGCTCTCACAAGAAGCAGGAGAGATGTTGAAAACAGCATAAATTCAGACAACACTGTTACCTACACTGTCTGTGTCAGGTTAGTGAAGTGCTCCTGTCAAATATTCACAACACTGAGATTTTAAAAAAGATGTCACTGTCACAAATGTACAAATTTCACAACATTTTTGTTGTTCGTCTCTTCAAAGTCTTAACTCAAACACCAATCTGTCAGGAATGGCTATTGCTGACATCTCACTGCTCAGTGGATTTGAGGCTAAACCAGAAGACCTTGACAGGGTTTGCAATTTTCTTAATTCTCTTCATACTACTCACACCTATGTGTCATCTCACCAACTGAATAACCATTACAGAATGTCACCTTTACAATAAGTGCAGTACCGAGATTTTTTTAAAGTTGATATTTAACATAAAATAAATTTTCCTCAATGAATAATGGACCAGTTCTACTACTTGTGGAAGTCCATTTTCTTTAATATTAAATATATGGCTTGTGTAAAAATGCTGTATGATGTAAGCCACATTTACACATCAAAAATGTTTAATTCTAAAGACTTTACAATGTTGGTTTTTCTCAAGATTAACATAGCTGAGATCGATAACACGTCTATCAGAAGAGCATGTTTTTTTGTTTAGAAATTTTATATAAAAATTAATTATTGGAAGGGAAAATAAAATATACATTTCCATAAGCAACTTCAATGATTAAATTTGTGTTTCTTTTCCTAGCTAAATATGCCATCTGAACAATACATTAGTCATTATGAGTTATCCTACGGAAGAGTGGTGCTCTACTTTAATGAGGTGAGGCTGAAGTTACAGAGAAAACTTGAACATAGTTTGAAACTAAAAACTATTTTACTAGTAACTCATTTTTCTTCTTTTCCAGCTCTTAAATCAAAAGGAATGTCTAAGTTTTGATGCTGTACAAAATATACCAATTGGCCTTCTGCAGCCTGCTCCAGCTACAGTCTACGATTACTATGAACCAAGTAAGGTTTTATTTTAAATTTTGGAAAAATTTATCTAAAGGGCATATTTATTTAATTTTGGAATATATTTCATATGCTTTCTTTGCAGAGAGAAAGTGCACTGTGTTCTACTCTGCTCCAAAAAGAAGCAAGATGGTCTCCAAACTGTGTTCAGAGGATGTTTGCCAATGTGCAGAAAGTAGGGCTGTGCAAATAATCAACTTGGTCATTTCAATTTTGTTGCCTCCGAACAATCACAAAAATTGTATTGTGGACAAAAAAAAACTATTGTTAAAATATTTTAGCCACGTAGTGCCTTGCCAGTGTGCCTCAGCCTCATCATCTTGGGTTTCCTCATGAATGAGTTGCAACTCCACACCCACTGCAGCCTGTCTACATATCTGAGACAAGTAGGGGGATAAGGGCAAAGATCCACTGAAAGCATCCACAAATCACAACATTTAACACATTTATACTAGAACTGAAAGCATCAAAAAATATATATATATGATACGGAAAAACATTTTTTACTAAGTTTTGTCTGCACAGATTTGACTGTGAGGGGAAATATGTGATAACACAAATTGTGACAAACAATAAGCTAGATCAAAGCAGAGAAGTAAACTGTTAGTTCTACTTGAACAAACTATTTGATGGAAGTAGAGGGAAAAAGGCATGGTCAACAAAAATAAGAAACAAATAAGATTCATTTGTACTCCTGACATTTATCATCCTCTTTATTAGTGATTCAAATAAGACTATGTCAAGTGAACTCAGATGAAAGATTTTGATAAATTTTTGCCAGCTTTCTTTCCTGATGCAACCTGGGCTTAAACCTGCAGCCTGAGGGTTACAGTACAAGACCGTGGCACTGGCCACTAAGCTACTACAGCCCCAATCATAATCCCTAATTATAATGTATTGATTTGATCACTGTCAATAAACACAAGCTAGCATTAAACTACTGTCAGCAAAGTAGCAGTAAATTGAAATAACTGTGTTGTGTATTGGGCAGTGAATCAGTTGGTAGTAGAGTTGCACTCAGGCCCAAAAGATTCGATCCGACCCAACCCCAGCCCACAGCCATCATCTCTGAACCCCATTCAATCCAAGGAATTAACAGTAATTACAGGTCCGAACCCCCCCAAAAACCCAGACATTTTTAATTAAGCTTTGACTGCATATATCACCGACCATTATTAACAGTTAGCAGATGTGCGCGGCTGAGAAAAAGGGGGCAGAAGATTGGAGCCGTCAAAGTTCATTAAATGCTTCCCCTGCTTCTGCCTGCATTGAGCCCTGCTCTGACATGTCGGATATTTTGTGATCTCACCTGTTTGGGTAGTCAGTCGCGTGCATCCGCTGAGTGCAGCGGATGAATGAACGTCCATTTGGGCTGATGGATTGCTGGAAGTAGTCCATCTGAAGCTTAACTGAACTTTTTACCACTTTCAACCAGCCAGTCAGCGTGCAGTCAAATGGCTGCATGCGGCTGGTGATAGTATGGCAAGCCATGTTGGCGTATAATTGGATAGTCGGCCATGCACATCCCTGACACAATCAAAAGCCTGCACCGACCCGGCCCGTACATTAAGCACATTATTATGGCCCGGTACAGTCCGAATCCAGGTCGGGCGGGGCGGGGCTCCGGGTTTGGATTAGAAATTACAGCTCTAGTTGGTACAGTTGCTGCCTCTCAGCTAGATGGTCACTGGTTCAAATTCCAGGCCGGGACCTTTCTGGGTGGAGTTTGCATTTTCTCTCCGTGCATGTGTGGGTTTTCTCTGGGTACGCCGGTTTCCTCCCACAGATCGAAAACATGCATGTTAGGCTGATTGGTAACTCTAAATTGTTCATAAGTGTGAGTTAGAAAGTGAATAGTTGTTTGTCTCGTTTGTCTCTATGTGTCCCTGTGATGGACTTGCGACCAGTCCAGGGTGTACCCCGCCTCTCGCACAGTGATAGCTGAACATGGGCACCAGTGACCCCCATGACCCGAAAAAGGAAGAAGCGGGTAAAGATAATGGATGGATGGTGTTGTGTATTTGGCTTAAATGATTCCTAAGGGATTTATAGACAAACATTTCTCCTTTTATTCTATTCGACTGCACCCGTCTTCAGGGGTCGCCACACATGCACAAGGATTTGACAATTGTTTTAAGCACCATGCCCTTCCTGACTCAACCACAGACCACCAAGTTACCTAAGTGTGGAGCACTGGGCTGCCATCCAGGGCACCTGGGGGGAGCAGATGGGAGGGTTAATGACCTTGCTCAAGGGCTCAGAGTGGGGGAGGAGATAGATGTGGCTGCTCTACATTTTCCACCCACATTTTGATGCTACAGTCAGCAGGAGGATTCAAACTGATGACCTTCCAATAATGAGTTCACTTCTCTAACCTTTGCACCACCACTCCCCCTTACTAAAGTTTCTCCACTTAAATGGTTTTCCATCAAACCATCCATTATCTTTTACCCGCTTCTTCCATTTTGGGTCACGGGGTTGCCGGTGCCCATGTAAATGGTTTTATGATCAGCTATTTCTTTTTTAAAAGCAGACAAAAAGAACTGAAAAAGTGCTTGTACAAATGTAATTATATTATGTTTTTACCTATACTGGCTCCTGAATAAACATTTGTATAATTCTGGTATGTGTAAATAACCTTAGTTGCAATTTATTTATTTGTTTTAGGGCCCTGTCATGAAATCCGGGATGCAGTCAAATCAAAGGGAAGTAAAAAAATCACACCGGCACGTTTACGTCATGCTTGCGTCGTCCCATTGATGGAATACGGTCAGAACCTTAAACAATACATTGTTGGAAAGTTGTAACATCTTTTGTGATTTTCATATTGTCAAGTTTTTATGGTTAATGGTTTACAGTTTAAAGGTTCAACTACATACTTTGTATTCAGAGGTACTTTTTTTTTGTTTTCCCCCAGTATACATTGTTGAGATTCAGAGTGTTTCTGTTAAGAGCAACTTTGAGCTGTACAAAGCTAACATAACTGAGGTCCTCAAATTTTGTAAGTAAACCCAATTCTACAAAAAAGATGGTTCAGTTACTGAAAATTTTGGAGAACTTTTACTGTAATACCATGGTTATAATTTGTTCATTAGATGGAGATCATCATGTGAATAACAGATCTGTTCGAGTGTTTGCCAGGAGGCTTCACTGCAAAGGGGAGTTAGAACTAGGAAAACAATATCTCATTATGGGCAAAGACGGCTCTACTAAAGACTCTAATGGACAGTAAGTATAATCAAATACATCAATGAAATTACAAATCCAAACTGACTGAATTACTCTCCACTCTCTGTCTTTATAGGATGCAGTATCTGCTGGAATCAAACACCTGGGTTGAAAAAAGGCCACTGGAAGACGATTGCAAAAAATCTGCTAATAGGCAAATTTGTTATAACTTTAATTATTTCATAGCAGAATACAAGAAAAGAGGCTGCACACAGTAAAACAGGCTTACAAATCTGTTAACTTGCACTGCAAATCAGATACAGCTGATTGCTGTTACTTAAGATCAGATGGCAAGGGCTTTTAAAAAGTATATATCTAACTTGGCATTTTCGTAATACATTGTAATAAACCATCCCAATCATCTATCCAGTATATGCTCTATTAAACATACCGGTACAATAGGTGTGTGACAGATTCATCCTAACTCTACATGTTTGTTATTCAGTCATTTCCTAGTTACAAATGAATTTAAATAAACAGAACTTAATTTTGTTGAGTAAAGGATTTTGTATGTTTTTCACTGCTTGTACACACTGAGATACTCAAAATGAAACTTGATAAGAAGTCAACTGAGAAATGTACTTGTGACTGTTTATATTTCTCCCAGAAAAAATACTAATTTTGTTTGGTGATATTTTATCCATCCATCTATTTTACCCGCTTCTTCCATTTTGGGTCACGGGGGTCACCGGTGCCCATGTCCAGCAATCACTGTGCGGGGTACACCCTGGATGGGTCGCAAGTCCATCACAGGGCCACATAGACAAACGAGACAAACAGTCAGGCTAACATGCATGTTTTTGGTCTGTGGGAGGAAACCGGAGTACCCGGAGGAAACCCACGCATGCACGGAGAGAACATGCAAACTCCACCCAGAAAGGCTCCCGGATCGGGATTTGAACCATGGATCTGCGCGCTGAAAGGCAGCAGCTCTATCAGTTGTGTCATCGTGCTGCTGTGATATTTTATCTTCATGCTTAATCTTGTTGATCTTATATCTTTGTATGTTGAACATTGATCATTTACCCAACAATTTTCAGTCAGGTCATCTGGACGGTTTCTTTTTTTTTTGTGCTGAGACGTTTTGCCTTCCATCCAGAAGGCTTCATCAGTCTGAGGAAACACCAAACAAAACTGCTTCTCCCCCAACAGCTTACTCCAAACTGGAAAAAAAAAACTTTTATGTTGGTGCTAAGATGGTCTCTGGGGCACGCCCTCTCCTCCAGTGCCCGCCCTCTCCCTCGTCAACAGTCATGTCAAACTGCTTCAAATCATCAAAGTCCATGCTCAATAATCCAGGTATGAAATTCAACAATATTCAGTCTGGTCATCTGGACGTTTTTTTTTTTTGTTTTTTTTTTGTGCTGAGACGTTTCGCCCTCCATCCAGAAGGCTTCATCAGTCTGGGGAAACACCAAACAAAACTGCTTCTCTGCCAACATCTTACTCCAAAGTGGGGAAAAAAGTGTTATGTTGGTGCTAAGATGTTCTCTGGAGCACACCCTCTCCTCCGGTGACTGCCCTCTCCCTCGTCGTCAGTCATGTCAAACTGCTTCAAAACAAGTCCATGCTCAATAATTCAGGTATAAAATCCATCAATTTTCAGTCAGGTCATCTGGACGGTTTCTGGACAAGTGAGAGGGTGGACACCAGAGGAAAGGACACTTTAGGCACCATTGAAGTGACTCTTAAGCTGGGTTCACATACCTTACACCATGATGTGCAGGTGATGGGGAATGTCAGTGAAGGCATGCTACTTGGTATATAGACTTTGTACAAGTCTATAATGCTGTTCTGAATTTTGATCAGGGCATCTGCAAATTATATGGGAAATATATTTCTCTCCTCAGAAAAACCCAGTTGGCTCCCTTGAACTGTACAGCACATGTAACAGAATGTACAGTGGTGCCACCACATTGTGAGATAAACTGTGAAGTGTCATTAACCCCTCCACTGGTAACTGTGGTCATCCCTGATGACTATGATTGCTGCCTTGAGCCTTACCAGTTGGACCTGGATGGCATTTATGTGGCATGTAATTTAACCACAGCTAGAAATGGCTTTGCTCTTGTCCGTCTTCTGAATCCAACCAATGGTCCCGATACTTTACAACCTGGGATGCAAATAGGCCAGTTTTCTCCTGTCTTTCAAGAGGACATTGTTCAGGACTGTACCCCATTTAAGCCAACCCCTATATGTACGGTTAACATAGACCAAACACACATAATGACAAGGACCAGTCAGGATCAGCACAACAACACCAAGACCAAGAGTGGTTCAAAAAGTTTTATTGTCTTTAAACTAGCTCTGGTGAAGGGCTGGGTCTTGGGCTGGGTCCAATCTGTCAAGACAGAAGCGTTAGTGAACTCAGCTTGGAGGAGGAAGTGCAGAGAGGTACTGAGTTTTTCCACTAACCTTCTGTCTTGATGGTGTGACAGGTGCTATTGTCGCGCTGAAGCCAGTGACGTCACTCCCGCAGTGTGAACAGCTGCTGTGGAGCAGATAGAAGCTGTTGAGATCCAGTAATGGGGCGATCCAGGTCTGTAATCCATGAGTTGTAGCAGGGGTCATTCACAGGGTAACAGAGAGCAGAAGACTGAACCAAATATGTGATCCAAAGTCGTCGTGGTTGGGGGTGGTTCAGAACCAGTAGATAGAGAAGCATACAAAATCCAAAAAGGGGCAGGTGAAGAGAGGGGTCAAAGAACAGGCTGAGTTCATGGCAAGGCAAGAGACAGGATACTGAATGCTGGACTTCTACTACTAAGAAAGGTTAAAGAATCTGGCACTGACTGAGGGAAGACAGGGAGCTTAAGAAGTGTGTGGAACAGGTGAAACGCACAAGCTTAATTGCAGAGTGAGGCGTGGAGCAGAGTGAATCAGGATGATTGACAGGAGCTGGAAGAGTTTGGCAGGAAAATCAAAACAAGAAAACACAGCCAGGGCAGGAAAAGGGGGCAAAAACATGACACATAACCACTAACTCAAGTCAATTTGATCAACAGCTCCAAGTCCCATTTGATCTGTCTGGGTAACACTTGTCTCCTTTGGAGCAGTCTCAACTTAATGAGCTTTTGCTAAAGAACAGGGACATTTTTAGTAAAAGCCCCAATGATTTTGTACGAACAGGCATTGGCAAGCACAAAATTGACACCAACACTGCACTCCCTGTACGTAAACGAGCCTACCGCACCTCAACACAAACGCAGATCATTGAATCGCAGGTGAATGAGATGTTGGACAAGGCACTCATTGAGGTCAGTCTTAGCCCATGGGCTGCCCCTGTGGTCATGGTGAGAAAGAAGGATGATTCATGGCAGTTTTGTGCATACTATAGCGGATTAAATGTAGTCACCACTAAAGATACTCATCCTTTGCCACGTACGGATGACACACTGGATGCCCTCAGGGGCTCTTCAGTTTTCAGCACCATGGACCTTTCATCAGGTTACTGGCAAGTGCAGCTTGATGAAAAAGACAACATGAAAACAACATTCACCATGGAGCCCTCTACCAGTTTAACATAATGTTGATGGGACTGGTAAATGTTCCACCTACTTTTCAAGATCTGATGCAGTTGGTCTTACAAGGTTTGTCATGGAAAACCTGCCTCATTTACCATGACGTTATAATTGCAGTGTTTCCCCTACCATTACAGGCGGGGTGCCCCACCCCGTCAAAGGAACTGAGCACCCCGCCTACCAAACTGAACTTGCCTCTCCCACCCCCACCCGGCACTGACATATCACTAAGCTAGTGGCACAAAATACAGGCTCTCTAGCTAAAAAGCCAAAGGCAGCACTCACATTGCCTCTTCCCTCATGTTGAACGCCCCCTGCCCCCGCTCAAAAACAGTTAGTACAAGCTACACTCAGACATGCCTCCATCCCCCCATCAGCAAAAATCATGGATGAGATGAGCACCCCACCATGGCAAGCAAACTAGGGGAAACATTGAATTGTATACAATACCAACTTTTCTTTTCATTTAGAACACCTAAGGGAAGTATTTGACCGCTTCAGGGCAGCCTATCTGAAACTCAAACCCTCGAAAGTGGCTTTTCTTGGCCATGATGTATCTGCTGGAGGCCTTAGGCCAGACCCCAAAAATATTGAAAAAGTAAAACAGTGGCCCACCCCAAACAGCCTCACAGAAGTGAAAGTATTTTTGGGTTTGTGCTCATATGGTTTATCTATCAATATGCGAAGCTGTCTGAGCCACTTCATGCACTCACACAAAAAGGGAAACTATTTTGATGCATTGCGACATGCTCTAAGCAGTGGTCCCATTCTCTCGTATCCAGACTTTTCACGTGAGTTTCTGCTTCTAACCAATGCTTCAAAAGTGTGGCCATTGGTTGTGTACTATCACAGATAAATGATACAAATTGGGAAAATGTCATTGCCTACAGTAGTCATGTCCTCACAAAAAGAGAACATGTTGGTTCACCTATGACAGAGTTATGGGCTATAGTCTTGTCTATTAGGCAGTTGCGCCAATATTTAACTGGACACCATTTTCAGATCATCACTGACCACAAACCTCTTCTCAGTCTGAGAAAAATGGTTCTGGACTGTGACCCAACTGAATGTAAAGCCAGGTGGGCCCTTGAAATATATCCATATGACTGGATTGTTGAACACAGACAGGGACACAAACATGCAAATGCTGATTCAATGTCACGTCGCCCATCACAAGCAGTTGACTGTCCCACCAACTTAAATCCTTCAAACTCCTCTCTTGTTGTTCCAACAGGGGCTGCAAACCTGTGGATGTTACTGCATCGGTCCAGCAGGTGGCTCATGGTCAAATGATTGACCTCTCGTTCCTGAACAGAGACACTGAGTACCTTAGAGAGGCCCAGAACAGCGACCCCGTGTTAAAAT
Organism: Nematolebias whitei; assembly: GCF_014905685.2. Classification (NCBI taxonomy): domain Eukaryota; kingdom Metazoa; phylum Chordata; class Actinopteri; order Cyprinodontiformes; family Rivulidae; genus Nematolebias; species Nematolebias whitei. The sequence continues at coordinate 22,165,760 of NC_056502.1, forward strand.
CTGTTCTGGAATGGGTGCTCACAAATAACAGGCCTCACGTTGCAAAGATAAAGAAGTGCTCCCCTGAGCACAGACACTTTTGGATGGAGTTCCCAAAGCTAGTTGTTAGTGACTTTCTTCTCTGCCGGCAGATTTGGCATCCACCCGGTGATCATGGTACACAGACTGTTATCCCAAGTGATCTGCAAAAGGAAATGTTCATGGCACTACATGGTCATTCTCTTGCTGGACATGATGATGCAGTAAAGACTTCAAAATGTGCTCAGGTCAAATGCTACTGGCCATACATGTCTCGAGATAAAACTGAATGGTGTTTGCAATGTGTGGTGTGTGAGTAACAGCAGCCGTCAACGCCCCATCAGTAGGTCCCTTTATGTAGTTGTCAAAGCCGTTTGAAAAAAATACCCATGGATTTCACAGAATTGCCTCTCACTGCTCATGGAAACAGATACATGCTTGTTGTACTAGACTATTTCACATTTCCTTTTGCACTTCCTGACCAGAGAGCCATTACTGAAGCAAAGTGTTTGTTTGAGGACCACATTTGTCGCCGTGGTGTTTTACACAGTCTACACATAGACCAGGGACGCCAATTTGACTCAGACCTTATTAAATGTCTATGTTCAAGCATGGGTGTACACAAAACAAGGACATCTCCATTTCATGCAATATCAGATGGAATGGGCTAACAGATCAATAAAAGATCAGTTAGCCAAGTACCTTTACTCAAAAGAGGGTGAGTGGGATGAACACATGAAACAGGTTGTGTTTGCATACAACATGTGTTCATTCCACTACAAATTTCACCCCATTCTTTTTGGTTAATGGTAGGGAGGTCAACTTATCTTCTCCTCAGTGTTCCCAGTAACAATAGGCAAACACCCACATGTGTGCCTAGTGGCTATGCTACTACTGTACCAAACAAACTATGCTATGCATTTGACACTGCAGCTACTACATTGCAGCTGCAGCTTCAAAACAAAAACACTATTATGACCAGAAAGTGAGACATGAAGCTTTTGATCAAATGATGCGTCCTGAATAGAGCTGGTCTCAACCTCAGTGAGCAGCCCGTTACCTTCAAATGAAGGACTGTCCACCTCCGTCAGAATAGCTGTGTTCGCCTGGAGGAAATGCTCTCATGCTTTGAAGTGCCGAAACCAGACCAGAACAGAACTGAGTCAAAGACGACTTCAGCCTCTGCGGTCAGTTCTTGCCGTTGTTCGCTGGAGGGAACCTCTCGTGCTACGAAGAGCTGGACTGGAGCAGAGCCGGGCCAAGGACGACTTGAGCCTCTCCGGTCAGTCTTGTCGTTGTTTGCTGGGGGTGGCCTCTCATGCTGTGGGGTGTGGAGGGAGCAGAGTGAAGCACAGGGGATTGGAGTGAAGCACAGAGGAACAGCGCTGTGGAGCAGAGCCGAGGAAGCTGCTTGAGAGAAGACTGGAGTCTACATATGAGTTTCTGCTGGTTTCTGTCCAAACTCACCTGATTAATAATTTTAATCCATGCAGCTCTACAGGTTCAGAATGGATCAGCTGAATGTTTTGTTCAAGGAGCACGCTGTTGTCATCTGTTGATCTGAACTAAGTTAGGACCATGCCTTGCTATTTGCCGTGGATTATCAGCCTTTACCTGTTGGTACTGGACCCAGCATCTGTTCATCATGACAGCAGCTTGAGGGTTTCATCTTCACAGGGTTGCCCCCCTCTGTCTATTTCAAACTCCAGTTGGATCACAATGTCGGACCCGTTGGCCCATTTGAACTATAAAGCTGTCTGGTCTGTGACTTTTCTGCATCAATCCCAAAATCTCCATCATTTTCAAATTTTTGACTATCTGGGGTCATTGAACCTTGTTAACAAATCTGGACCTTCCTCTCCCAGCAATATTCATTGTTTCTGGGTTCTGGGTAATCATGTCTTTTTTAACTTTTCTCATGGTTCGATTATGGGGGGCTAATTGTCACACTATTAACTCCTGTAATTACACATCTGTCACAAAAATTACAAGAAAATATCTGATAATAATGTTGTTACTACTCTCAGGGACTCAGCCCAACCCTGGACGCACCACTCATTACAGCACACCCAATGACTTTAAAAACATGTCAGGCACCCCGTTCGCCACCTAGAGAGGTATAGACTTGACTTATGAAGGTTTTTTTTGCCTGGTGGCTTGTTCAGTAGGGCATTTGAAGTTGCATTGTGGGTTTTTTTTTTTGGTTTTTTTTTTTACTTCGCCCCACTGAGAATGGTTCATTGTTCTACTAACATATAGTACAATTCTGGTTTATGAATATGGCTGTTTGTTTTCTTGTTGTACTAAATCCCCCAGTATACTTCCACGTACGTCCGTTCACGCGTAGGTACGCGTGTACTGTATGCATAGGGTTCAGACTTGATACTCGAGCGTACACCCTGAGCAGCTGCAGAGCAGCTTCACAGACAAAGGGCGTTTACCTTCGGGACAAATTGAGGTCGCCAATTGGTTATTTGCTGACACACCTACTGGATTGATTGACAGGTCGGGAAAAAAAAAAGCGCTGGCAGCCTCAGCGGTGTTCTGTGTTTATGTGTTGTTAATAAAAAGATCTAAAAAAATTTTTTTTTTAAAACAGGGAGCGCTGGCTCTGCAGCCCACACATCAGACCAGCCTACCAGGAAATCTCTAGACCCTCCCGCAGCCACGCTGGATCTGAGTTTAATTCGCTCATGACAAATTCTTTAATTTCTCACCATTTCAGTCATGGCATCAACGGAGGAGGAAGAGATCACTTGCCTCTAGGCAAAAAAACAAAAAAAAAGGCCAGATAAGGGCTGAAGAAGGGGAATTTAATACATTGGTGTCACATACAAAACAGTCCGTCGCTGGGCAGTTTATTGTGCGACACCGCGTACGCGCACGTAAAAATTGAGCTTTGCACAGACATGCCCTGGGGGGTACGCTCGGACCTCCGTGTACGTACGTGCGTACCTCCGCGTATGGACGTACACGGGAGTATACTGGAGGCTTAAGTCAGCTCATTTTGTTTTGCTCTGGTTGAAGCGGGGACACTTATTTTATTGTAAGGGGGAAGTGGTATAATAGTATAAAGTTTATTTATTTTAAAAACACAAAACAATCCCATAACTATATAAAAAAATACAAGAGATTTAAAATGAAAGGCAGCAGAAAGAAGAAAAAATCTTATTATATCTGCCTCTTTTTCAAACAATTAGTTCAATCATAATAATCTTCAAGTAAGTAGGAAGTAGGAAGTAGGAAGTAGTGTAAGAATGAAAATTGGAGTAAAAAAAATATATAATATTTGGAAATATTTTATTTTGAAAGGCAGATGTTATGGGAAGGAGGCCGGATGAGGGGAAAGACAAAAAAATAGAGTTAAGAAATAAATGTTTGACATTGAGAAAGAGCTCAATCTATCTGTGGATTACTCTATAAAGGACAATTACAGTATCTGGACACCAATGAGACTTACACTAATAAAAAATTTTCAACAACAAAAAAAAAGTTTCTAAAACCAGTTGGTCTTTAAGGACCAGAATTGATAGTCAACACGCATTACGGAGTTTTATTATTTTTGTTTATCTTAAAAAGCTATTGTTGGGTAAATATTCTTTCATCATTTGCTTACTCAAATAAGCCACTCTGAGGACATGAGAAGATTTTTTAACCAGTCTTTTACTTGCAAGCGTAGACGGTCACAAAAAGGCTTTCACGGATGTACAAAAGTTACATACTTACAGCCTCGTCAGTGAGAATCAGTGAGAATCAGTGAAAATCTGTGCCGGACAAAGAGGCAGGAAGTGTTTTTATAATCCTTATTAGACAGAGGCAGGTCAAGATGACCTCGGCTTCACATCTTACATACTTGGAGCCGTCCTTGGAGTTAATCAGCTGCGCCTGCAGGCTCCTCTCTCAGAGGAAAAACAACTCTCTAACTCACACACATTATTTTAACATTAGTTTGTGACAAACAGCCATAACCTTTACCTAAATTCCCTTGACAGCTATAGTCAGATTGTTTCTAGATAAAAGTTCCACCATGTCGAAAAATAAAAAATCCGGTGTCAAGTATAATGTTAAGGTCAATGTCAACTGTATTTATACATTTAAAAACAACAATGTTGACCAAAGTGCTTCACAAACAGGAAACAGCAAAAGATAAAGTATTTCAGTCCAATGCATCCTTTTGACATTGCATGTATTTACACTTGGGTTATTTTATACAACAGAGGCACTTTAAACTCAGAATGTACAGTATTTTCCATTGCAAGAGAAACACTGTTTAAAGTAGCAGTTCTATCAAGGATTAAAAATTTTCAAACATGTTTTACAGTCTTAACAGGAGTTTACAGTGGTTTAGCCTTTTTTTTGTGATGTACATGAAACAAAAAATTAGAATAAATAAAAAGCAGCGATCTAGAATACAAAGCTGTCATATTGATGTTAAAAGTGACAAACATCTGATAACCTCTAAATTTTAACACTAGTGTATTTACAAAAACTGAAAACATAGCATTAACATCTTAACAGCAATTTTATGAGGTATACATTGTGTGTTATGAGTAAAACTAAAACTGTAAAATGTAGTGGTGTAACGGTACACGTGGGTGTATTGAAACGTTTCGGTACAGCATGTTCGGTCCATGTGCGTACTGTTTCGGTTATTTTTTCACTCATTAAATTTTATTAACGAGAGATTATGCGCTGCGGAACTAAAGTTCCTAAGCGTGTTTCAGCACGGCGCTATTTATTGTTGCATAGTCTTGTAGCATGCGTAGCATTAGCAGCCTAGCATCTCGTTGTGGTCTCTTGTTTGGGAACATTATGGCTTTCTTGTTAAAAGACAAGTGCAAATCCAAAGCTGTGTCGACGTTGTTTCACAAAGATTGTATCTGCCGCAAGCAACACGTCTAACTTGTTAACACACTTGAAACGACATCATCTGTACGTGAACATCTTTTCTATATAATAGTAGCTTGGTTGGTGCAAACACCGATAACAGCAGCATTTAAACAACCTTTACCAGGTAATTCAGATAGGTCCAAAGCAATAATACCAGCTATAGGAGTTTTCAAAACGATGGATCTACGTCCATATTCTGTTGTTGATGGGCCGGCTTTAAAGTTATTGAGACCCTCTACCTATGACATCCCATCACATCAACACTTCAGCCAAAAAGTTGTACCAGCGCTTTATGAAAAAGCTAAAACTGATATTGTCAACAAGCCCCCAAGCCCTGCCCTGATGATGATGAGCGAGAGATTCAACCATCTCATAACAGAAATGATGGCCGTTCAAGAAGAGGTATTATTTTATTATTATTATTATCTAATAATTTTTTTAATTTAAAATTATAATTTTATTAACTCAATTTGTTTTACCTCTTTGTGTTATTTGCAGTCTGAGGATGTCACTGAGTTCCTCTTTAGGGAAATCATCCACCAGATCACCTCCAGCTAAGGAGTCTGTGATGACTGAACTCTTTTGTGATCTTTTCCAGGGACAGGAAGTAGCAAGTCCCTTCTGGAGCAGGTCCAAGAAGAAGTTTGTGAGTACAGAACTTCAGGGTGCCCTTCCCTTGAGGCTGACTCTCTTCTTTGATGGAAAGACAATGAGGACAAATATAGCCACATTGCAAAATTAGCAAAGTGCTACTTCTGTATCCCTGCTACTGTTGCTAGAGAGGATTTTCTCCACCGCTGGAGATATTCACTGCAACTTGTCACGATCGGGTGGAGGTTGAGACCCAAATGCAAATAGACACCAATGGTGTCACAAAAAGGTTTTTAATTTATAAAAGTTAATAAACATAAAGTGCTGACAGGGCAGTGATACTACTCACGGCTCGAGGAATATACAGAATACCAGAATGCTAGGAGCCGACCGTGAAGGTGCAGGCATGACACTTAATACTCCCCTGCCTAAGATGTAAGAGAGATCAGTATATAAAAGGTGAGTCACTAATTAAACCAAACACGTAACACCTGGAGAGTCATTAACTATGTGCACAGAACAGGGCTGGTGCAGATCCCTACAGTATCCCCCTCTCTTCTAAACGGCTCCTGACGTTCTAAAATACCTCCCCCCAACTTGGGTGGGGGGAAAAAACTAAAGGTCTGAGGGCACCAAAACAAACAATCTAGGAGCAGCCCTGAATACATGCATAACAGAAGTTCAGGTGGGCGGCCTGGAAACCATCCATCACTGGGGCAGAACCCAGGCGGGCGGCCTGGAAACCGTCCATCGCCAGGGCAGAGTTCCGCAGCAGAAGTGCAGGCCGAAGAGACGGCAGACAGTATTGAGACTGCAGCAGTCAGTGCAGGAATCACAGGAGCGGCAGATGCGATGACCAAAGGAGGAGCGCCGGCAGCTGACGCGGTGACCACAAGAGGAGCGGCAGCGATGGCTGATGCAGGAACCGGAGGAGGAGCAGCAGCGAGGGCTGACGCAGGAACCACAGGAGGAGTAGCATCAGCTTATGCGGTGACCCCAGGAGTGGCAGCAGGAACCAGCAGAGGAGTAGCAGCGGAGGAGTAGCAGCGGAGGAGTAGCAGCGGAGGAGTAGCAGCGGAGGAGTAGCAGCGGAGGAGAAGCAGCAGCTGACGCAGTGACCAGAGGAGTGGCAACAGCAGCACATTCAGGAACCAGAGGAGGAGTAGCAGCGGCTGACGCGGTGACCTCAGGAGTGGCAGCAGCGGCAGATGTAGGAACCGGAGGAGTAGCAGCGGCTGACGTGGTGACCTCAGGAGCGGCAGCGGC
>NC_056502.1:22172534-22186315 GCF_014905685.2 Nematolebias whitei
GGAGGAGTAGCAGCGGCTGACGTGGTGACCTCAGGAGCGGCAGCGGCAGCAGACGTAGGAACCAGAGGAGTAGTAGCAGCGGCTGACGCAGTGACCTCAGGAACGGCAGACGTAGGAATCAGAGGAGGTGTAGCAGCGGCTGAGGCGGTGACCATAGGAGAGGCAGCAGTGGCGGAAGCTGGAACCAGAGGAGCAGCAGCTGACGCGATGACCTCAGGAGGAGCAGCAGCGGAAACCTCAGGAGGAGCGGCAGCAGCTGACGCAGTGACCTCAGGAAAAGCGGCAGCGGAAACCTCAGGAGGAGCGGCAGTGGCGGTGGAAACAGGAACCAGAAGGGAAGCAGCAGCGGCTGACAAGGAGAACACAGGAGGAGCTGCCAGCACAGGGACCATGGGAGCAGCCGCCAGCACAGGGAGTGCAGGAGAAGCCGCCAGCGCAGGAACAACTGTGGATGTGGGACCCTCCGAGGACGTGGACTAATCAGGGGGATCAATCTCAGCCTTCTTCTTCTGGGCGTAGGCAAGGATCTCCCAGTCAGCAGGCATACAGAAGAACTCAGGAAAGCATGTCCAGGTTCTCAGTACCTCGTCAAAGAGGGCCCTCCTGGCTTTGACCCTGTCCGCAGGAGTAATACGGAGAAGGGTTATTATACCACGAAAATGTGGAAGAGTCACGTGATCCTCCAACAGTGGTAAATCAGGAGCCAGGTTCGCCATCTCAGGAGCAGGAAACATTGGGGGCGTGGAAACCGTCATGGAGTGTGCCAGGTAGGAGCGAGGCGATCTCCTGTCCCACATTCTTCTCCCTTGATGCACAGTCTTTTCTGTTTTATTTGAAAAACAATCAAAAACGGGGAGCTGGTTGCTGGGTCTCTTTGAGAGGAGCATTCTGTCACAATCGGGTGGAGGTTGAGACCCAAATGCAAACAGACTCCAACGGTGTCACAAAAAGGTGTTTAATTTACAAAAAGTCAAAAACAAACATAAAGTGCTGACAAGGCAGCGATACTACTCACGACTCGAGGAATATACAGAATACCAGGACGCTATGAGCCGACCGTGAAAGTGCAGGCATGACAATGCTCCCCTGCCTGAGATGCAGGAGAGCTCAGTATATAAAGGTGAGTCACTAATTAAATCAAACACGTAGCACCTGGAGAATCATTAACTATGTGCACAGAGCAGTGCTGGTGCAGATCCCTACACAAATAGATCTATGCTTTTGGCAGAAATTGTGGACAAGTTGTTCTTTTTGGCCAAAAACTTAAAACTTGATTAGTTAGATTGTAAACAGTCTGTTGCTGTTATTTGTTCTAGTTCTGACTGTTATTGTATTTATTAAGATTTTTATTATTGTTAGTAGAGTTTATTTATTGTAAAGAGTAACGTTTATTTAAAATATCATCCAAATGGGTTGCTTTTATTTATTTTTATATAAACGTATTGTTTACTTGGCATATTTTCAAAAATAAACATTTTGTAAGTCTTTATTTTGGCCTTTTTAATACCGAAAATTTACCGAACCGAGCCATCCTTGAAACTGAACTAAACCAAAATATGATTTTAGCGTACCGTTACATCCCTAGTAAAATGTGTTAATTAGGTGGCCATATTAAAATTCAATATAGCAACCATAAAAGGCAGTTACTTTTAGGGGTATTTTTTTTATCATGAACTCCAGGTATAAAAGCTTTCACACGCAAAGTTTCATGATTCCTGCAAGTAAACATTTATAGCAAAAATTTAACTTAACTTGAAATTACTTCTTACAACATACAACTAAACTTTAATTACATATATTCACATTACCAATAAAGTTTTAAAATAGAGCTGTAGTTAAATTTAGTTTTTCTTATGAGCTTCTCAAAGTTTAATTGAAACAACTCTCTTTCTAACTAAATGAAGAACCTTTGATTTCTTGTAGATCACATGATTTAGGGGAAATCGGTCTCACTGCAGAGAGCAGTGAGGAGAGGGTTACAGATTGTGAAACTGAAGTAAACACTTTCCATGCCCTGAGCCAAGCACTGATAAAATAAACAACTATCTGAAGTCAAACATGTCATTCTAAAAACTCCAAGTTTTACTCTATTTGATAAAATCTACATAACAATTCTCTTTAAGTATCAATATAGAAATTTAAATTCTGTGGAGCCACAATATGTTGTTTGTACTTTTTACTGCACATCTGGCACTGACACATTTTCTCCTCAATATTTAGTGCCAACTGGCAAGTGAAGCACAGCACATCTCTTAGAGGAGTGACATCTCCAAGATATTTCTAAATTTTCTTAATAGAGAAAACAAAAAGGGCATTGCCCGATCCAACAATTGAGAAATAAAATGTGTGTGTGCGTGTGTGTGTGTGTGTGTGTGTGTGGGGAGGGTGGGGGGTGGCTTATAAAATCTCAGTTTTTCCAAAGCCTGAGTCAGACTGGGGGAGGCAACAGAAGCTACAAAATGAAGTGCTGCATTGTCTCAGTACTTCTCCTGATCTCCACTGTGGAGGGCTCAGACAGGTAAATGAACATATAATTGTGAACATTATAAAACCATGTAAACACTATTTATTATTGATTAATGCAGACATGGTTAAGTAGGATTTCAGTCATTTTTGATGCGATCATAAATCATAACAAATTCCTCAACTGTCATTTACTGTATTATAGTCACATCTGGCATTTAAGTTGCAATAGTATAAATGTACTCCCAACATTGTTTTTGTCATGCATAAAAAGGGATTGAATTAAATGTGGGTGATTGAAGAATAGCACAAAACCTAATTATCATTTGTCTGAGTACAGATTCTTCATCTCTGCCCCTAATGTATTTCACTTGGGTGTGAAAGAGAAAGTGCTTGTCCAGATGGGGGGTAATAATCTCAATCAACAAGTGACTCTCTACTTGGAGGATGGAAATACTAAGACACTTATGTCTGCCAAAGAAATGACTCAGTGTACTGAAGAAGGAGAAATCAAAATAGTTGAGCTGATGGTATGAAAACCTCTTTTAAGTATAAAAATAATTCTTGATCACCGAGAAGGTGTTCACACAAACCGCTCAATTGCTTATTTACAGATAAACAAAACGCTTTGGTTAAAAAAAGGTCAACAACAGCCATACCTTAATCTTGTGGCAAAACTCGCCAATTCCAGAAGAAGGAAGATAACAAGAGTCCTGGTTTCAAATCACAGAGGATATATCTTTATCCAGACTGATCAGCCAATGTACAACCCAACACAAAATGGTAAAATATTGTCAATGTTAAAATTGGGTAAAATAATGTTACTTATCAGTTAATTATATATAAGGGTTTTTTTTCCTTTTTCAGTTACATTCAGAATATTCACTCTTGATCACATGTTTAGACCACATGAGGAAACTGTACACATATCAGTATTTGTGAGTAAATGCTGAATGTATTTTTTCTTTGAAATACAGAAGGATTTTTAAGATTTGAACAAATTCAGACCTGTTTTGTTTTTTGGCAGAATGCTGCTGGAAACAGAATATTGACGCTTTTGAGGGCGGCAGTGGGAGGAATTTACAAAGACCATTTTTCAATTCCAAGTCTATCTAAGTATGTCAAAGTCAATTCAAAACAAACTGTAACTATCAATAATCACAAGCAAGAAAAACTATGTTTTTTGTTTGTTTTCCTGAAGAATGGGCACATGGAAAATTATTGCACACTATGAAAATGATGAAGCAAATTCCACTGTCCGAGAATTCAAAGTACAAAAATTTGGTAAGTCAAACTGAAAATTTGTGTTTTACTTGTTTTATAAATGCATAGATTATATTCTCTCTAAAGAAACAGTTCTGTCATCCTAGTTTTACCAAGTTTTGATGTGAAGATTTTAATGGAGCAGCGTTACATTTTGCTGAATGATGAAAGGCTTGACTTCACCATCTCAGCAATGTAAGTAATTCATAATGATAAAGTTTAATAAGATTTTTTTTTGTTGTGGTTTGTTCTTGTACACAATTTGTGCCAAAAACAAGTTACACAAAGTTGTAGTTAACTTTTATTTATATATAAGAGTAGCCTGCTATGCATCTGTAGATAAATGGTAAATGGATTGTACTTATATAGCGCCTTTCTATCTTATCTAGATACTTAATGCACTTTATACTTGTAGGTTCTGGTCATAAAATTAGAATATCATGAACAAGTTGATTTACTTCAGTAATTCCCTTCAAAAATTGAAACTTGTATATTATATTCATTCATTACACACTGACTGATATATTTCAAATGTTTATTTCTTTCAATGTTGATGATTATAACTGACAACTAATGAAAACGCCAAATTCATTATCTCATAAAATTAGAATATTACTTAAGAACAATTAAATAAAAAGGATTTTTAGAAATGTTGGCCAACTAACATACAGCACTCAGTACTTTGTTGGGGCTCCTTTTGCCTGGATTATCAATTTGTCGATCAGTCTGTGGCACTGCTCAGGTGTTATGAGAGCCCAGGTTGCTCTGATAGTGGACTTCAGCTCTTCTGAATTGTTGGGTCTGGCGTATCACATCTTCCTCTTCACAATACCTCATAGATTTTCTATGGGGATAAGGTCGGGAGAGTTTGCTGGCTGATTAAGAACAGGGATGCCATGATCCTTAAACAAAGTACTGGTTTCCTGTTGGAAAATTAAATCTGCATCTCCATAAAGTTGGGCAACAGCAGGAAGCATGAAGTGCTCTAAAATTTCCTGGTAGACGGCTGCGTTGACCTTGGACCTCAGAAAACACAGTGGACCAACACCAACAGATGACATGGCACCCCATACCATCATTGACTGTGGAAACTTGACACTGGACCTCAAGCAACATGGATTCTGTGCCTCTCCTCTCTTCCTCCAGACTCTGGGACCTTGATTTCTAAAGGAAAAGCAAAATTTACTTTCATCAGAGAATGTAACTTTGGACCACTCAGCAGCAGTCCAGTCCTTTTTGTCTTTAGCCCAGGTGAGATGCATCTGACACTGTCTCTTCTTCAAGAGTGACTTGACATAAGGAATGCGACAGCTGAAACCCATGTCTTGCATAAGTCTGTGTGTGGAGGTTCTTGAAGCACTGACTCCAGCTGAAGTCCACTCTTTGTGAATCTCCCCCACATTTTGAAATGGGTTTTATTTCACCATCCTCTCCAGGGTGTGGTTATCCCTATTGCTTGTACACTTTTTTCTACCACATCGTTTCCTTCCCTTCGCCTCTCTATTAATGTGCTTGGACACAGAGCTCTGTGAACAGCCAGCTTCTTGAGCAATGACCTTTTGTATCTTGCTCTCCTTGTACAAGGTGTCAATGGTCATCTTTTGGACAATTGTCAAGTCAGCAGTCTTCCCCATGATTGTGTAGCCAACAGAACTAGACTGAGACCATTTAAAGGCCTTTGTGCTTTGAGTTAATTAGCTGATTAGAGTGTGGCACCAGGTGTCTTCAATATTGAACCTTTTCACAATATTCTAATTTTCTGAGATACTGAATTTGGGGTTTTCATTAGCTGTCAGTTATAATCATCAACATTAAAAGACATAAACATTTGAAATATATCAGTCTGTGTGTAATGAATGAATATAAGAAAAAAGTTTCACTTTTTGAATGGAATTACTGAAATAAATAAACTTTTTCATGATATTCTAATTTTATGACCTGCACCTACTTACATTATTTTATAGGTCTCTATTGTACATGAGTTCTCATGACTCAATGAGACTAACCTGTCTAAATAAAGATTGAATGAATACACTACAATCTGTGCCCTCATTTACCCATTCATACAGCACTCGTCTACATAAATTAATTTTAGATCACATTCATACACGATGGGACACACACTGGAGGCAATGAGGGGTTCAGTGTCTTGCCCAGGGACACTTCAACATGTGACTGCTGGTGGAATTGAACCCCCAACTCTCCCATTGGAGGATGACTGCTCTAACCACTCAGCCACAGCTGCACAGACATAACAACTTTACTTTTTTCCTAAATAGCAAACTTTGAAGAGAAGCAAAACTAAACTTCTTTATAACCCTAAGGCAGGGCTATTCAACAGGCAGCCCGGGGGCCAAATCAGGCCAGCAGGTGTGCTCAGTTCAGCGCACCAATGGGTTCATTTTTAAATGAAACTACATTTTAAATCATAAAACCATCCATCCATCCATCCGTTATCTTTTACCCGCTTCTTCCATTTTGAGTCACGGGGGTCACCGGTGCCTATGTCCAGCAGTCACTGTGCGAGGGGCGGGGTACACCCTGGACAGGTCGCAAGTCCATCACAGTGACACAAAGAGACAAACGAGGCAAACAACCATTGACTCTCTCACTCACACCTAGAGACAATTTAGAGTTACCAATCATCCTAACATGCATGTTTTTGGTCTGTGGGAAGAAACCGGAGTACCCGGAGAAAAACCACGCATGCACGAAGAGAACATCAAACTCCACCCAGAAAGGCCCCTGGACCGGGGTTTGAACTGGGGACCTGCTTGCTGAGAGTCAGCAGCTCTACCAGTTGTGCTACCGTGCTGCCCTAAATTGTAAAACAACCTTACTTATTTCATGAAAATAACTGTTGGGTGTCCAGCCCCTGAGCTCTTGGCTTTAAGTAACTGTGGCCCCCTGAGCAATTTAGTTGAATAGCCCTGCCCTAAGTCTTTAAAGGTTTTAGCGATAACAGTTGTTCCTTGCTATATCATGATTCACTTCTTGCAGCTTCACTGTATGGCAATTTTTTTAACCCTATTTTTTATACTGTGTGTACTGTACATGCTGTGCAGTACAATACATTCATCTCATCGCCATCTTCATCGCCAAAGTGTTTAAGAGCATATGAAGTGTTTATAAGTATAAGTACAGGTCTCTCTTGTAATGAGTCCTCATGGCTCAATGAGACTAACCTGTATAAATAAAGGTTGAATTAATAAGAGAGTGGGAAAGGTTTGTAAGAATGTGGGAAGGGTTCGGAGACCCGGTCCGCCGCTGTTGGACTTGCGAGTCGCTGGAACCGAGCGGTCTGCGGCGGAGACCCGGTCCGTCGCTGTTGGACCTGCGAGCCGCTGAACCGAGCTGTTTACGTCGGAGACCCGGTCCGCCGCTGTTGGACCTGCGAGCCGCTGAACCGAGCTGTTTACGGAGGAGACCCGGTCTGCCGCCGATTGGACCTGCGAACCGCGGAAACCGAGGAAGCTAAACTACAGCTGTGGGATTTGGGAGCTGTTGCAACCGGGACCTAGTCTGTCACCGTTGGGGCTGCGAACTTCTGGACCGAGTGAATCGTGGGACCGCGTGGGACCTGGAGGTTGTTGCCGCTAGTCCTCGGCTAGAGTTGGCTAGGCCTCGGCTAACAACATAAGCTAACAACATAAGCTAACAACATAAGCCTGTGAACCTCGTGGCTGGATCCTGTGCTTCTGAGAGTTGAGACCAATAATCCAGATGTATCGTGAGTAATGCCGAGCAAACACAGAGATAAGTGTCGGAAAATAATTCAGAAGATATGGAGGAAGTTAAAAAATCTTTGAACTTTTTGAGTGCTGAACTGACTAAATTATCAGCTAAATGTGAATTACTAACAGGACTGTTTGAAGAAGTGAGACAGTTGAAAGAACTGATGAATAATAAAGACAGAAAAATAGCTGAACTGGAACAGAAAGTAGACGACATGGAACAATACACAAGACTAGACAACTTGGTGATCACTGGACTGGAAGTTAGGAACCGGACTTATGCAAGAGTTGTTGCTGGTACTAACACAGCAGAAGATGCACCACAGGAAGAACTACAGACTCTGGAGGAGCAAGTAGTGAATTTTTTACAAAACAAAGACATTGACATCGAACATGAGGACATTTCAATCTGTCACACCCTGCCCAACAAATCAGATAAAGCCAAACCATCCAGTCATCAAGTTCATTAGCAGGAAATCAAGAAACAATGTAATAATGCAAGCAAAAAAAACTGAAGGGAACAAATGTTTACATAAATGAACATCTAACTAAAAAAAAGGAAATATTGCACGTGAAGCAAGATGGTTGAAAAAAAAACAGAAAAAAATAGCATCAACTTGGACAAGAAATGGAAACATCTGGATCAAAATACAGGAAGGATCTCAGGCTAAAATAATAAAAGACCTGAAGGATCTGGAAAGACTAAAATGAGCTCAGGAGATGACAGATGATAAATCATTGACACAACTTCACAAACAAGAAATTAACAAAATATAAAACAAACAAATACATTAAAACATGGCAACATACAAAGACAGTTTAAAATATACAATGTTGAAGATGTGATTGATATAAATTTTTTCCCTGAAATAAAAGACTGTGAATATTACAATGAAGAACAGTTTAATGACATCAATATAACGAATGGAGGTCTCTCTATTATTCACTTTAACAGTAGAAGTTTAAATGCAAATATATCCAAAATAACAGATTATTTAAAACAGCTAAACAGAACTTTTACAATAATAGCACTGTCATGGACATGGCTCAACGATGAAAACACAACTAATGTTCACATGGAAGGGTATGAATTATATCATGTGAACAGAAGCAACAAAAGGGGAGGTGGAGTGGCTCTATTTGTTAAAAATGAAATAAAATGTCAATTAATTAATGAAATGTCAATAATTGTTGATAATATCATGGAAATAATAACAATAGAAATAATAAACAAGAATGATAAAAACATATTGATAAGTTGTGTATATCGATCTCCAGGATCAAATATAGAAATATTCACTGATAAAATCGTACAACTATTGGACAAGAGTTTTAATAAAAGCATTTTTTTTCTGTGGAGACTTTAATATTGACCTGGGAAATAAAACAGATAACATCAGTACATTTACAAATTCATTGTATAGTTTAAATCTTTATCCGTTAATATCAAAACCAACAAGAATTACAACTCATAGTGCTACAATAATCGATAATATTTTCACAAATGTAACAAATGGGGATGTGATGGGAGGTATTTTAACGAGTGATTTGAGTGACCATTTACCAGTTTTCATGATTTATAAAAATGATCAAAGCATTACAAAAGAAATTACAATTAAGGAAAAAACAATAAACACATCAACAAAAGCAATGGACAAATTAAAAGATGATTTACATTAACAAAGCTGGAAAGACGTGTATGTTGATGATGTGAACAGATCATATGATGAGTTTATGAATATTTTGGGAGCTCTGAATGAAAAGAATTGTGTGCAAAATAATTATACAAAGAGAAATGTTGTTGACCAACCATGGATGACGAAAGGGTTGAGAAATGCTTGTAAAAAAAAATAATTATTTGTATACATGTTTCTTTAAATTGAGAACACAAGAGGCTGAAGAGAAATATAAGAAGTATAAAAATAAATTAGTAGCGATTATAAGGAAACACAAGAAGGAATATTATAGTGATTTATTAAATAAAAGTAATGGTGATATGAAAGCTACATGGCGAGTAATAAATAGTGTTCTGAAAAGTCATAAAGCAAAAACAGGTATTTCACAATATTTTTTGAAGGATGACAATGAAATCCATGAAGAAAATGAAATTGTAAATGGGTTTAATCATCATTTTGTGAACGTTGGATCAAACCTTGCTGCTAAAATACCAAAAGTGGACAATAATGTGAACCATTCAGTTATAAGTTGTGACAACAGTATTTTTCTTAATGGAACTGACAAAGAAGAAATAATGAATGTTGTAAAAAATCTTACAGATAAGAGATCAAAAGACTGGGTGGACATGGATATGATGTTTGTAAAGGACATAATGAGTTATGTTATCGAGCCGTTCACATATATTTGTAATTTATCATTTTCAAAAGGAATATTTCCAGACAATATGAAAGTAGCTAAGGTAGTTCCTCTCTTTAAAAATGGTGATAAATGTGTGTTCAATAACTATAGACCAATATCCTTATTACCACAATTCTGAAAAATTCTAGAAAAACTGTTTGTGACCAGATTAGATAAATTTATTACTAAACAAAACATTCTAAGTAGCAGTCAGTATGGGTTTAGAGCAAAAAAACTCTAAATCAATGGCTCTCATGGAAATAATAGAACAAATAACTACTGCTGTCGATCAAAAACAGTATTGTGTTAGTATTTTTGTTGATTTAAAAAAAGCATTCGATACTATTGACCACACTATTCTCCTTGAAAAATTAAATAAATATGGTATAAGAGGACCAGCATTACACTGGGTATCTAGCTATTTAAAAGATAGGAAACAGTTTGTACAAATAAATGGTGTAAGATCTGACCTGTGCAATATCACTTGTGGAGTTCCTCAAGGCTCTGTACTTGGACCAAAGTTATTTATTTTATATGTGAATGACTTAGTGAATGTATCAGGACTCCTCAAATGTGTCCTTTTTGCAGATGACACCACATTTTTTTGTTTGGGTAAAGATGTAAAACGGATGTTGAAATTGATGAAGACAGAATTTGATAAAATACAAACTTGGTTTAAACTTAATAAATTATCATTAAATTTAGATAAAACTAAATACATGATATTTAGTAACAAAAAGAGAACTGTTGATGATCCATTTAAAATTGAGGGTGTTGAGATTTGTAGAGTTAATGAGATGAAATTTTTGGGTGTAATCATTGATGAACAGCTAACATGGAAAAATCACATCAATTCTGTAAGAACAAAAATATCTAAATCTATTGCAGTACTATACAAAGTCAGGGAATTATTAAATGATAAAGCTTTGTACATGTTGTATAACACAATCATTGTTCCACATTTAATCTATTGCATTGCTGTTTGGGGGAAAGCATGTAAAACATTTACAAAACCTATTTTTATTTTACAGAAAAGAGCTGTAAGAATCGTCACCAGAAAGCATTACTGTCACCCATCAAGCACATTATTTTATCAACTGAAGTTATTGAAGCTCCATGATTTGGTAGATTATAGTATTTTATCAGTTATGTATAGGGCTCAAAATAACACATTACCATTAAATATCCAAAGAAATTTTGTTAAAAGACAAAGTTGTTACAATCTTAAGGGGATAGAGATATTTGTCAAACCAAAATTCAGAACTAGTCTGAAGGGAAGGTCTACCTCAATCCAAGGAGTTGGATTGTGGAATGGTCTAGAGAGTGATGTTAAAAATGTCAAGTCAATGTGTACATTTAAGAAAAAGATCAAAACTGGATTGTTAAAAAAGTATATATGAAGTAGCTTAGTGTGTGTTTTGTATTAGAATTAGAAAAATTAGAAAGTTATTCATTTTGTTCTGTTACTTGAAGATTATTATGATTGAAATAATTGTTTGAAAAAAGGGGCAGATATAATAAGATTTTTTCTTCTTTCTGCTGCCTTTCATTTTAAATCTTTTGTATCTTTTTTTATATTGTTATGGAATTGTTTTGTACTTTTTTTAAATGAATAAACTTTATACCATACCATACCATATAAAGCCTTAAATACATATAAATAATAAAAGTAATATAACTTCGCTACTTTGTGGATTTTCACCTACCGCGAGGGTCTCTGGAATGTTTCCTCCGTGATAGGTGAGGAATCACTGTTTTAAGATTCTGAGCAACTCTGAAAAGAAAAATGTACTTGTTACCTAAACAGCTTGTATTACTAGACAAATTCTATAAGTAAGCTTGTCTCTGAATTGCATGCCCTATGCATTATTGTTACATTTTCAGACTCTTTACGTTTCAACTTTCAACTTTTTTTCTAGGTACTTGCATGGTGAAAAGGTCAAAGGGGCTTACCACTGCCAGTTAGGAGTTGTGAAAAAAGAGTCAATCTATGGTAAAAAAACAGAATTTATCAGGGGTCTGGAACAGACTGGCTCGGTGAGGAAACCCATTAACTATCCTCAGTTTTGTAGCTTTTCACAATAAGGTAATGTATTGCTTTAATAAAGAATCTAAAAATCACCAATAGCTGTCATTTTTGCAGGTCCAAAACGGAACGGCAGACTTTACTCTTCAGTTAGAGGAGATTAGTTCAAAACTAAAGAAACACCTGAATCAAACACTCTCTGACTTACAGAAAAGTGGATCACAGCTCTACGTGGGAGTATTTGTCACAAACATTCAAAGTAAAACACACACACACACACACACACACATATACACTGTACACACCATCCATCCATCCATCCATTATCTTTACCCGCTTATTCCATTTTGGGTCACGGGGGTCACCGGTGCCCATGTCCAGCAATCACTGTGAAAGGGGCGAGGTACACCCTGGACGGGTCGCAAGTCTATCACAGGGACACATAGAAACAAATAAGACAACAATTCACTTCCTCACTCACACCTAGGGACAATTTAGAGTTACCAATCAGCCTAACATGCATGTTTTTGGTCTGTGGGAGGAAACCGGAGTACCCACGCACCATACATTTAGTTCCAAACATTTCATTATCATAATGTAATGTTGCTAAACATGTCTAAATATAATGACTTGAATGTGCAGTAGCATTTACAGTGCCTTGCGAAAGTATTCGACCCCCTTGAACTTTTCAACCCTTTGCCACATTTCAGGCTTCAAACATAAAGATATAAAATTTTAATTTTTTGTGAAGAATCAACAACAAGTGGGACACAATCGTGAAGTGGAATGAAATTTATTGGATGTGTCAAACTTTTTTAACAAATAAAAAACTGAAAAGTGGGGCGTGCAATATTATTCAGCCCCCTTGCGTTAATACTTTGTAGCGGCGCCTTTTGCTGCAGTTCCAGCTGCAAGTCTCTTGGGGTATGTCTCTCTCAGTTTTACACATGGAGAGACTGAAATTTTTGCCCATTCTTCCTGCAAAACAGCTCGAGCTCAGTGAGGTTGGATGGAGAGCGTTTGTGAACAGCAGTCTTCAGCTCTTTCCACAGATTCTCGATTGGATTCAGGTCTGGACTTTGACTTGGCCATTCCAACACCTGGATACGTTTATTAGTGAACCATTCCATTGTAGATTTGGCTTTATGTTTTGGATCATTGTCTTGTTGGAAGATAAATCTCCGTCCCAGTCTCAGGTCTCTTGCAGACTCAAACAGGTTTTCTTCCAGAATGGTCCTGTATTTGGCCCCATCCATCTTCCCATCAATTCTGACCATCTTCCCTGTCCCTGCTGACGAAAAGCAGGCCCAAACCATGATGCTGCCACCACCACGTTTGAGAGTGGGGATGGTGTGTTCAGGGTGATGAGCTGTGTTGCTTTTACGCCAAACATATCGTTTTGCATTGTGGCCAAACAGTTGGATTTTGGTTTAATCTGATCAGAGCACCTTCTTCCACATGTTTGGTGTCTCCCAGGTGACTTGTGGCAAACTTTAAACAACACTTTTTATGGATATCTTTGAGAAATGGCTTTCTTCTTGCCACTCTTCCATAAAGGCCAGATTTGTGCAGTGTACGACTGATTGTTGTCCTATGGACAGACTCTCCCACCTCAGCTGTAGATCTCTGCAGTTCATCCAGAGTGATCATGGGCCTCTTGGCTGCATCTCTGATCAGTCAACTCCTTGTTCGAGATGAAAGTTTAGAGGGACGGCCGGGACTTGGTAGATTTGCAGTGGTCTGATACTCCTTCCATTTCAATATGATTGCTTGCACAGTGCTCCTTGGGATGTTTAAACCTTGGGTAATCTTTTTGTATCCAAATCCGGCTTTAAAATTCTCCACAACAGTATCTTGGGCCTGCCTGGTGTGTTCCTTGGTCTTCATGATGCTCTCTGCACTTTGAACAGAACCCTGAGACTATCACAGAGCAGGTGCAT
>NC_056502.1:22211315-22274029 GCF_014905685.2 Nematolebias whitei
GATGGATGGATGGCTGGATGGATGGATGGATGGATGGATGGATGGATGGATGGATGGATGGATGGATGGATGGATGGATGGATATTTTTCAGGCTTCTTCTTGCAAAAAGTAAGGTTTATTGGACTTGTTTTAAATTTCTGCCTACAAGCTGTTTTTGTAATTGAAGATTCTGAGATTAGGATTTTTTATTATTATTGGTAAATCAAAACAACCGAAACATAAAATGGAACTAAACTGAGATTTTGGTAAACAGACATAAAATTCAACATCTCAACTAAAAAATTAGAGAATAAAAGGCTAAACAGATTTGTGCAACAATCTTTTTGCTATTCCCTGACCTACAATTTCAGCAACAACACGCTGCATACAAGTGGATGTTTAATAAAAGAAAAACAAATAATTAGATAACATTATACAGATCAGAGAGACCAAATCAATTTAAAACTTTAAAAATTTCATCATTTTACAGCTTTTCGTAAGGTATTTGTATGTTGTCTATTCTAGCTAAACATTTCTGTCAAAGCTAAGATGACTTCAACTCCTTTCCTGTATGTGGGAGAATGTTACATATTTCTTGTTTGCTCTAAACCCTTTATATAGTTTTCTTCATGTGGATTTCAAAGGCGGGCTGGTGGGTGGCATCTGGTCAGAGATGCAATGCCTGCACAGAACATTCCTTAAATCTGGTGGACAGTCGGTTACTTACATAACTCCCGTGTAGTTACATTTCATTACCTACAACAAACAGCCGATTCATATAGCGAGAGGTTTCTGAAACCTGGTGTCAGCACTGAATACTTACAGGGTTGTGCTTTGTATTCCAGCTGAATCATGATTCTCAGACACAAATTTTATTCTGTCAGTGACTGCGTGTTAATGGTAACAGTACAAGGAATAAGTCGAGATACACACACACGACATGAAAAGAGTATGATTTCCTAACTAAAACTTGGTAAAGTTTGTTATAGCAGGTTATATTATACAGTAAAAGTAACAGTAGAATTAAAACAAAAAAACTTGACTAAAACATAGATTATTACTAACCAGATCAAGAGTATTTTTGAATTAATTCATAAAATATGTTTTCTTCAAGTAACAGAAACCAAAGTGAGTTGCCACATTTGATACACAAATCAGTGTAAAAATTTCACTTTGTGAGTCCAGTACAAATATTTTTCATGGTGGATGTGGGAATTGGACCACTAGGTATGGTCCATGTGTGGGGGTGGGTGGGAGGTGTGGGGAGGTGTCCTTAAGTAGGGGCAGACTTATCACTTACCTTCTTTACAGTGGGGGTCCTTTCTCAGTTCTTTCCTCCAAGATCAGTTCAGCCTGCATGAGCTCCTCCAGCTCAGATGGAGGGAGAAGCATAAAGTCAGACATAAAACCAACAATTTAATCATCATTCTGGTAAGGGTTTTTTTGCATTTAATTTGTGATTTTTAGATTAAAACTGTAAACATTTGAAGGAACACATCCAGTATACTTTTGTACTTTTGTGTGTGTCTTGGTTGGGGGGGGGGGGGGGTTCTAGGCATAATTAATTTTTCCACAGAGATGAACAATGAAAGGTTGTCTTGTTTTAAACGAATTTAAACAACATGGAACTAGCTTAATACAAGCTTTAGTGTACAAATATTGTTACATGGTTGTACTTTGTCATTTTTCTTATTTTCCTTTGTTTAAATCATTTTAATGAGATTAAATGTATGTTGCTGATAGTCCGACATTTCAGTTTTAAAGTAAAAACTGCAGCCAAAGTCACTTTTTTCTGCAACTTCAGAGCTAAAGCTAAAGTTCTGGGTTATTACACAGGAAATTTAAAAATGTATTTGTTGAATAACTAATTGATTTTTCAGAGTTTTAATAGTTGTGGATTTAGCAAATTACTTAACTTTATGTACCTTAAAAGTGTCCTATTGTTCTGTCCTATTCTCACAAGCTAACTGTTTGGATTAACCACTCAGGTGCTTTTCCTTCCTCTCATTTAAATTTTACTTGGTTAGACAAGGTCTTGAATAAAAACACTACTGGTGTTTTGGACCCAGGTTTATTGTTTGTGTTTTAAAATATATATAATTTGTATTAACATTTTGTTCACATATAAAAAAAATAGATCTGATTTTTTAATTTTTTTTCACAATGATTTCTGGACAAAATTGGTTAAGGAAGTTTCTGACAAATTGTCATTTAAAAGAAACCAATATGAATACAAAGCTCCCAGTGAAATGTTCCACTCAATAAACTTAAAAAAAAAACACAGTAATAGCTTATAGCTTATTGGGCAAGTGGACATACATGAAAATTATTAGTTTCTAAACTACTTGCAAAAATGCTGTATATTTTGCCATTTTTGGCAAAAGACAGCGGCACTTTAGAGCAGGCCATAAAACCTTGGACTGATGTAAGAGAAGCTTATGAGTGGGCACATTATATGAAGAGCGTGAATGGGAAGTCTGTGAATGTAGCTGACTGGTGCTGAAAAGAGCACCTATATTCAGCTGCTTAGGACTCAGACACATATAAAAAGTTATAAATGGCATGGCATAAGGTTTTCTAGTTTAAAGTTGTTCTGTTTTTCATCTATAGGAGAAACCTGGCAAATCTCACCTAACGGCTGCTCCAAAAAGTAAAGAGAAGCTTTCAGATACGTATATAACTAATCATTCAAAAGCAATAAAATGTCTGGGTACAGCAGCGGGCTCAAAATGCTGTATACTCTAGGACTTCTCCTCCTTCTCACCCCATTTCCCTCTTTTCAAACCACAACCAATCTGAAGAGAGATGCCAGAGGAAGCAATGTGACCAAGACTAATAGTGTTCTCACTCTTTTAAAACCAAAAACCACTTCCAAACAGATTGTGCACCCCACCCTTAAGCCAAACACAGTCAATACGACAGTTTTACCAACTTCAGCCCCCAACCAAAAACCTACAACAGCCAGCCCTACTAAGACCACCAAACCCAGGCTCAGCATTGCAGTAAATCAAACCACTCCAACAGCTACTCCAAAGTCTACTACAACTATCCCCATTGTTGTGAACAAAGACAAACACAAAGTCAACCAGACTGCTTCCAAAGACAACCCTGCACCCACTGCAGCTCCAAAGGTTCAATCAACATCCACAAAGGCTCCTTCAACCAGTAAAATTACAAAAATCAAACCTCAAAGTTCTGCCAATCCCAGTACTTTGCCAAAATCTTCTTCAGCCATCGGGGGGAGTGCCATAAAAGACAAGTCTGATCAAAATGCTCAGCCAACTTCCGTGAAGACTGTTTCTATCATTAACAGTAAAACTGTCAAAAACAAGCTCACTGCCTCTGTAAATCCAACCGTTGATGCCGATCACCGTCCCAGCAAGGACGAAACCTCCAAAGACAAGCCCGCTTCAACAAATCTTCACAATGTTCCCTCAACACCAGCAAAACATGACAAAGCTGGTGGTTCAACGGCAGAGAAAAATAAAACTACAGCCTCTGCAAATCATACTTCATCACTCAGCGCCATCGCTAAAGAAAAGCTTGCCCCTTCACAGCCAATTAAAGTGGTCATCAGTGACGGCTGTGAATCAAACAATGCAAAGGAACAGGAGCTGACGCTGAAGCCGGGTGCGCCTTTGTTGATGACTCATAAAATCAGCCTACTGCCTGGTGCCTGTACAGGAGAATGTGAAGCTGAGATGGCCGACCTGAAAGGACGTGTGGCCATATTGGAAAAAGCAATGTCCTTTCTATTAGAGCAATGTACGTCTTACCAATTTATCACATTTAAAACTACTTATTACAAAAGTTGGTTAATAATTGTGGTTTCTCTTGCCATGCAGGTCCATGTTCTGCAAATTGCCCAAACGACTGTAGTGGCAACGGAAAATGTGAAAAGGGGAAATGTATCTGCCATCAAGGATTTATGGGTCCAGACTGCAGTAAGTGTACACAAGGTGCCAAGTGTAGTAAAGGTAAGCATTTGTACTGTTCCTATAAAAGTATTTATGTTTGATTTTTAACAGACTCTTAACCTCTACCTTGCAATTTTAGAAGGTAACAAGAATGCAAAAGTAGCAGAGAAGAACATGGCCACGCAGACAAAGAAAATCATCCCTAAAGAGGAAGACAAAGGGCAGAAGGAAGGCTCTGATGACAAAGCCACTGGCACTAAAGTAGCATCTAATGTGAAAGAAAGACAAGTAAAACTGCAAGAAAATGAAAAAACCTTGGACAAAAAATTTATTGGAAATATTTCTCCAAGAAATGATGGAAGCAAGCAAGAGGCCCGCAAAGGAAAAACAGAAACCAAAGATGTTTCTCCAATAAACAACCCAAAGCCTGAAAAGAAAAAAACTGACAGTAAACCATACCTTCATTTTGATAATTTAAAAGACGACCCTCAATCTAATGCAACACAGAGTAATAAGAGGAAAACAAATGGCACAACTAAAATTGAAACCAGCAATTCTCAAACCACAGGACCAAAGAAAAACAAAAAAGAAAACGACATTACCGGGAAGTCCACACTGGCAGAGAAGGATAGCACTCAATCATTTGAGAAAAAACTAACCAGCACAGATAAAACAGAAAATAAAAACGAACAATCTACTGAAAATCGTAAAACTCCAGGTGGGGTTGAAACAGAGAAGACTGTACAAAAAAGTCAACATGTTAAAAATACAACTAAAACAACCGAGAAGCTTAATATCCTCACAAACAAAACAGATATTCAGAGCACAAGCGCCAAAACAGCTGGAGGTTTAGGGTCAATGAAGGTGGTTAACGTTTCCTCTCACAACTTTACGGTCACATGGCTAGCACCTCAAGGGATGTTCAAGAACTTCACTGTGATCAGAAAAGAGACACTGACAGAGAGCGAACACAAGGAGCAGCTTGAAGTGGAAGCTGCAGCCTGGAATTCAACTGAGGTGCAAAGTGAAAACACAAATTTAACAATCTCTTCTAGTAAAACTGCTGGACTCAAAGATAAAACAGAAACCAAGAGGATCTCTGTGGTGGTGCCTGGCAATGTACGCTCTGTGGAGTTCAGTAATCTCAGAGCAGACACACGCTATGCTCTGCAAATTTATGGAACTACAGCTGACAGAAGATCCAAGATTCACAGAATAACGGCAATTACTGGTTAGTAATAAAATAACATGGTCATGTATGATTTTCACATTATTATAAGTGGTGCTAAAACCATGGTGAACAACTAATATGCTGGCAATCAATAAAAGATCACCTTGTTTTCTCTTCTCAGGTCCTGAACCACCCACAGAACTTGTTTTCAGCAATGTAACCGAGTATTCTCTTGAAGTTTCCTGGACCAAACCAAAGACAGTTTTTACAGGATTCAGAGTAACATACATCAACAAGGCAACAGGTATGTCCAAGCCCTTTAATGGAAACTAATGTTGGTTGCATTTGTAAAAAATGTGGCAAATGTTACAATATGTTTGTGCTTATGCTGTCAGGGAAGAGTCGCTTTGTGACGGTGAGCTCCAAGCAGTCACATGTTATCCTGTCCGAATTGTCTGCTGGGTCGTCCTACATTATCAGTGTTGCCACGATTAAAGGCAGGGCTCAGAGTGTTGAACCCACATCTGTTATCACCACAGGTACAGTTTCAGACAAGCTCACATTTATAGGCTGATGCTTTTATTTTTGCATGGCATGTGAGAAAGGAAATAACTTATATCTTGACTTTAGTGCCTGCCCCTCCAACACATCTTCAAGTCAACAATGTAACTGACACCAGAGCTGTGCTGCAGTGGACGCCCAGCCTGGGAAAAGTTGACAGTTTCATCATTAACTACGAGTCCTCCAAAAGTGAGTGTTACACCATTACTGATGACTGCTGACACAGTGCTATTAAATGATTTGAGGTTTGTTTTATTTCCTGGCCGCAGCTCCCAATGTGACAGTAACAGTGATGTTGTCAGGAAACTCAGTTCAGTACCAACTTAAAGGCCTGCAGAGAGGCACGCTGTACAAAGTCAAAGTGCTGAGCCAAAAGGACAGCCTCAAGAGTGTGGCGATCTCAACTACTTTTACTACTGCAAATGGTAAGTAAAAGGGAAACAATAAGGACAATCAACAGCCAGATATGACCAGTGTGTGAGTTCATGACTAGAACTTTACCTGCTAAAACTGGAGAGATATGGTCTCTCCTACTAACTCCCATTAAGATTCTAGTAGCAGCATTTTGGATCAACTGAAGACTTTTTAAAGAAGTATTTGGATGCCCAGATAATAAACCATTGCAATAGTCCAGTCTAGACGTGACAAATGCATGAACCAGTTTTTCTGCATCATTCTTAGATAAGATGTTTCTAATTTTAGCGATATTACGCAGGTGGAAGAAGGAGGTTCTAGTAACGTTTTTAATGTGGGGGATAAAAGACATGTCCTGATCAAAAATAACACCAAGATGTTTAACATTAGAGCTGGAGGCCAGATTAATAACATCGAAGGAGGGTGAAAGACTAAAAAATGTATTCCTAAAATGCTCAGGTCCAAAACCCAAAACCTCAGTCTTGTCTTTAAGACATGCTTGTAGTCTAAGTGATTGGAGTCATTGAGTTTCATGGATACATATAACTGTGTATCAGCATAACAATGAAAATGTATTCCATGCTGTTTAATTACTTTGTGTATCTGTTCCTCCTTCCTGTTCCTCTCAAACCCAGCCGGTCAAAGCAGATGGCCGCTTGTCCTGAGCTCAAGGTTCTTCTACATGAGGGAGTTTTTCCTTTCCACTGTTGCCTTCATGCTTGCTCAAGATGAGAGTTCTGTGATGAAGTTAAACTCAAAGCAGTCTGCTCATTAATAATATTAACTTACTTTTAGTGTGTATGAATGTTTCTGTTCAGTGCCCTGAGACGACTTCTGTTGTGACTTGGTGCTTTATAAATAAACTGAACTGAATTTAATTGAATTGTTAAATGTTTGCAATCCTCTTGTTTCTCAGTGGTTAGAGCCAGTGAGGTCGGTGCTCGCTCCGCAGTGATCACCTGGAGAACTCCAGTCGTTTATCACAGCTACAGGGTGATCTATCAGGTGGCGGGAGAGGAGGCGAAGGTGGGCGATGATGATACTTCATAGCTAGCACAAGGAGGAGATTTCCCATTTACGTAACTACAAGGTACATATTTTCTTTGTTTTAATTTTGTTGTGTTTCTGTGCTAGGAGGTGATCCTGGAGCCCACCTTCACGGAGTATAAACTGACAGGCCTGATACCTTTGTCACGCTACACTGTTCTGGTACAAGGCAGGAAAAATGAACAGTACACATCTCTTGTCACCTCACAATTCATCACCGGTACCTTTTTACTTTTAAATCTTCACTATTTGGAAATATATTTTATCTATATTTTTACTAACTTTTGTGTGTTGTCTTTTTTTTTTTCCCAGGGAAATTGCGTTTCCCTTTCCCTACTGAGTGTTCCCAGGAGCTGCTGAATGGAGCCCTGGAGTCGGGGGAGGTGGACATCTACCCACAAGGACGAGAGGGACAAGCAGTGAGAGTCTACTGTGACATGGAGACTGATGGAGGCGGCTGGACGGTAAAACTCCCTGCTACACTTAAAACAGGCCAGTCTATAAAACAAAATAATTAGACAGTAGCTTGTGTTTTCTAGGTGTTCCAGAGAAGAACAAATGGAAAAACCGACTTCTACAGAACCTGGAGTGACTACAAGGCTGGCTTTGGAAACCTGAGTGAAGAATTCTGGCTTGGTACAGTTAGAAATTATTATCACTTCTGATTAAACTCTGTTTTAACCCATATCTGTCTAAACTCTAAACTTTCTCTTTTACTGCTGCCAGGCAATGAGCTCCTGCACAACCTGACCAGTATGGGCCCTGTGAGCTTGAGAGTGGACATGCGATCTGGAAATGACACAGTTTATGCTCACTACACCAACTTCTCAGTCGCTTCAGAGGAGAAGAACTACATTCTTACAGTGTCTGGATACACAGGAACAGCAGGTGCACTATTTTAAATGAGATAACAGCTGCAGAGACTGAAGTGTGAGCAGATTCTCAGTGACACTATTCTCAAAAAGTTTTACCCTCTGAGGTAAAAATGGACAAGCCTGAGCTTTTTTAAATAAGAAATCAAAGGTTTACAACTCTTAAATAGGATTTGCATGTATTGTTAAATGCTGTGTTGAGGTAAAAAAAAATGCTGAAGGCCTACAGCAGCCCTCCCTCTAAATACAAATAAACCAAGAGACTAAGTTTCATTATAGTTCACATATCTAAAAGCAATCTGATGCATTATTTGTAATATCTAGAAATTGCGTAATATTCTCAGGACATGAGCAGAAGAAAACAATGACCCTTTCTCCTGGATGTGAAGAAAATATCATACAATACAAACATGCCAGTCAAAATCTAGAGCCACGGCAGCAAACAGACCCACACAAAGTGCCATCCAAACATCACCATCATCGTAAATGCAGAAAGAGAAATATTACGACCAAACAGCATTAGCAGTAGGTTTATATTAGTGCTGAGGAGCCCCACTCCTAAAAGTCGTTTAATTGAATGAATGCTTAGCAAACTTGATTTTTATCTAAACTTGAATTTTGTGATCCTCTTTCCACTTCTATATTCTTCCATACGTTTTTAGGCATCTTTCTCATTATATCAAAACATCCAGCACTTTCAGGACAATCCTGCAATGACTTTTGGTATTGATGCAACTTTAGCTTTTTGAAATATTTAGCCTTTTCTGCCATTTTTTTTCCTCATAGAAAATGAATTGAACTCATTTTACATCCTTAAAATCTTTAGATCTGTTCACAACCTTTTACTGTTCCTTTCACATTTTGTTCTGGTTCAGCTTCTTTCGGTTTGCTTGTGCAAATTTTAACTTTGTTTCAGCTACTTTCAGCGGTTTTGTGCTCATTTTAGATTATTTCTGATAAAAGCAACATGTGTGTGTTTCTTCTCACTTCTTTCTTCCAATTCCAGCTTGTTATATGTGTTATATGTGTGTGTTGTGTATGTGCTATATAAATAAACTTTGAATTGAATTGTTATGCTCCTTGCAGCTAATTTCTGTAAGTTTCAGCTTTTTCTGCTATTCAGCTACTATTTAGCTGTTTTATGCTTATTTTAGCTTTTCAGCTAATTCCACATTTTTTGTACTCATTTCAACTTTTTTCAGCCTAATTCAGCACAAATGTGCTCTCTCGATCCACTTCCTAGTTGTAATTTAAGCTTTTCTGCCATTTTTAGCTACTTTTCAGCTGTTTTTTTTTTTGTTTTGTTTTTGTTTGTTTGTTTTTCTCCCTAATTTCATATTTTTTCAGGTAATTTAAACTATTTTGTGCTTATTTCAGCTCTTTCTGCTTCCTTCTAGAAGTTTGCTACTTTCGGCCTTTCAGCTACTTTTCAGCCATTCCTTTCGCTAATTTATTTTTAGCTACTTTCCTACTTTTTCTGCTAATTTCTGCTTATTTAAACCTATTTCAGCAAATTTGTGTTCTTTCTGTTTTCTTCTGCTAATTTAAGCTTGTTTTTCCATTTCAGCAGGTGGGTTTTTTTTTTTTTTTTTTTTTTTTGTTTTTTGCTAATTTCAGCTGTTTTTCAGCTAGTTCTTCATTCACACTGCATTTTCATAGGAAATGCAATTTCTCTAGTCGTAACTATTTCTGGAGGAAAATGTTTACTTAGGTTTGCTAACATTAGCTAGCTAAACCAATACTAAAAAGATTAAGGTGAGCTTTCGTTTTTAAATAGCCTGCTTTGCACAATTATTTAAGAGATTTTGAGGCGTAAAAAAAATTATATAAATTGAAAAAATACTTAGTTAATAATTCTTATAATAATAATAATACTTACTTTGGTTCTGCCTGAATTATTCCAATAACTATTTTGGTCAAAATTCTTAAATGCGAAAAAAAAGTGTGGGGGGTGGGGTGGAGTTTGAGTGTTGCGTTCCATTTACCTCGGCAATACGAACTTGATTCAATTTGCGTCCCTGAAAACCAGTATGATTTGCTTGTTGTGCCCACTACGTTAATTATTATTACCATTACGAGCCGATACCTGTGCAGCTCTTTATAGTTTTCATGCATTCAAACATTATAGCATTTTTTTTTCATATAAAGGCGTTAATAGTGCTACGTTTGTGACATGTTTAATGACATTTGAACAGGCAAGTGAAGATAAGAAGGTTAATGTCGCAGCTATCACCATTTCCTATAATCGACGAAGCTGTTGTATTTTAGACGTTGGAGTTGATCAGTAATCAAATTTCCGAGTCAGAAGTCTGATAACAAAAGACACTCCAGTTGAATTTCCCGTTAAAGAAGTGGAAAGTCCAACTTCTGGGTAGCGTTTGAACGCACCGTAGCGGTAAAGTTCAAAAGATGGTATGCTCCGTTGTAGGGGTGTCTAAAATAATAAAACAAGAAAAATTCAAACTAAAACTAAAAATAGTGCATGGTAAATATATACTTTGGGGGATAATATAAAATAAAAAATGTTTTTATCCTGTTTTACTTTTATCTTCTACCTTTTGGGGGTCCAGATTCAATAAGTGACATAAATCCTCCCCTTTTACTTATCAGTAAATCGGACCATGATTCCAATTTAATTTTTAACTTTTTCAACATTTTTACATACCCAAAAGAATGTTTTCTCGAAATAACATGCTAAAGTTGAAGGTAAAATGAAGAAGTTTAGATTAAATTAGAAGTTTAAGCTTTTTTTACTCTGAGGAAAAATTATTAAATGAGATTGCTCTGAAAACAGAGGCAGGGAGAGAAAAATGAGGGGAAATCAGTTAAAGCTGTCACTTTACATCAAATACAAAAAACTATTCTTAGGTATATGTGATGAATTAGTTCTCAATTTAAATGTCTTTCTTTATCAGGTGACTCAATGAAATACCACAACGGGCGTCCATTCTCAACCAGAGACAAGGAGCCGGACTCTCTGGGCATCCACTGTGCCAAGGCCTACATCGGAGGCTGGTGGTACAAAAACTGCTACAAGGTCAACCTCAATGGGCTTTATGACACCAGCAGTAACAATCAGGTATTAAAATCAGTCCGCTCAACTTCTCTTACAGCTTTCACTGAATTCCTACTAACGATTTATTGTTGTTGTTCTCATAAAGGGGATAGTTTGGATAGACTGGAAAGGTAAAGACTTTTCCATTCCCTTCACTGAGATGAAGTTCAGACCCTCCAGGTTCTCCCCTGCAACTCATGGCTAAAGATCACTCTCCACAAAGTCAGAAATCCAGATGACAGCAAAAGTCACAGCAGCTGGACGTCTCCTTGCAACTAAAACTTCATGGAGTGGTTTCAAAAGCTACAACTGCGGCAATGATTCAATTTGATTCAGTGTGAAAGTTTTTTTTTTTTTTTTTCTAAGTTGTTTTTGTGAGAAATAAAACAAAAAAAAATGGAGAAATGTCTCAATGTAACTTTTATACGTGGTTGTAACCTTTTTATCAGCTTTACAATGTTCTGTTTTAGTCTACGTTTTTTTTTTGTCTTCCACAAACTATGCATTCCCACTATTACTTTAATGAAATGTGCACTGCCTTACTCCATTGGAATAAATGAGTCTAGAGTGGGTTTTGAGTGTCATCTTTTTGTTCTGTGAGAATAAATGAGAACAAGTTTTGCACCAAGATAGAAGAACACTAACATGACTGATCGTTATGTAAGCTGTGGTGTATTTTTATGCCCTTCAACACGTATCAGGCTATCTTGTTGATACATGAATTGCACTCATCATTAGCTATCTTGACCTAAAACAATATTTAGATACCCTTGATTTTAGTGCAAACATCCTATCACGCTGACACGGCACAGAGGAGGCAGCTATAAAAGAGAAGAGCAGCGCCCTGACCTGCTTTGTGACCAGCTGTAGGAAACAAAATGGTATCAGAGTTATCACTGATCAGTGTTGGAGCCTTATGTTTGCTTGTTCTGCTGTTACTGGTGGTGATGTCTGGTCAGAGGAACACTCGTTTACTGAAAAAGGACCAGTTAGGTGAGTCTGCAGGTATCTTTCAATACAAACCATTCCAGCTGATATTTCAGTGTCATGTTTGTCTAATTACATCTAGGGGTCGAATCTGGGCTTCTGCAGCATCTGTATCATTTCCTCCATTGCTCCTCAGCACCCTCCCTCCCAGGACCCCCCAGCCGATTCCTTATTGGCAATATGATGGAGCTAACGCACGATCACATGCCAATTCACCTCACCAATCTGGCACAACGATATGGAAGCATTTACCGCCTCAAATGTGGAAACACAAGTAGATATTCAACCAATAACGCACAACTTTTCACTGCGAATTGTTCACAACAACCTTGAATCATATAAATGTTTTTGAACCGAATTATGCATCTCCACTTTGTTTTTGTTTTTTTATTTTAATTAATTTTTTTGTTTTCTAAGCCATGGTGGTGCTCGGTAGTAGTGAAGTCATACGAGAAGCTCTGGTGAAGAAATGGTCTGACTTTGCAGGAAGACCAGTCTCCTACACAGGTGAAAGCTCTTTATCAAGCTTTTTATGTGATCACTAAACGTCCTCATGAGTTCTCCATCGATTCAGGTAATGTTGTGTCTGGGGGAGGGCGTAACATTTCTCTTGGGGACTACACGGAGGAGTGGAGGGCGCACCGTCGTCTCGTCCACAGGGCCTTGCTGAGGTGCTGCCAGCAGTCTTTGCACGGTGTGATCGAGAGGCAGGCGCTGCATCTGAGAAAGGTACAGAAAACTAGCAGCGGCTCCAAAACACAAAATCTGGGGTGCCGCCACATAATCTGACGAAGGGTTTGTTTACTGCTCAGGTTTTGATCGGCTATCATATGAAGCCTGTGGACCTCTCAGAAGATTTCACGGTGGCAGCCAGTAACGTCATCACCACTTTGGCTTTCGGGAAAGAAGTGAGTGTCCTTTCTCCAGCTGTTTATTTTGAATTCCGGAGAACTGGAGCTGGTTTATGAAATTCACATGAACGAACGCTTGTGAATATGCCAGACCAGTAATTGGCTGGTTTCTGTTGGGAAAGTGGGCAAAGTCTTAGTTCATGGTGCTCTTTTTAGAAGCATGGATTGCATCAAGATGGTCACAGATTGCCTGTTGATGATCAATGTTTCTAGTATGATAAGAAGTCATCAGAGCTGCAGCAGCTGCACCACTGCCTCAATGAGATAGTTGGTTTGTGGGGCTCCGCTTGGATTTCTGCACTGGACTCCTTCCCACTGCTCAGAGTCAGTATTGCCTTCTGTCATCTACATCGTATACAATCCTATGTTGTACAGAATTTCACAAATTAAAATACTTTCTCTCTCAAAAGAAATTACCAAACCCTGTGTTTGCACGTCTTCTAAAAGAGGTGGCGAGGAGGGATGAAATCATAAAACACCACCTGGATGATTTTAAGGTTAGTGACAAATCAAATACTAATTCTCAGTGTTTAGAGAGAGAGGGTTAATTATACTGAATAAATCAACTGATTCTTGTTTTCTGTTTAAATCCAGAAATAGCTCTGTTATGTTTAACTTCTTCAGCTTTTGTTGTATTTGTGCAGTCGCAAGACAAGAAAAATGATCAGGCCATCACAGGGTCCCTCCTCCAGGCTCTTGAGAAACATCACAACACAGAACATGAAGTATGCACACACTGAGGATTATAAAGACAGGTTTAAAGTTATCTAGTTTGTAAGATATTGAGAAATTATTTTTTGTTCTCTTCAGCTCCTGACAGATGTTCATGTCCACATGGCAACTGTGGACCTTCTCATCGGGGGGACAGAGACCACGGCGGCCTGGCTGAACTGGACCGTGGCCTTCCTGCTGCACAGACCAGAGGTCTGGGAATATTTGTTTTTATAGAACATAACCTTGATTATTTTTCTCTCAGTCTCTGTCTGCTCTCTTTTGTTACCACCCAGGTGCAGACCAGAGTGTATGAGGAGTTGTGCACAGTGTTAGAGGAGCGTTACCCCAAATACAGCGACAGACACAGACTTCCTGTCCTGTGCTCTCTGATCAGCGAGGTGCTCAGACTCAGGCCGGTCGCCCCTCTGGCCGTCCCACACCGAGCCATCCGAGACAGCAGGTCAGTTTACCTGCAGCAACCTCACATCACTGAGTGCCATTTGATTTAATTTTTTAAATAACTGAATGGTAAATGGACTGTACTTATATAGCTCCTTTCTATCTTATAGAGATACTCAAAGCTCTTTACACTACAATCTGTGCCCTCCCATTCATACAGCACTCTACTAGATATGTACAAATATTAATCATATTCATACACCGATGGGACACACATCGGAGGCAATGAGGGGGTTCAGTGTCTTGACACTTCGGCATGTGACTGCTGGTGGATTTGAACCCCCAACTCTTGCATTGGAGGACGACTGCTCTGACCACTCAGCCGCAGCCGCCCTCATTTCTTTCTAATTTCTTCTAATTGAATAAAACCTATTTTCTGTGAAA
Source organism: Nematolebias whitei (assembly GCF_014905685.2). Classification (NCBI taxonomy): domain Eukaryota; kingdom Metazoa; phylum Chordata; class Actinopteri; order Cyprinodontiformes; family Rivulidae; genus Nematolebias; species Nematolebias whitei. The sequence goes on from NC_056502.1 coordinate 22,225,788, forward strand.
ACACGGTGTGAATGCTTGCTGCTGAAGTTTGCCGAAGAAGCTGAAACTGAGCTGTCAAAGCTAAAAGCAGCAACGCATTAGCTAAAATGGAGAAAATTGTAGCTGAAAGCTAAAAGTTGCAAAGTGCTAACTAAAAGTAGCAAAAGGCTAGCTAGAAGCTAGAACAAATGGCTGGCTAAAAGCTAAAATAATAGACTAAAAGTTGTAGATTAGTGGCTAAAAGTAGCAAAAGCTGAGCCAAAACATAAATTTGAAAAAAGTAAGAGTAGCGTAAGGAGACAAAAAAGTGCAAGTATGCCAAAGATAAAATAAAAAAAGGTTTTGAACCAACTGAAAAGCTCTTACTGTCTTTAAATGGGAAATAAAATAGTAAAATAAAAATAGTATTATATTATTATAATAATGATCTTCTCTGTTATTTTTTATATTCTCTGTTATTATATTATTATACATATATATATCTTGTGTATGTTCTTTTGTACTGAAACTCTGGCAAAACAATTTCCTGCAGGATCAATTCATTCAACCTTTATTTAAACAGGTTAATCCCATTGAGTCTCGGGAACTCATTTACAAGAGAGACCTGAATAAAGAAATAATAAAGAGACCCAATAAAGTTTTGTCTTATCTTATCTTAAAAGTTGCAAAAACCAAAAGTCAGAGCATCCATCTCCCGAATGAGATGAACACGTGAATGACAAAAATAGCACAAAATATGCTGAACTAGTTAGATTGCAATGAATCATACAAAAGAAAATCAGGACAATAAAAGTGTGAACCCTGAATCAACATTCACACAATAAAACGTTTTAAAGGCTTTAATTTGGTTTAATTCAGTGCTGACAGGGTTTTAAATCAGGACAGACTAGTCAGAGCATATCTCCATGAAACGGTGTTCATTCATGATGCTGGTGTCATGATAAGTCCAAAAATACTGCACATGTGACAAACATTATATGAGGGTGATGCTGATGTTAGAAGGTAAAGTAGCACAAATGTTTCGAACTCAAATGCACCTCATGCTAAACTTTATGTGAAAACACCGAATATAATTTGCCTTCACAACGTTATATCAGAATATCACTTCATATTTTGATTTTGCATCATGTCAGCATTGCAGGTTATTTCATCCCTAAGAACACCGTGATCATCCCTAATCTTTTCGGCGCTCATCACGATCCTGCAGTTTGGTCTGAACCGTACAGCTTCAAACCAGGTAGGGCCCTTAGACCCGCCTGAAGTTTGGTTCTTTCAATCGGCTCTGCAGCGTTTCAGTAAAGTTGCTCCTCTCGTTGTCAGAACGTTTTCTGGAAGGAGGGGGAGGCTCCGCTCGCGATCTCATGCCTTTTGGAGGGGGGGCTCGGCTCTGTCTGGGGGAGTCTGTGGCCAAAATGGAGCTCTTTCTGTTCACGGCCTACTTGCTAAGAGATTTCCAGTTTGGCCTTCATGAGGGAGAAGCGTCTCTGCCTGATCTGAGAGGAGTGGCCAGCGTTGTGCTCAAAGTCAAAGCTTACAGAGTTGTTGCACGTCCCAGGCCTTTGGCTGAGGCTTGACGTGCAGCAGGTGTGGAGCTCTGCTGCTGCTTTCCTTTTCCATTAGAGTGCAATTAGAAACTTTTTTTTTTCACTTTTTCTGTTTTCCTTAACAAAATAGGACATTTAACACATACTGTGATTAATATAGAGAAGACGTCCTATAAATAGTGTGTAACAAAATTAAGTAAATGAAGCCTGTTTGTGGTTCATGGCTGGTCGTGCACACTGACAACACCGCCTAGTGGAAACATACTCAACACTTTCTGCTCACCTGAGCGTCCAGATTCAGATTCAGTGAGTGCAAATCTTTGGTTGGCGTCGAATTGTGAAAAAAATAAACACAAATTATATATATTTAAAAGTTTTGTTTCCTTGTGCTTGTGGTCAGACATCATTACGCTGTGATTTTATGGAGGTCTGCAGCCCTGAAGCCAGAGAGCTCTAAAGGAATAAAATAAAAACTCTACAAACAGTGTCTTTTAATCCCAATGTTTCATGCAGGATATATTATATATGACATAAATGTCTAATTGTTTAATTTAAAGCTTTATTTTCTTTTGTTGGTAATAAAAAGAAGAAGACAGCACACAAGCTGCTGGCAGGTACACATTTATTTCAATTAACTGAAATTAATTGTTTCATCTGCTCATTTGAATGGCTGTTTATTAGCTTAAAATATATAATAAATAAATTATTGAAGCTCTTTTTTTTTAGTATTTAGATTTTGGCTGACACTTAAACACATCCAGGTAGTTTTACTCAAAAACTTTCATTTAAAAATAAAAAAATAAAAAATAAAAAACGTGAAAGAAACTAAAATCCTTCCTTGGAGCAGCTTCCAGATGTCCACCTCATGTTTCCTCTGGCAGTTTGAGTTCTGCTTTATTTTTCATTCATATTACTCAAAACAGAAACAAATATCTGCTCAGATAAGTAGCAATGAGCGAAGTGAACGTGAACCTCATACTGTCACAGGAATAATACCACATGCACTAATATCACATCATGCACACAACACTGATGCACTGATGCTCAGTTTTGTTGAGAAAGTTTCCTCTGAGGGTGTTGTAAGTCATTTCCTGAAAATATATTTTGAGAAACTGTTGCTTTGTGAGTACTGTATTTGGCAATAAGTGAGAAACAGACGCCACCTGTAAAGAGCAAGATGAGCTCCCTGCTGTTGTTTGGACTCTGTTTCACATTTCTTTTATGGGCAGCCTATGGACTTTATTCAACTGGTAACTTTTATTCTTTAAGTAACAAATGTACATTTTTAGTACATTTGAGTTTTTGGATATGCACAGTTTTGCTCTGAAATTAAATATTTTAGAATGCATATAGCTCTTGACCAGCCTTAAAGCTTAATTTGTTCATGTACAATGTATCAAACATGTTAAAGTGCTAAAAAAAACATAATTACTGTACTAACTGTGGACAGCTCGTCATGTTTTAGAACAAGTATTGCTTCAGAAGAGACACTTTCAGAATAAGTGAGTGGTTTTTTTTCTCAAGGATCTTCAAACAGCTCCAGAAAGAATCATTAACAGATATTTCACATTTCATTTGGTTAGAGCTCAATGAATTTCTCAGTTTTCCCTGATTTCCATGAGTTAAAACATAAAAGACCATGGAAGGATTTTGTAAAAGAAAATCTGTTCATCGTCTTCGAAATTTAATTATTTGGGTTTTTGAAACTTTGTTGCATTTTATGTTTGAAATAGTTTGTGATGCCAGCGATGTGAATCCTGGAAAACTGTTAGAATTGTATAAATAAATCAATCAATAAATATGAAACCTAGCTGCATATTTCCCTTTTCCCGAACAGATCATGAGATGACGGCTGTCTCACCAGGACAGAGCATTACTTTGCCATGTGGGTTACCTTCTGTCAAATCCTGCTCCTCAATAAACTGGACCATGGAGGGCCAGATGAAGGTCTGGCTCTCTGAGGTGGTGACCGACGGGAGGCTGATGTCCTCTGAAGGTGGCAGGTATCGTCTGCTGCAGAACTGCTCCCTGAAGATCGCTCACGTTCAACAAGATGATGCACGACGGTACACATGCAACAGTGGACCGCTCAGTTCAAGCGTCTCACTCCGAATTCTTGAACGTGAGTGAGATTATCTTGTGTTTAACTCATGTTTAGGGCTCAACTGAAACTCTAATGTTTTTATATTTATTATTATTCACCAGTTACTGAGGCCTCAGCTCCGGCAGAGGGCACGTTGGAGCTTCAGTGTGTCCTGAACACATTTAAAGGATATGCCTCCTGCAACAACAGCACAGGCATGCACATCAGGTGGACTTCCCAGGATGGCACGCCATTAAAAAGTCAACGATTTAAACTGGAGGACCAGTCTGCTTGCTTCTCGAAACTTATCATCCGCGTAAAACCGACAGACCATCACAGAACGTGGAGGTGCCACGTGACACAGAACAGCGAGGTGAAAGCCTCCGTCAGTTACGAGACGACAGTCAAAGGTGCTGAGCCGTCCAAATAATTGAAACTTAAAGTTTAATGTGTATAAAGGGTGACGTTTGCTTTCCTGCAGGCGGCCTGGAGGAAGTGTTCACTGCAGTTGGTGACTCAGTGTCACTCGCTTGTAGAAACACTTCCTCTCTCCGTGTTGGAGTTGGCACACATTGGGATGGGAGGCGACAAGCACCGACAAACATGTCGTCTGGACATGGACCAACAGAAGCCGTTTATACGAGTAAAGGCTCGTCGTTATTGATCAGTAAACTGAGTCCTCTGCAGGCTGGAGATTATCGATGTGTGGAGGCCTCTGACCAGCAGAAAGTCTTCCACACAGTCCGGCTGCACACGCTGCATGGTAGGTGTGAAAACGGCACCATAATGTTCAGAAGCGCCCTCAGTTCTCAGACCTTTTACCTTTACCCCACTTAACTTTATAGTTACTGCAAGTAGAGAAGACCTGACTTTGACTTGTGCGCTAACGTGCGCTGTAGACTGTGAAGAACACTTCAGCTTGACTTGGTCTGCAGCTAACGAAGAGGGCTGGAGGAGCACATCGATGAGAGTCAACAGCACGCTGATGATGGTGCTCCATCTCCCAGCTTGGCCGAACAGTTCGGATGACATAAGCTGTTCGGTGTACAGAGAAGGTTCTCTGATGGCGTCAAAGAAGTGGCACTCTGATACCTGTAGGTTTGCATGCTTATATTTCCTCCTAACTAAGCATGCACCATATCTCTGCTTATGAAGGAAATCAAAAGGTTTGAATCTCCTCAGCTCTGCAGAAACTCGCCTGGTTGGGCCTCCTCGGCCTCCTGGTGTGTGCAGCTGCAGGAGGACTTTACATGCACACGAAGAGGAAGCAAAACAAGGATGCAGGTACTGAATCTGCTAGAGGAACCACTCATCCAAACTGAAGCCTTTGTCTAAAAAAATGACAAACATTGAACTAAACATGTGATGTTTCCCCACCTCTCTCTTTTTTTTTTTTTTTTTTTACAGCAAACAAACAGCCAAGTATTACAATGGTAAGAGGAAGCTTTGTGCTTTCATGATGGTGTCTCTAAATTTCCTATAAGACTTTTTTTTTTTTTGGGGGGGGGGGGGGGGGGGGTTATTTCAAACAGTTCTTTTAAAATGTAAAAATAAACATAGGAGAGAAAATTTCCACTAAAAGGTTCAAAATACTGTAATTCACACAAACACACGTAATGTCCCTTTAACACAACAGAAAATCCTGTCACTTGTTGCTATGGTGATTTAACACATCCAACATATTTGTTGTGGTATCATTAAAAAAAGATAAATGGGTTAAATTGCAAAACTTTATAGGTTTGAATTTTAAAAAGTGAGAGAAATGTTATTTTAATCTTCTTCATCTATGATGTTCTTTTTCCCAGGCTCATGTTTATGACGTCATTCAGGATGAGGAAGTGCAGGAGCCGAGCTCGTTGAAAAAAGAAGTGCCCACCACAGATGATGGTCTATATAATTTATTACAAGCTGTAAAGTGATATAAACAATGTGCTGTTGATTTTCATTGAAAAGCTAAAACATAAAAATAAGCAGCTTTTAGACGTAAAAACATGGTTTTCAAAATCTGTTTTACACGAGAATTTTACAAACATCAATCAGTGTTCGAGTCCTTCAACAGGGATTTGGACAAAAATGTGGAAGTGTGAATAAAGTGGACAAAAGTTTTCATGAAAAGAGAAAACTTTGTGAGCAACCATGTTTGAAAGAGGAAAACATTTAAAAGTAAAAGGAAGTAAAAGGTCTTCATCCATCAAATGTCTAAAAACGACTAATTCTGAACTGCAATAAGAAAAGAAGATTGTTTTAGTGAATATCTTCAACAGTAAAACATGATTTTTAAAGTTGATCCACATTTTTGTAGCAACACTTACCGGTATATAAGCACATGCTCTCTTCTTGGAAATGGTACAAACTGTTGACTCTGTCTGTCGGTTCTGTTGGTATAAAAAAAATTCTGAATTAGGACTATTTCTTGAAAAAAATGCATATTCCCGCTGTCTATAATGCCAAAGTTTTACACTGATTCTTTTACGATGTTAAAGAGTTTTGGTCAAATCCTGTAAATAATGCTATGCACTGTCTCAAGAAAAAACATGAGATCTTATGTGATCTGTTGGAATATTTATTTAAAACACATTCAGCATTTAATGAGATATTTTACTAATAATTAAGCAGAGTTGACAGTAAACAGACAAGCCCTACTATGTGATCAGTGAGCTGTCCGAGTATGTGATGTCAGTGACTCTCAGCTACTACCAAGCTGATTTTCAGCTGAACACAGAAGCCCCTTACTTATCACAGGGGTCCAGACACCCTCATGATAGGTGAAAATCTGCGAAGTAGGAACACTATGTTTATTTTAGTATTTATATATATATATATATATATATATGTTAAGGCTTTATAAACCAACCCTTCCTACACTCTTGCAATGTTCTTAAAAATGTTCTAAATTCTCTAAACACTCTAAAAGAGTACAGTGAAAGAAAGAAAGGCTCAGTTCGGGTCACGCTTTATTATGGTACTTTAAATAAACTATCCATGCTGCTTGTGTGGTTCACTTAGGCATAAGCCAGATCCCCTGCCCCTCCTTTCTTTTTCCGAGGTTGTCTGTTGCGCGCCCCACCTGTTGTGTGTCTCTGCTCTGCTGCCTCAGAAAGAGAAAGGAGGGGCGGGGCATCTGTCTTATACCTGAGTGAGCCGTGCTCTGCCACTCTCTCTTTTAAACTGATTCACTCCTGTTTTTCCACCTAAGCATTTTCTCCAATATTCTACATTTCTTCATCTGATCTGTTCATCCCCACTCCCTGAGTAGTAGCAATGGGGAAAGACAGACCCCACCCCCGCCACCTCCTTTCTCTTTCTGAGGCTGTCTGCCACAGCAGAACTGACAGACAGTCTCAGAAAGAAGGAGAAAGGAAGGGGTGGGGTGAGGTCTGTCTTTCTCCATCGCCAGTCGTGTGTCGTGTACAATCTTAAGTTGAAAACCCGCTAAAGAGTGAGTCCATGAAAGTTGAACCGCGGCATATCGAGGGACTACTTTATCTGTAAAACCTGTTGAATTACAGCCATTTAGTTTTTGCTAAGAGCACTTAGCTGTGGCAGCCATCCATTGATGCAGTGATTATAGTCATTTTAAATGGACTAAAATGTGTTCACTGGTTCATGCAATGTTTTGCTAACACACAGTCAAACAGGTGCACGCACACAGATGCAAACCCGTTATCATCTTTGCTTTTAGGTGATGAACAAAGCAGGATTGCTTTGTGAACATATTCCTTTCCCAATTTGTCTCTAGTGTAAGATGGAATTAACGTGTGTTTGTGAGTTTAAATCATCTGAACAAGTTTAGCTCAAGTATAAGCAACATTACTGTCAAACCCTCCATCTTCACAATTTAAACAGGAAGTTTCAGTGCAGCAAAAAAAAAAAAGAATAAAAGGTGGTGGGATTTTTAGTTTTCAAGTATTTAAAATTATTAATAACAGGGAGATAATGTGACACTCACCAGGTAAAAGAGAAGGTGGAAGAGTCATGTTCTCATAAAACTCAGTGGAGTCTTTAAAACAACCTGTACAGGAAGTAGAGAACCACAGTCACTGTATATGATGCTATACTTGGTCAGTAAATGATCTGTCAGACTGATACCGCCTGAAGTGCGCCTCCGGAGCCGGCGTCTGTCTCTCTGGGTGGTAAGTTTGCAGTAAACGATCAGTCCTGTCAGTGCAGCGAGTGCGATTATCCCACAAACCACCAAGGCCACAAATAGAGCCAAGGTTTCACTGCCCTCCGTCTTCGTGTCAATCTGCACAACCTCCCAGGCTGTCAGAGCAGAGAAGGAAACCAAATGAAATCATCTCAGCGCCACGGCAAACAGGGACTATCAATGTTAAAAACAAGCAGACCTGTCTGAGACGTAGCTGTGGGGACTGGAACTGTTGGAACTGTTGTGGCCTCAAAGACACCATCTGCTTCGTCAAACAAAGAATGGTTTAATCACAAAACACTGTTAGTGATAAGACATGCTGTTAGGGTTAAAGAGCAAACCTCTGATTTGTAGATTGATTATGGCGCAGCGGTGGGATTGTCCAACTATGTAGTAACATTTGTACCAACCACTGTCGCTGTTAGCCACAGACTGGATTATCAAGGAAAGGCCACTGGTTTGGACCCTTGTGGCGTTGACAGGAACCTCGTTGTGTCCTTTCAGCTTCACCCAAGAGATATGTGAAGGGGCTGCTGATGCATTCACTTGGCATTTGAGCTTATAAGGAAAACTTTTTGTTGCTTTTGCTGATGGAAGGGTTCTGCAGTCTGAAATATTACACGATACATATTATCAGATTTCTTATCTACAGTTTAAATAATGTATCTCTTAATTGTTAATTAAAACTACTTTACCTTTTACTTTTAAAGATGTGTTTTTGACCTGGATGATGTTCCATCCTACCCAGACTTCACATCTGTACAGCCCTTCGTCTGATTTTTGCAAAGATTTTAGATGAAGACACTTTTGTCCTTTTCCATCGTCTTTCAAACTCACACGATCTACTTCCTGGGACTCTTTAGGCCACTCGAAGATGATCTCACGACTGCTGTCTGCAGAACTCTTGAGCCATCTGACTCGGCGTGAGCTCTTTGGATCCATCACGCTGGAATTTAAACACGACAGAAATACGTCTTCTTCTTTAACACCTGACACAAGCTCAGCACCTGCTTTCAAATATCGACAAAGCATAGATTTAGACTACGAGCAGTTTAAATGACACATTACGATTTAATGAACATTTAGGCACAGAATAACACGCCACATAATGCCATCTACTCCATTTAAAACATCGTTGCATTTGTTTTTCCTTACAAACCGAGATTCTTACAACTTGTACATGAAAATAAAAATGTGCCCAATTTGTTTTAAATCTAGTTATTTAAAATATGACACACTCACCTCTACAGTTTGGTGCAACGTTTAATATAAAGAATAAGAAGAAAACCTCCAAACACAAAGGTACCATTTTCTTTGTAATGGAGCAAAGTCAAAAGAACAATTTTTTATTGAGTCTGGACTTAATAGCAGTTCTCAGTTCCTCAGAACATACAGAGGTGTCAACTTGAAACCACCTTCAGTCTCACCTCCTTTTTCTTCACCTTTCAGCTGGTTCTGCAACAGTGCCACCAAGTGGCCATACTAAAGCATTACAGCAAGGGAGGGCTTATTTTTTTCTAAGGGCCTAATCAAAATATAGAGAATTGCTAAATAAATTTTTATTAAGATTAAAATCTTAAAAAAAAAAAAAATATATATATATATATATATATATATGTTTTTCAGGCTTTTTATTGTAGTAGCATAGTTAGCATGCTCAATGACAATATGTCCCCAAATACACTGTAGAAATATGACATATTTTCTGTAAAATGCTCTTGTGACAATATATTAGCCTAAATATGGGGTAAAAAGTTATATTTTTGAGTTTGGGCAACTTTCAGGTTCAGTCTAGTTCTAGAAACACAACTTAAAAAATAGCTTATTCTTAAGTTTTTATGTATTGATTCAATATGTTTCATTTAAACTTCCTTAAGTTTAATTCATAAATGTTTTCATAAACTTACAAAAAAAAAAAAAAGATGTTTTCTTTACAATTAAGAGTTTTAGGGGCCAGATTGAGATCGTCCAAGAGCCACTTTTGACCCTCAGAATGTACGTTGCCCACGATTGTAGCAGCATTTGGGTGGGGAAAGTGATAAAGCAGTCCATAGTTCTTTCTCAAAGGGATCTCTTTATTTTGTGCACATGAGCAACACACGTTTTCCTCCCTGAACGATGCAATGCTTCCCTATACTACGCAGTGAAATGTACTTCTTGTTTGTTGCATCACACTTGACCTCTGTTTGCTGCAGCCTTAAATGCAATGCAGGAACTTTTCCCTGCAGGCCAAAACATTTTTCACTTCACTTCCTCTTCTGACAAAATTTACGATCACGACAGTAAAACTGTTCACGGTCAGTGATAGATTTATTTCCCAGCACGGTTCGTAAAAATGAGCAGCGGTGTTCAAGGTTTGTTTGCTTTGTTTCTTGCATTACTTTTAAGATAATTGAACTTGTTTAAAGCGTTGTGCTTTCAATCTTCTGACTGGGCTCTTGTTCATTGTTGACTTCTCTCAGGAGGTAAAGCTTACGGCCTTCTGAAATCACAACAGGAGGAGAAACTCAACTCTGTTAATGAGGTGAACTGAAAAGATGATTAATGCACAATTTGGTGCAGGAAAAGAATTGAAACTTCTGCGATGCAAATGTGTATCAGCTTTTTATTTCTTTTTTTGCTCTTCAGGCTTTTCTCACGGATCCAAAGTATGCAGAAGAGGAAGATCTGGCTTCAAAACTTGAAATGTTTAAAAGTGAGCCATCAGCTGTAATCAATATTTTATATCCTAATATTTTATTAATCAAATGCAAAATCCTCAGTTTGAGTCTAATGCGCTTTTTGTTTGTATTTTAGAGAAATACATGGAGTTTGATCTTAACGACCAAGGGGAAATAGGTGAACATGCACCACTTTTTCATTTAACTATTTTTGGTGTCTGTGAGAATTTTTTTTTAACTTTCATTCTTGACTGACGTTCTTCACAAGCTGCACGTGACACCTTTAGCTCATGTTCTACGTGTGGACTGACACTTTTATAGATATGATGGGGTTGAAACGCATGCTGGAGAAACTCGGGTTAGCCAAAACCCACTTAGAGCTGAAAAAGATGATGTCAGAGGTGGCTGGAAGTGTATCAAGAGACACCATCAGCTACCACGACTTCCTGAATATGATGCTGGGGAAACGAAATGCAATTCTAAAGCTGTGAGTGTGACAGACCTGACTATTCAGAAAACATTTTTTGACACAGTGGCATAAAGGGGACGTTAGGTTTGGAGATGACTGGGGATAAAGAACATTAAAATGTTACAAATTTGTGTCAAACAACTAGAAATATTAATAACCATAACTCGTTATTGAGCTGATCAGATTACAAGACTGGTCATACTTGATTTAATCTGTTTTAATTTAGCAAAACCTGAAAACAAAGTATGTTATATCATATTTAAATGAATCAAAGACTAGTGAAAACAAGCATTGAATAAATGTGAGTACCAAACATGTGTGGAAATGATGTGAAGATGAGCTAACTGTTGTTTCTTTTCTAAGGATCTTGATGTTTGAAGGAATGGGAAAGGAGCAGGAGCAGAAGAGTGCTGGTCCGCCATCTCGCAAAACCTTCTCAGACCTCCCCTAGAGTCTCTATCATTGTTTAAAATGAATAAATACTTCATTGATGCTTTATAGTCAGATTTGTAATAAATTATCTTTGCATTAACAGAACAGAATGTTTTTTAAAAATTTTAAAAAGATGCAATTTTTCCAAAGTAATAAAGCTAAATGTGTTTTTATTGCATTCCCTAACATCTTAATATGCTCTATGTCATATGTGTCAAACTCAAGGCCCGGGGGCCAAATGTGGCCCTCGATGACATCTTATCTGGCCACCAAATGTTATTTTAAATGTAAAATACTTTTATCACTTTAATTTTTTTTTTTTCAATAATCTTTTATTATGATGTCAAAAGTGCAACAGAGAATGCCAAATGAGACTAATCAAACTCTTGATGAGGAACCTGCAACCAAGAAATGACGTTGGGTGTCTAACTTGTTCATGTAGATTCTGAAACCAGCCCTAGTTTGAAAAAGGTTTTAATTTTGGCCCCCTTTTGTAAGTGAGTTTGACACTCCTGCTCTATGTAGTTAAATGGAAAGTTTTTTTTGGTGAGATGGAGAAGGATGATTCTCTGTGGCAACACACGCAGAAGGAAAAGCCTAAAGAAGAAGTTAAATGACAACAGTATTGTGATTCACTGATCTAAAATCAGAAAAGCAACTGACTAAATTGAACAAAAGTTGTGCAAATCCACGTTTGCACTTTTACATTCCAATTTGGACAATTTTATTCACTTGATCAATTTATGTCTGAAAATAAACAATCGTTACTTAAGTGATAACTGATAAAAGTGTAAAAGACGTTAACAATAAAAGTGTGTAAAACATAAAAGTGTAAAAAACATAAACGTTTTGGACATAGTTTTATTCAAAAGTGGGGATGAAGGTTTAATTAAACTTCCTTCTTTCAGTTTTCTTATTTTACTAAAACAACTTAGTTAAGTTTAGTTTAAAAGTCAATCAACAGTGCACAGTGTTCTCTGCACGTTGGTAACACGCGTCACGACCTGGAGCTTTATTCTGAAAACCTTGTACTTCCGGAGACGGGGGCACAACACCGGAAGTTCCACATCTCGGGAGAGAGAACTTACTAGCACAGCTCTCAAACAAATATATTAACAAATATTCATAAAAAGGTGAGTAAACGTGAATTTGTCATCTTTTTTTATATATATATTCACAAACATTGATACATTTAATTTATGTTATAAATAAAAGTATTTTCCCGTGTTCAGTATACGTTACATGGGCGACACAAGCTAGCGTGTTTGAAAAGCTAACGTTAGGTAGCGTTTCAAAAGAGGCAGTCCAAAGTTAGATTGAATCCCGGGTTGAAAATGTAGTTCTGCTAAGTTTAATAAAATAGCTTGGTTTTATTCTGGTTAGCATGTTAGCTAGCCGGTGTGGATGTGAGGTGGGTCACCGCTCTGCTGGTTTTGATCAGGACGATGAGCAGCTCAGAGGAGGTGTCCTGGATATCCTGGTTCTGTGGACTCAGAGGAAATGAGTTCTTCTGTGAGGTAAGCAGCATCAGTTTCACCACAGGTTATTAGAGCTAAAACTACTTTTATTTTCTAGTTGCTATTCAGTTCTAGTAGGTTGACCCTTATAAGTGCTATGTGTTGTCATCATTATATGTCCCCCCCATACAATGACGGAATTAGTTCTCTTCATTTAACCCATCACACCTGGGATGCACCCAGGTGGAGCAGTGGGCAGCTGTGTTAACGCCCGGGGAGCAGTTAGGGATTGGATGTCTTGCTCAGAGACACCACAACCTTATAGAAACCTTACAGAAGTAGCTTTAATGACGAAGAATGAAAATGCAGCATCTTCTTTCAGTTGCAGACACGACTTCTGCTTCAACATAATGAGAACAGAAACACATAAAAGCAAATAGACAATATTTAGAACTGACTGACAGGAGCAAAACGAAGAGAGGCTCACATGGATTAAATGAAACGGTTCTTTGTTTCTGATCAAAACTCCAGGAAAGATACCGGTAGTTAGTTTCTTAAGTTTGTTGGGTTTAAACCTGTATAAATGAACTTCCTGGTTTTCAGTGTCATTGGTTCACTGCTGCTCCAGGTTGGACATGCCCAGCTGTGGTATTGATCACATGTTTCAGTTAGTTTTCATTATGAAGAGTAACATTTCCAATATGCATTAAAAAAAAGCCAAGTACATTTTCATGAGAGGAAGTCTTTAGACGCAAAACGTTTTGAGAAAATAGACTAGTAAAATAGATAGGTTTTATAGTAATAATCATTCAGTAATATATCTGCAGCAAAAGACAAGAGCATATTAAATATCAAGCAAAAGTATTGTCCTTATTTTTGACACTGATTGATTTTGTCTGTGTGCATTTTTCCCAAAACTTTATTTTTATTGCAAGTATTACAAATAAATTGGCTGACAGAGACAGCTTTTCTGTCCCAAGTTGTTTTGTTTTTTTGGGCTGGTGTTGATGTGTGTCTTTTAGTTTAGTTATAACCATTTGCTAGCTGTTACAGCATCTTTCCTTTGTTGTTACCTGCCAGTATTTCCTGCTTAGGCACAAGATTCTTCCCCTATAAAGGCACCACTGTATGGTAGTATTGTGCAGTTACAGCAACAGTAATCAGTGTCCTTAATAACCATCCCATATTTCTGTGTTTTAGGTCGATGAAGACTACATACAGGATAAGTTTAACCTGACAGGTTTAAACGAGCAGGTGCCTCACTACCGCCAGGCTTTGGATATGATTCTCGACCTGGAGCCAGGTGAGGCTGTCAAGAAGCAGTCGTTTTCACGAGGAGGCCTCAATCGAGGACAGTCGATTGAGCTGCCTAAACTGATTTTTTTAATTTAACAGATGAGGAACTTGAAGATAACCAGAACCAGAGCGATTTGATTGAGCAGGCTGCCGAGATGCTTTACGGTCTTATACATGCACGCTACATCCTCACAAACAGAGGCATTGCACAAATGGTGGGTTAATGAAAAGTAACTTCAGAGTTTTTATATGCCGTGTGCTGAAATCATGAGTAGTGATCTGAATTTGTTGATTTTTGTAGCTGGAAAAATATCAGCAGGGGGATTTTGGTTATTGCCCTAGAGTTTATTGTGAAAATCAGCCAATGCTTCCTATTGGTACGTTTGACTTTTTTCCAACGTCACATTAAAGCAACTCACTTACACATGATGAAACCTCCTTTAACTCTTTCTCTCCTGACTGCTATAGGTTTGTCAGACATCCCAGGAGAAGCAATGGTGAAGCTTTATTGCCCAAAGTGTATGGATGTTTACACCCCCAAGTCCTCCAGACACCACCACACAGATGGAGCCTACTTTGGCACGGGGTTCCCTCACATGTTGTTCATGGTGCACCCAGAATATCGACCGAAGCGACCGGCCAACCAGTTTGTGCCGAGGTATGTTCAGACGTTCTTTGTCTGCATTAAACATTGTTAAAACATTTTAAATTAGGGGAGCATGATCAAACCATCACCATTTAAAGTTGAGACTTTTTGAAGTGGGGTTGTGTGGCTTACTCTGGATATTTTAATTAACGTGTCAAGCTAAGTGGTTCGTGTAAAAGCTCACTAATTTTTTTTTCACAATGTCATAATTGCACAAGGCACTTATTTTCACTCAAGGCCGAATGCTCTGGATAGTTGTTATACTCTGAGAAATTCAGAGTTCTTCGCCCCGATTCTTTAAAATAAGCTTGTTCTGTCTACTGCAGGTAAGATGCTAAGTACTCATGACGACGCCACAAAACCTCATTTACAAAAACTACATTTTTGTACCACGTCATCTCGTTGATTTAGACTGTTTGCTTCTGATTGTGAGACCCAGCTGCCTCAGTTGCACAAGAACCAGTTTCAATTACCTTTTTTTTTTTAAGTGTCATTTTGTACCAAAATTTTTTATTTTTCAGGCTATATGGATTCAAAATTCACCCAATGGCCTATCAGCTCCAACTTCAGGCTGCATCAAGTTTCAAAAGCCCGGTGAAGACGATTCGCTAGAACTCCACTTGGAAAAGACAATGAACTCATGGACCCTGTTGTTTACCACTAGTTTGAAGCAGTGCACTATATATTCCCAATAAATGGTTGTACAGTTATAGAAGCCCGTCTGTGTTAATACCTTTTTTTAAATGACCCTTTTTCTCCTATTAAGTGAAACAGCTGCTGAAGTATTTTTTATCTTTATTGAACGTTAAGTGCATCATTTCTGAGAGTCTCTCATAGAAAAGTGATCACAGCAGGTGCAGGATTATAGGAAATAGCCAAAAATGTTTCTAGAGGATTTTCCATCTTGGTGATTGTCAAGACTTTTGACATTTAATTGTAATGAATCATAAAGTTGTAAAAAAAAAAAAAAGTTTGAATATATCTTTTTTTCTGTTTGTTCAAGTTTTTTCCCCCCTCAATTTATTTAGTAAATAAGGTAAATAAGAGGGATATAATGTGCAGCTAAAACCTACAGGCTGGAGTCCTGACTAACAAGAACTTCAGCTGCTCTACATTCAAGCTGCCTACAGATGAAAGGATTTCAGGATTCATCTCAACACCCGCTGTCGTTCATGCCACAAGTTTACATTTTAAGATCATTTTATGTTGAGAAATGAGTTCTAGCTGTTATGGTCAAACCTACCACCAAAATTTAGTTCAGTAGTTGTTAAACTGACTGAATCTTGAGGCATATTTTGTGTTTTTAAGGTCAGTTGCTTTGGCAGCCATCTTGAACTGGGTTAACTCTAAAAATAATCAGTTGTACATCCAATGATTTGCCAGTTCAAATAAAATGTGTCTTGATGTTCAAAATATTTTAGTAACAAATGTACAGATGGGAGCACAAACATTACAGTCCATACCCTTGGGTAGAAAACTGCTTGCTACAATACTTTGCACCTAATGATTCAAGCGACTAGTCATTTTCCTGATGGTTGAGTGTTGTGGTAAAACAAGTGTACACTTCACACAGACAGCCCAACAAAAAGAAAGTTAATGCATATGTTTTTATTCATAAAAAGACGAGGATAATTCACAAAGCAACAATAGTTTCTTGGTCTAAAACCTACTTTTATGTAATCTACATTTCATCCTGGGGAAGATTGTGTCTTTTTTTTTCTTTGTTTTTGCCCATGAAGCTAAAATACCAAGGGGTTCTTTTTGTGTTAGAAAGAAAAAGATTTGATAACAAAACAGTTCATCTAAAAGGGGATTCATACGTTCCTCTCTATAGAAAACGTACAGCAAGTGAGAGCGATCTACGTCAAACTACGTGGTAAAAAAGGCTTCGTGAACTGCATGTGATCGACATCTCTAGCTGAAGCCTCGCAGCTCATGTTAAAACACCACAGTACATCAAAATCACAAACAGTCCTGACTTTACAAATCATTTACTGTGTAGCAGAACGTGTAAAAATAAAGAAAAACTGCTTCTGTGAGAGAAAAAGCCACATATACTCAGGCAGCTGCCTTCACGTCTTACACGTGGTTATTGTAAAACATTTTCTAGACCTCACTCGAGTGATCAACAATGTACATTTCTAATAAAAATGGTTTATTCGTCATACAATCGTGGAGGTCTGTAGTTTTACATCATCAAAACCTGAGATAAGTGGAGCAAAGCTAGTGTAACTTTTAGTTTAGCTAGTGAAACCTAAAATATGCTCAAATGTGACGGACGACACTGAAGAAAATGTTTAAGGGCAGCACTCCGCTGTGGAGCGTGAAAACTTGAATAAACTTGGACTGCAAGAGGAAACAATGATTCAGAGGCAAAACAGGTCTTAAATAGAGACTTTAACAGTTCAGCAGTTAAATGAGCAGACTGATATGAATAACTTAAAAACCTCAATTATTTTTTTACAAATACTATAAAAAGCATACTTTTACAAAATAGAGAAATATTTCAAAATAGATCAATTTTTACTTCCAACTTTACAAGAACGTGTAAGCTACTGGTTCTCTGCTAGTTTGTTGAGCAAAGATTTATTTATTTTTTTTGTACCTGAGCGAGAAAACATAATCCTTCCAAATTTGAGCACTGAATATTTTTTGTATCGATGTGAGGTATTTTGTTTTAGAAAAGGAAATAAAATCTGAATTGAACAGACGAGTAAACGGAAAAAAAAAGAAAAGAAACTTGTTCGGAGTTCACTTGAACGTTTTCACGAGTAGCACCAAGGGAATAAAAGCTAATTGTGGTTTCTGAATTAAAAGTGGGAAAAAAATAGCATTTTTTAAAAATCCATGTAAAAACCACTGAAAAATAAAAGCATTTAAAGCAAACTGAGATCACTCAACTGAAAGGCTGGTTGTTCAACCAATACAAATGTTCACACTAAGCCTTTAAAACACAGCAATGATAAAAGCATTCCATCAGTCGTGTGCAGCCCTACCTACTACTGAACTTTAAAACAACACCAAAACAAAGTATCAGTCATTTTGGGTGCAGATTTGGAGGTCTTGTGCACAAACAGAAGTGGTGACCGTGTGTTAACTGCTGCAGAAGGTGGAGAGCATCCGAGTGTTGAGTCAAAGAAACACGAGTGTCGTTACAACGCTGACGCTCCGCCCTGCTTCTCCTGCAACACACACACAAACGACATGATTAATTACAACAAACTGTCACTTAGATTACACGTTCACCAACAGAAGAGTGACGTTTTGGGAGATCTAGCATCCTTCATGTTGTTAAATGAAAAGACTTAAACATGCAGCTATCTTTTAGAAATCTAAAGCTTCAGTTTGCACAGACCTCAGCTGAGGATGGGAAGCCATTTCATCATTTTAAAATTGATAACATTTAAAGGTACAATAACCTTATTAATGATCAATGTTTCAAACTCGTTAGTTGAGATGCAGAGTTTTAGATCTCGCTTCCTTGCATGACAAAGTTTCAAGCCAAGCTCTTGTACGACCGCTCTCAAAGCATGTGACGGTGCAGACTCTCAGCTACTACCACACCACACTGCAGTCCATGGAAAACAGGCTGAGCTGTAACCACATATGGGTTTACTGACACCAGTAAGTTGTAGCAGTCATAATAAACCAGTTGGGCTCTTTTGGGGTCACATATGTTACTTTCTTAGAGTTTCAAAAAAATCCATCCACTGGTTCAAGAGATATTTTGCTAACGAACACATGCACACACAAGACAGGCAATTACATGATAGTCTGTCTTTTGTGGCAATAAGCACCTGAGATATGAATAATAATTAATATATTAAACCGACGAGCTCGCACAGTAATTTCTCTGTCACTCGTTGGCTCCATGAACGCTTCTGTGTGTTGGATCTGGTGTTATTTAAGCTTTTAAAAGGCAAACGTTAGAAAAGATGCTTTTAGGGACCTAATCTAAACTGTGATACCTGCTGGGTTTCTGTTATCCTCAGTAAAGAAAACAGGTTTTATTCTGTCACTAGGAAAAGAATAACATTTTCTACTTGACCTTTGAAAGAAAAATACAATATCACAGATCATTTCTCAAGTTAGGTCAAATATGAAACCGTTTATATTATCATTTACTTATTTTATTGTTTAGTTAATAGCAATAGTCGGTAATAAATAAAAGTTTGGGTTTTTACTTCCAAGACTGCTACAGGGTGATTTTTAAGTTAAGAGGAGGATAAAGGTGAGCTTATCTGTACAGCTCCCTGAAATGAGATGTGTTTAAACTGGCAGAAAATCTGTAGGTATAAGACACACCGGCAGGTCTGTAGATATCTTTAGGGATGCACGACATTGGGATTTTTGGCTGATATCTGATATGCCAATATGTTAAAACTTGTTGGGCCAATAACCGATACAAATACTGATATTTTGTTTCCTAGACCTACTTACAGAGACTACATAGTTTTCTCTGCTGTGGAATTAAAATACTACATTCTTCTGCATGGACTTTGTAAGTTTGGCCTGCTAACAAATGCAGATGCCAAAAAGGGGGCTGAAAATGATGCAACACTTCAACTTGGATTATGTTTTAATGTCAAATTTATTCATGACATTTACTCTTCTCTAATACAATGACAACACTCAGTGCAAATTTGTACATTTTCATAAATCTAAACTCAACCTGTTCACAAACGACAAGTGAAAAGCGCAGAAGTAGTAGTGCATGGTGCATTTTGACTTCTTCTCCACCATGATCAGATCAGGTAGGCATGCGTGACGTCATCATGTGCTGGCGCTGCAGGCATCCTTTCACTGGGTTGTCATACAAAAACAGCGCCTTTTATATCGGTAAGTTATTTTGATGGAATGGCTGATGTCCGATATTTAACTTTAACACTACTATCGGCCGATACCATGCCAACAATATTGTGCATCCCTAGATACTTTCTTGTTTTTCCTGAAGATTTTGAGTTGGTACTGACTTTGAACAACCCTAAAATAAATCATACCAACTATAGAAAACCATCTCCTCTGTAACTGAATGAAGATTCAAAAAGTTAGATTTGTGCAGGTATTTGTTGCAAAAGCACAAATTACAAGATACTGACAGATCTTTCTCTGTGTCCTCAATGGACTGGTTTTTAGAAATTGTATTAAACTTTTTATCGTCATCAAATGAAAGTTTGTGCAACATTTTATTTTCTGAAACAGCTGAAAGAACACCAATAAGTATGTTAGTTTAAGACTTTTTTGCATAGGTCCTACTTTATGGCGTTTGTGTAATGAACAGGTGGTAACTTAATTAAATGCTGTACCTCGTCTCCGTCATCGTCTGCAGAAATGACGATCCTCTTCTCCACACGAGTCTCCGTGGATCCACTTTTCACTACCTGTATGGGTAGTATTTAAGTGTTTAATGTATTTAAGAGTTAAATTAAATTAAACTGAAACCAATAAAGGGGGAAATAATCGGTTCTGCTAACTTTAGAGATCTGAGTAGTGGTGGTGGTGATGGTGGTGCCGCTGGTCGTCTCTGAGGAAATGGTCTGAGAACTGGAAAATGTTGTGGTGTCTTTGTCCTCGTCTGTTCCTTCATCTGCCACCTGAGAAAAAAAAACAACAAACAAAAAAAGCACTGAGTAATCAATCAAATCAAAGTAACTCTGACCTCCCGTTAGAGAAGGTGCAGTGGAGTGAGCACCCCCCACCCCAACCCCCACCCAGTGCAGCTTGTCATCAGTTCTCCTTGATGCCAACCTGACCTCCTGCAGGATGGGCAGATCTGCTGCTGGAGCCCCTACCTTTGAAGACTCATAGGTGAAGGTCTTGGTGGGGATGATGGGGACCTCTGTGGTGGAGACGTTGCTGGACAGGGTGTTTGAAACAGCTGTGATGGTAACAGTCTGGGTCTGCACCAGAGGGGGCTGTGAATGGGAGCATAGCCCCATGAGTTGAACCGGACGCCTCACAGAAAACTGTGTCCTCTCACACCATGCATTCTCCTAAGTGCAAATCATTTCCACCACCAGCAGCCCACGTTAGTTTGAATTATATTTGAAAGACAAGCGTGTTATATTCCTTCCTGCTAGGATTTATCACACATAAAACAGAAGAAATCAGTCTCAAGTGTATTAGAATTAGACACACTGAGAAAATGTAATCATTTTTGTGTCAAAGTACTTGTAGAGCAAGCCGTCACCATGGTGAAGCTCTCTGAACACCACTGCCCAACACCTCTGCAGCATTTAAAACTCCATTTAAAAGCAATTCTCACCACTCTGACTGTATTCACCACCTTTATAAATAGTTTGTCATTTTCATGCGTCGTGCTGCAAAGGAGCGAGTGAGTGTGGCAGCTAAAAGCCGAGCAGAGAAAGAAGCAGCATTCCCACCCTGAGGGATTCAGGAGACTACCTGGAAGCAGCGTATGACCTGTGGACCATCGCTCCAGAAATAGGAAGCTTGGGAAGATCCAACCGGTCTCCCGGAGCACTCCGACACTCCAGGATATAGTCCTTCGTCCTCCTGGACCGCAGCTAAACCTTTACAGAAAGGCTCGAAGGACGGAGGAGCCAGCTGGGCCATTTCCACCTCTACGATCGGCACCAAGAGCGGATCAAAAACTACAACCTCCTCGTGATCGTGTGGCTTCTCCTCAACAGGAGCGTGGAGAGCTTCGAAACCATCAGGCCCGCTCTCATGGCTCGCTGTGGGGCTGGGTGTGTCTGAAAAGCTCCGATTACTGATGGTTTCCTCGTGAGAAGCTTTAGTCTCTGAAGGTTTGCAAAGGGAACTAATGCACACGCTCTAAAAAAGACAAACACAGTCACTGTGGGATCATGGCAGCTCTTCGGTATCACACGTGACACAAAAATGTTTGCATGCAGGTACGTCAGGTCTGACAGTATAATTAGGACAGATGTCAAGAAGATGGTATGATGTTAATTTTTTTTAATAAATTATCACTTTTGGAGCTACAGCTGAACTGTGCAGGCCACAGGTTGACACTCCAGATGACTGGAGCAACATGAATTCAGCTGAATATTGTTTTGTTTTTTTACTATGAAATATGACACCAAGTTCATTTCATAAATCTCTACTAAAAACAGAGCATAAAAATAACTAAGATATGTTGCAAAATGTTAAATTTTTAATTTCTAGTTGTGAATATTTCTGGCTTTTTAATTTTGTGTTTTCACATTTCAAATCTCCACTAGTTTTAATTTTGTGCAACCAAAACTAATTTTAAGAAACCTCAAGGAGTTGTTTGGTCTCATTAGCTTTGTCCTATTTTCTGCATTAGAGGTGGATAATATGTTAGATTGGACTTTACTTTGAAATAACAAGTACACAATTATGATACTATTTCTGGTGAACATGATCATTTTTAGACACGTTACCTTATAACTTTTGTTAAAACAAACAAACAAAAAAAGGTCTGTTTGTTACATTTAACTGTAAATTACTTTCAGTTGTTTTATTTTATCATGTAGGTATTTACACCTGAACGTGTTTTATCTTTTTGAGACAAAATAACTCATTTTACTTTAAAAGGTGCAGCTTTAATACAATTTTTTGCTACAACTCTGTTATAAATTCTGCTTTGAGTTGTAGACCCCAGTTTTCACCAACACTTGCAAAGAACAAAAGAAGCGTTAAAAATAAAATTCAGCCAAAAGTTGCTGACGTAAATTCATTTATGTACATTTAAGTATTTTGAGTTTCGCAGCGTGTTGCCAACTTAGATAGTTTCACAGCTTTTTTTGTTTTGGACAATTTTTAAAATTTATTGGGCGGATTAGATGAGATAAAACGTGAGGACTTACAAAGACACCATAAACAACTAGTTGAGTACAGCCATGCACTTGAATAACATAGCATCTATAATGAAAGAACAAAGCATCTCCTGAGCTGTAGATGGAATGTCTTTTATTTCTTGGTCTAAGTTGATTGTCAAAGAGTCATGCAACAAGAAATCTCTCGCAACTTGCACATATTGCCTTTCCTCATACTGCTGAGGGACAAATAAAGTTTTACAACTGAGCTGCCTTAAGGTTTCCCACCTTAATAAATGTTAAACTCCCCCTGAACCAAACCTGCAGTGTGTACTTCATGTGCTTTCAGGACTAAAAAAAAGTCACAGTGATCAGTTTATATAAAAACAAAACCCTAACTCTAGTGATACTATACAGTAAAAGTACTTAAGATGTGTACAAAAACAAGCTCAAAGAGACAGTAAAAACTACTAAATATATGATAATTTGTAAATATCTTTAAATGATTAAACAGTAGCAGACTGACATGTTGGACTCATTTCCAGCCCTAACCAATCTTTAGAGATGAAATCTGTATCTGAGAAACTGAACGGATCGTGCAGACGTGGCAAAGAATCAGAAAAAGTCCCGTTCAAAGGAAGTCAGGTAAAAGGCTGCAGCTTCCTGAGCAGAGGATGAAGGATGAAGGATGCTGGAGTGGTGTTGCAGAGGACAGAAGTAGAAAAGAAAGGTAGAGCATGATGGTAGATGGGCTAGACGTTGTCTCCGTGGGTCACGGTCACACCTGCATGGAGGTTTCCGAAGTGTTGATACGGCCCCTCAGCTGCGTTTGGAGTAGAAGTCTAGCAGAGGGCCGCGCGGGAGGCGGATGACAAACTGAGAGGAGGGAGGAGGAGGAAGGAGGGAAGACATGAGAGGAAGGAGATGTCTGCAATGACCAAAACACTGCCAGAATTTTCAATAGGTAATTATTCAAAGTACTTAATATTCGAATTTAAAAACAAAAGATTTTAAATGTTTTGTAGTTCAGAGCATGGAAACACCAGTACATGCATTTTAACATGCAATCTTTATTCTCCATGCCCAACAAACTTATTTACTTTTTGGAAAAGACAGAAAGTCATCCACACTTGCCACATAATTCAAAATGAAAGAACAAGATTGAAATATTTTTAAATTTAAGTACAGTAGTCTCCCGCTACTTTGCAGTTAGTTTTTCGCGGACTCGCTCCATCATGGTTTTTCAAAGTAAGATTGGACATAACACAATTGGCTGAATGATGGATGAGTCGCATGATCTGCATGGAAACGTTTATTTAAAATGAATTATTTTAAATTATTTAGCACCTGTGTGCAGCCCACAGCTGCAGGAGAAGCTTCTTCATGCAGTGTGTCACTCTGCAGCGGAGAAGTGGGCGTGGCCAAGAGTGCTTGCAGGTGGCAGAGTGCAGCGGGAGGCAGAGAGCTGAAATCATGACAAGCTGTGCTCTTTTAGAGCGTTTAGAGTTTAGAAACATTGTTTAGAATATTGCAAGAGTGTGGGAATGGTTTAAAACGACTTAATATACGTATATATAAATACTAAAATAAACTGCTACATACTACTACTATTCCTACTTTGCGGTTTTTCACTTATCGCAGGGCTTCAGGGTACGGATCCCCCGCGATAAACAAGGGACTACTGTACTCAAGTCCAAAATATTAAAAAACTGATTGTCAATAAAGCAAATGTCAAGTTTAGTCAAACTTTTAATGAGCCATACACTGAACAACATCTACATATAGTATGCTTTTAATAGATGTTCTTGTTTTGGAATCAGGGCAACATTTTACAATAATGTTTAATTTTTTTAAACTGCAAGTTGTGCACTTCAGTAAACTTGTAACAAACATCCCGTTAAGCATGATGTTCTGTTTGTACAACGATGGGGTATAATCTGGATACAAGTAGCTGAAAGAAG
This sequence comes from Nematolebias whitei, assembly GCF_014905685.2. Taxonomy (NCBI): domain Eukaryota; kingdom Metazoa; phylum Chordata; class Actinopteri; order Cyprinodontiformes; family Rivulidae; genus Nematolebias; species Nematolebias whitei. Next base: position 22,250,228 of record NC_056502.1, read on the forward strand.
CAAAATGATCCAAAATAAAATGTTTATTGTAATAAAGCTCCATTATGTCTGCTGCTCAAAGTCTGTTTCTGTTTTTAACAGATGTTAGTCTGTTGTAATTACACATTAATGATGACTAATAAACTGAAAAGTTCATAAAAAAAAAGTGAAACAAGAATAAATAGTGTGTGTCTCGTTCCACAAGAGGTTCTTTAATGTGTGCAAAACTGTTTTTTTAAACTATTTTTTGCCAACTTGTGACATGACATTGATTTCAGTGCATCTCTAATACTTACTGACAATCTGGTGTACTCAAATGTAAAAGTATTTTAAAGTTGAGTCTTCATGTTATTATACTGTTTTATTTTTAATGAAAGGTTTTAGTTTCTTACTAGAATATTTTAAATTGGGGCAGGCTGCATTAATGTTTATTAAAGCAGTGTAACGTCTGACGCAAATGTGAATGAGGCTGTGTCTCTTCATGAAAGAACAACCAGACCTGGAGGAAACATCAGCCAAACATAAAGTGAAAGCAGCAAAGAAAAAACTAAATAAGCAAAAAGAGGATGAACAGAGAGAAAAGGGAAGGTAGGGAAACAGCCCTCGGTGTCAGAGCGTGCAAACCTTTGTGAAAGTGGTCATGTTTTAGTCATGCAGTAAATTTTCAGTCAGGTCTGTCAGTCATGCAACGCAAACATGTCAGGCTTCAGATCCAATGCAGATTAGATCCAGACCAAGTGAGTTCTCAGAGAGTGGACAACATGTCCCACAGAAACCTCACCCGCATTCTTCTCTTATGTGGAAGAACAAAAGCGCAGGCCCGACTTCACAAGGCCATCGGCATTCTCTGTACACATGCATGTGCTGCACACCACATGCCACAGCCTCCAGCAGGACATGCGTACACACTGCTCAAACTGTTGGACAACTGTCTCTTGTCTTAATCCACTTCTATTCAGCTCAGTTTACCATCAAATGTACTCCCCTTAAGATGCAATAGACAAGTCTTTCCACAAAGTGATGATTTCAGTTCAGGAACTGATCATCTGGAGAAGCTAATTCCATTAAAATGTTTAAATTCCCCTCTCAGTTCCTGAACTGACAAGAAGCTGGTGACCTGATTCCTGCGGGACACTTACCCCGTCTGCACCGGGTAGAGGCTGACCGTTGATACCCAGCGTACGAAACGGAGAGTGAGTGGACAGACGCTTGTCCCACTCGCTCGGCCTCGACTCGGGAACAGACTCCATGAAGTTCCTCTTCAGCTCGCTGATGCTGGCATGGTGCCGGATCAGCTCCTCCTGAGGTCCGTCAAAGTCCTGCATGGAGGAGAGACCGGACGGTGTTTGGAGGGAAAGGGACAACGATGGGTGGTGGAATTTGACAATTGAAGCAAGAAAAAAACAGGTAAAAAAAAAAATAGACACAAAAAGGTACATGAGGGAGACGAACAGGTTGAAAGAAAAGGATGTTTCGGGAACAGAAGAAAACATAAAAACAAAGTTAGCAACAAAGAGCCACAAAATCAACTGATTCTGATTACATGAATAAGCTGAAGCAGTGTTAACAGGTGATTCAATAAAACCAAACAGAAGGAGCCAACACTTTCAATGTTTGCACTTCTAGCTAGAAGTGCAAATACTTCTAGTTTTCTGACGTGCTGTATTAGCATATCTGATCCTTAAATTAAGTCTGTCAGCTGATTTACTGACGCTGTGAACAAGCGGTGACTTTAAAATACACAGCACAGTAATTTGATTTCATGGTCACGGCATTAGGACTGCAGTGAAATGCAGAGAGAACAGGCTGCAAATCAAATGAGAGCTGATGACATAGCACAGGTTGCGGAAGATGAAGCATCTCTTAAAAAGAATAGAAAAACCTGTTCATTTAGGACAAATGAACAAGTTGGTCTTCATAAAGCAGCATATGACATTGCATAACATACTGCAGACAGTTCATTTCTTCATCAACACCTGTTTTGGTGCCTAAAAGCAAATTCATTTTAAGTCTTAATCCATTTTTTTGTAATTATTATTGCTTAAATTGACAAAAAAAAAAAACTTTTTGTAATAACTGCTGCAAAAGTGTAATGCATTTCTTGTAACTTAGAAAAGAGATGAAGGAAAACAAAGCAGAAGCAGCAACAGTGACGATTAAAAACAGAGTACCGTATTTTCCGCCGCACACGTCGCTCCGTCCTATAAGTCGCATCAGTTCAAATATGTCTAATAAAGTGGGAAAATCCATGAATACATTGCTTCGCCATGTGCGTCGCACCCATTATTCGTCACCGCTGACGTGTCGCGTTCGTTACGCATCAGCGGTGACAACCCGGAAATGTGGGCCAGTGTTGTGCTAAAAATTGATGGGCTGCCAAATGGCAGCCGCAGGAGCGTGCACGGGAGGACTTTAACAAGAATTTAACAAGATTAACACTTAAAAAAAATTTGTTTGCTCAAAATAATAATAAAGGTGCCTCAGTTTAACGTTTACTTAATAAAAAGGACTTTAGCAGTCAAATCAGCTGCATTTCAAAAGTATTTGCTACCTCGGTGCTCCGGGAGCGTGCATTTCTTCAAAATTTAACAAGATAAGCACCTAAAACAATTATTTGTTTGCTCGACATTATAGCAAAGGTGTGTCTCATTTGAACTTTTACTTAATAAATGCACTTTATTAGTCAAATTAGCTGCATTTCGCTGGGGCGGCGCAGTGCAATGAAGCTAGTTGCTCCAAGCAAGCTGGTATATGGCAAGCCGACTGTGTCATTAATAGCCACTTTTACCTATTAGAAGACAATGGCATGCTATACAACTCTGGTGCCATCTATCGGCTGAAAAATGGTAGTGTTCAATATTTTCAGTCAGAATGAATGAATGAAAGTCAAATTTCAGCCAAAATTTGGTTTATAAATATGGGAAAAAAATCCATAAATACGTAGCTTCGGCCTATAAGTCGCAGGGCATGCAAATTATGCAAAAAAACCAACGACGTATACAGCAAAAAATACGGTAAAACATATAAGAAGTTCTTGTTCCGTGTTAGATAAAAACCACAGCTCCATGTCACATCACAATACTAGAATCAATGAAATACAACATCCTGAATGAGTTTGGCTCCCCCCGTGAAGAAGTACCCATTTATTTTTGTTAAAAGTTCATCAGCACCCCCTCCTGAATCAACTGGATTAATTTGCCACACGCATTATTTAGTACTGATGCAAAAAACAAAAATAAATCAAACAAACAAATCAAGCCACATGCAAGCGTGAGGTTAAACAGCAGCCGGTGAGCCACAGAGCAAGAAAATGCAGCTCGACATCTCCAAAACAGATACAAACCTCCAGCATTAAAAGGCTATGTCTGATATAAATTGTGTCACCCTCATATTTCTTAGCTCTTTTCTGTGAAGAATGGAAAGAACAAAAAAGTGTGGGTATTGTTCAGTTTCCCTGCACACTGCCACACGTAAAACATGCACTCTGTGAAGTTCACCAATGTGTTAATACGACAAACGAGAAGAGAAAGAAGACTGCATGCAAAATGATTTGCTGCAAACCAAACTGCACTATATTGCCAAAAACACTGAATATTTATTTCTAGGTGTACAACTTGAAAATAAATGGTGACAAATCTGACAAAACGCCCATTAATTTAAAATCATGCATGTGTGCATTCCAGTGTTTACAAGCAGTGAGAGGAATTGAAGACTTTGAAACAGTTAACTTATCCCGAGGTTAGTACACTGAACAGGCTGATTTGAGTGTTTAGTTAAGACTTATTATGGACACAAACTGCTTTCTCTACCTCTTGGATTACACTGTATGTGCATCAAACCTGCTGTCTGATTGGTTTTAGATCTATCGGCATGGAAGCACAATATGAGAGGAGGCTTCAATCAGCCTTTTCAAATCAGAAGTTCTTTATCGTCGGATTGGAGGAGGAGAAATGGCTTTAGCACGACTGGCGCCGAGAATCTGACCTTTCGCATTAGCACCCCCTCCAAGCTTGTCTTCTCGAGCTCAGACTCGTGCTAACCCGGGGAGGAGACAGGAACACGAGTTAGCACTGACGTCTCAATTAGTCATAATGAAAACGTGTCCTCTGAGGGACGACATGCACGCTGCATGATGTCTGCCACTGACCTGAACGTCACCATTGAAGGTGGAGATGAGTGAAGACTGTACGTCTCTCTGCTCCCTCCACACTGCTGACTACAGCAGCAAAAGAGACACGTTCACACTCAGATACACATTTCTGCTCACGTTGGATAAAAACTAGAACACACTTGAAACTCTCCTTTCAATCTTTGTCACTTTTGAACCAGCTGACATATTATGAATAATTCATTGACCTCTTACTTCCAAAATCTTTAAATATATACAGTACATTGCTGCATTGCATTTATGTGCACTGAATTTACACCACAAACATGTTTATTAGTAAACAAAGGAATAGAATACCTTGACCTCTGATGCGGCTTCAACTTTTGACGGCTCAGCAGCTTCCACCGTGACCTCCAGCTTCCTGTCCTCCTGGCGGCTGGTTTTAATGGGAGTGGAGGTCTGAGGCTGGTCGAAGGGGGACATGGGGATTCCTGCCTCTGCCAGAGCAGCCTGGGAGAAGACCGGAGCGCTGACAGGACGTGCGCCCCTCTGTGTGCTCACAACTAGACAAAATCAAGAAAAAAGGTGACTCAATTGCAGTTTATGATCTTAATTCCCCTCCCTTTGGGAGCCTCCCTTGCAAAAGAGATCTGTGATCTCAATGGGATTTGCCTGGTTAAATAAAGGTTAATAAAATAAGAAAATAATGCAAGCTGTTTTAACAGATGTGATTAAATATGTTGTGAGACGCCAACGCAACATTGAGCATTTTAAATGCAACCAAATCAGCAAATCATACTTACTGAACTCCGCCTCACTGTGATCAGATCCTGAAAGGGAATACTCTACCGTATTTGTTTCCAGTACTTGAAAGCAAATGTGAGTTGGGCAAGAAGCAGTAATGTTCAAAGTGAAATGAAAGAAGCAAGTTTTTTTTTTTTACGATCGGTCGTTTGTTAGGCTGTTATTTGAAGCTCAATGATGATGAACCATCAAAATGTGGACAATAAGGAAGCGTAAAGCCAAATGGTTGATCCATAGAAGAGAATCTAGTGTATCCTGGCTGCTGTTAGTAAGCATTTTATGAAGCAGAGTAAAACAAACCCAAACAAGTAAAAAAAATACCTGACTCTTTGAAGCCAACATCTAACAGAGAAAACCAATCATCACTGACACGAGTATGTGTGAGTGGAAGTCTTTCCTCCAGGATCCGCTTCTCAAACTTTGGTTTTCTTTCAGAAACCTTGATCTTTGTTGTGGTTGCTACAGCGGGAAGTCCAACCTCTGCTGGGAGCCGGATGTGTTCAGGGGCAGCGGCCGATACAGATGCTGGTAATATTTTGGCAAAGACGTTTCAAAGCAGTTATACACCAATGGGAACAGAGAAATGGATTACAGCAGCCACATCTAAATTAAAGAGTCACATGACTCACGACTTTGCACCCTCGATGAAGCTCAACAAAAAGATCTTTGCATGTTTAGTTGAACAAATTGCTGTTAGATTATACCTGATTTCTTAGAGGGCCAATCCAAAAGAACAAACCAGTCATCTTCCATTGCCGTCAGAGCTGGAGGTGGCTGCACCACTTCCTTTTGTCGCCACGTTTCTTCCACTATAGTAATTGTCTTCTGTACTCGGTGCGCTGTGACTGCCAACTGTTCAGCTGCTCTCGCCTCAGGACCAGAGCGAACACGTTCGTCCACAGCCGCTGACACATAATACACAGAACATGAAGCTAAGACTAAATTATGTGATATGGATCTCTTCTATCTGAATTTAACTGTTGGTGCTGAAAAATAGCCTTTGAATTCTCAAATTAATATCCTTAAGAGCTCTGACAAACATAAAGCAGCCACAGTTTCACAAAACTGTGAAAAAGGTTATTCAGCTTGTTAAAGTAATAGTTTAGATCTTTTGAAGAGGGGTTCGGTAGAAAAGTTAACATCTGTATCTTATCCGTTATAGAAAGCTCTTTAAATAACCTCAACTTGGTGAAACGGTTTAATTCTCAACAGATTGATAAGCTAATGGATAGTTTGGGCAGAACAAAGAAAAAGGCAAACTGCTCACGTCTTCAAGAGCTTCATTGGTTTCCCATTATCTACTGCATTCATTTAAAAAATTCTGCTTCTCACCATTCATATCTGCCTTAACTGATCCATATCAACACATTTTCTGCACTCTCAGGTCATCTTCACCCATCCACCTCACTGTTTCAGCTACCCCCTTCTCTGCTTTTTGTTATGTTTAATAAAAAAAAAGTGATTTAAGTTGTTCTGAAGGGTGCTTAACAAAATGTTTTATTATTTAACACCAATCTCAACAACTATCTCATACGAATGTTTACACCACCATTAATTTCATATAGCAGTTATTTACATTGAATGCTGTCGTAATTTACAAGCAAGGAAGCAGCAGATAGCTGTAGCATTTCCTGTGCAGCCTGGGACACTTCTGGCAGGAGGATATTAATATTTTTTACTAATAATTTGCATACCATTTGAAACTGATGGCGGTGTGAATGTTTAGAAACAGTGTTTTCATGAACCATAATGGTGTACCACAAGACTCCGTCTTAGGCCCCACCCTCTTCACAATCTACATACCGGTACGTAATGTAGATCAGATCATTCCTGATGCATCCATACATTTCTATGCTGATGATACAGTTGCTTATTGTTGAGCTAGAACAGTTGCTAAGGTTTTCCAGCTTTTGCAATCCGCTTTCGACATCATCCAGTCAAATTTGTTCCATTTCAAACTGGTGCTAAATGCTGATAAAACGAAAGGGATGTCGTTTTCAAACAGGAAGTCAGTATCAGCAGTCCTTCCTTCTATCTTATCTACAAATGGTGTTCCTAATGAGTTTGTTGATTCTTACAAATACAGTACTCGGGCATTTTGGTTGACACACATCTTTCTCTTAAGCCTCATGTTGAAAACTTGGTAAAGAAATTGAAAGTAAAATTGCGTTTCTTTTTCAGAAATAGATTCTGTCTAACTCTGAACACTAGGAAACACCTTGTAACTGCAACTTTCCTTCCCTCCACTGATTACGGTGACATTAATTACATGAACGCTCCTACAAGCACCCTGCAGATGTTGGACGTGGTCTATCACGGTGCGTTAAAATTCATAACTGGCTGCAACTACCGTACCCATCACTTCACCCTGTATTCACTGGTTAACTGGTCGTCAACTTCAAACACTCTCTCACACTGGTGCATTTTCATCTTTAAATCACTTCTTGGTCTGCTGCCTTCATAAAACTCCTCCAACATGTCACTTTGTCAGTGCAGCTGCAAGGTGTGCTCTCAAGACTTCATTACCTGCAGTGTCCCCCTCAGTGTGGAACGAATTTGGCAAAAGGGCCTTCTCTTACTCCGCTCCCATTTCCTGGAACTCCTTGCAAAAAGATCTGAAGCTCTCGACTTTGACCTCCCTAAGGGATTTTAAACTGTTGTTAAGTTCAATGTAAAAATCAATGCAGACGTGTTCCTGTTTTTAGTATTTTACCCCGTTTTATAATGTAGCAAGTTTTTGTTAAATTTTTGTTTTATATCACTTATTTTATATACTTTTCATTTTAAATGCTTTTATATGAATATTTGTTGTTGTGTGTACCTCATTTGTGTTTTTTGTTTTAAAGAGGTCTCTTTTGTAGATGAGTCCTCATGACTCAATGAGACTAACCTGTATAAATAAAGGTTGAATGAATTATGAAATTCTTTAGACTGAAGTCAGTCGCGCTCAGACTAGTAGTTCGCTTGTCAAGTGATGAACAACTGAGGTTCTTCAAAGAGCTATTTACAAAAGATAAAATAATTGTTCATAACCTTTCCAACAGAACCCCACATCAAAATATATGAACATTTTCTTTAATATAGCACTTTGGGTATCAGTTTAGTAGATGAAACACAAACAAACCACACTGAAAATCGTTAGTACGTTTGATTCTGACTCTTAGCAGCAGCCACACCAGACAGCAGTGTACCTGATATTTTAGCTGGCACATCCAGCTGCACAAACCAATCATCATCCACTTTTCTGGACTGCGGTAGGTTAACCGACGTCATACGCGGTCTCACATCTTCCATGACGAACTTTGGTTTTGGTTCAGCGGGTACTGTTACACGAACAGCACGCTGAACCACAGCAGCTGATACAGAAACATGAATATAAATAACCCTGACGCAAATAACGCAGTGTATACAAAGCCTTTGGCGAAGGAAAAGTACCTGGTGGTACGACTGCATGTTTTTCTCTTGTGAAGTCCAGCAGGAAAAACCAATCATCCTCTCCTTCGCTGCTTAACGGCGTCTCAATCTGGCTCAGTCTAATTCCAGAAAAACAAGCCACGTCTTGCCTGCCGCTAACATCAATTATCATCTCCTTGTGCGTTCTAGTCTCTGTGGTCGTCACCTCACGCTCAAACGTCTTCTTCACATCCTGAATAATTTCAACTGGGGCACAAATAAAGTGTGAAAGATGCTGAGTGACACTAGTATTTCAGTTGTGAACAACAAACAGGCTGCGAACAGAAATCAGTTTTATACCTGGAGGGATTAAAACAGCCTTTTCACGACCAGGATCAAACAGAATACGCCAGTCATCGTCTTTCTCTGGCAGTGGCTGGAAAAGCTGCGGTCCAACCTGGCCATACGCAGTCGGATACAACTTCTGACTTACTCTTTCTGTTTCAGCTCGGATGTCTGGTAAGACTTTACTTGGCAGCTGTGCAGAAACTGAAAAATATTTATACCTCTACTGTGACCACTCGACAATACAAATAAAATTTTGTTTAGCAAATGCAAACATTTGAAAGCTTAAAATACCTGGAGGCATGTAAGATTCCTCTTTGGAAACTACTTCAAGCAGCAGCAACCAATCATCATCATCCCTGTCATGTATTCGTTCTAATATTTTCTGCTCTGGAAGCTTCTCGTCCTGTTTCCGAGTCACAGCCTCCTTAACTACATCCTTCTTGCTCGAACCTGCTGACTCAGACTCTATCACAGCTGTTTCAATTTCTTTTTGATAAACTTGAACACGCCCGGTCACAAACACTATAAACAGAAAGAAATAACTCTGTCAGATGAAATGAGAAATAATTAAAACTCTAAATATGAGGGGAAAATAGAGAATACCTTGGGACACAAGTGATGATTCTTTAATGGGAGGCAATGCACACCAGTCATCTTTTGTCTCACTTGGTATTTGTTTCATTTCCAAGTCCTCTACAAAACCTTCTACTTGTTTTTCTTTCCGGTCAACAGCTTTGTCTTTAATGAGAGAGACCCCTTCTTCTACACTCACTTCAGCAACTAAAAACACACATAAAAACTTCAGATGCTACCGGATGTGAGGACATAAGGAAAAGCTAAAAATGATTAGACTAATAATTTGTTCCGATTTAAAAATTTTCAAAAAGCAGAACAGCACAGCAGATTTTTGTCTGTACCTGATGAAACGTATGCTGCTTTTCGAGGAGGAACATCCGACAACTCAAACCAGTCATCAGATCTCTCGGTCACCGACAGCTGGTGGATTTCTTCTAGATCTCTTCGTATTACCTTGCTCTCTCCAACTAAAATGTTTTCCTCTTGAGAACCTCCAGCCACAGAGACAAAGCTCCCATCAGCCACCTGGGCTCTTTCTTTTATTGTAACTGATGAGTAGAGTCAGAAGAAAGTCTTGTATCATAACAAGTAGGGCGCACTTATTTTATAAGTAAGCAAAAGAGCACAAAATATAGAAAAACAGTGTATTGTGTTTTAGTGATACCTGGTGGTAAGTAAAATGTTTTTCCAGGAGGAACATCCAACAAAATAAACCAGTCATCCACCCTTTTTATGAGTTCTCTTTTTTGCCTTTCCTCCTCCATAATCTCCGTTGTTCCCACATGCGTTGAGCTGAAATACCTGCTCTCATCAGCATCAACTAGAGCGAAGACACAAAGTAAATTAAAACAAGAGCAAATGTGTCGAGCAAGTCCAAAAAAGCTCGCAGCCAATGAAGCAGAACTGGTTGCCACTTGCACGAAGCTTCACTTACTCAAACGTCTAACACGAGGCAGAGCGTCATGTTGGTAGTTGGTTAATTTCTTATTGCTTGCCGTATCATCGTTATTGCACGCAACACTGTTAGAACATTAGAAAGGTCAGTAAAAGCCCAAAACGGTTTGCACGACAACGTACTTTACCTGTTGGGTTGAAAGCTGCGAGATACGAAGGGCGGTCGAAGAGCTTGAACCAACCATCTTTATTTTCCTCCTGATCTCCAGCCTGTCCTCTGTCTTCTACAATGTTCACCTGTTTATCAGACGTACGCACGTACGTCTTTCGATATGCTACTACAGAAGTGGCACCTGCAGCGTCTGGAGAGGAAAACTTCTCCCGCACTTCTTCCTGCCATTCCTTCTCCATCTGCCGTAGTTTCTCTCTCGAACTATCATCTAACTGATTCTCTTCAATCACCTTAAATCCTTCCTCCTCTTCAGGCAGATCTTTAAAAAACACCTGCTTTATCTGATCTTCCAGGTCATCCACATCACCTGCTGAAGTCTCCATCCTCCTCACAGACCTCTTCACCACTACCTTTGTTCCACCTTGAATTTGTTGTCGCTTCAGCTCCAAAGCCTCTTCTGCTCTCAACCTGTCAACCTCTTCCTGCCCCAATTCATCTTCTATTATCTTCTGAACTCTCACAGCCATCTCATCTATATCCTGCAACCTCTCTTCCAAGTCCCTCACTTCCCTCAGCTTCCCTTCCAAAACCTCCACCTCTTGAAGAGAGTCTATCAAGGTCACCGATTCCTGCAGCCGTTCAATGACTTCCCTAGTGGACACTTCCTGTTTGGTCACAGACATGACCTGCTCCTGCACATCGAGCTGGGACTGGGCTTCGGTGGAGACTAGAAGAAGTGAGATGACAAAGGATACACCGAGCTGTGATTTTAATCACGCAGATGGCAACTACCAAACGTCACTAAATGCATCTGGGAAATAAAATCTTTCACACTAAGAAACTTACACGGAGGCATTTCAGTGCGCTCAAGTGAGCTGAAGTATTGGTCAAAGTACAGGAACCAGTCATCTCGCTGTGTTAGTGCAGGTTGTACCAGTCGAGCCAAGGAGGGAGATCTTACCAAGCTGGCTTTGGCTGATGACATCAGAGAAATCATAGGCAACATCTTTGTACTTGGTAAACAAAATGTAAAAACCTCAAAAGGCACATAGTTGAAACCAAAAATGTCTTCATGCTTGATTTCATAATGGATGAAGTAAAGTTCTAAGAGATTTTGAAGACTGTGCAAATTTTAACAATCCAGCTCAACGTGGCAAATGATGGGCAACAATAAAAAATATGGACGAGCATGTAGAGGCGATGTTAGTACCTGGCTGACCCGGCCCACCCACGGACTGGGTCTCAGTGCCCTGCCAGGTTACTGTGACTGTGTGAACAGACTGTCCCTCTTCCCAGGACTGAGTGAACGTCTGCTCTGGCTCCCCTCTGGCTGTGAAGACACGGTGAGGGGATGGAAGTTATGTAACGACTCAGCAGAACAAACGATCACTGTGAAGGCTTCACAATGCTTCGAGCAAGCTTTTGACTTCGCTGGACCATTGGCGAGTCCAGTTACACGAGGTTAGTGCAAAAAGAAAGATGAAATGTGCATCTTATTCTCCAGAACAAAAGCAGATGGCAGATGTTTCAAAGACAGCTGCTGCAGCAATGAAAAGTAAGCAACTGGGCTCAACAAAGTGAAAGCCATTAGTTATTCGTAAAACTTGAAAATGCCACACACAAAAAAAAGAGGAACGATTTCAGGATTAAAAATGAGGAACTTTTATATCTTGTTCCTGTTTCCCATAAGACATTAAAGGGAAACTAAAAGGCCTGACTGATGAAATTCCAGTCAATCCAGAGCACCTAGCTGGTAACCATGCTGAAAAGCCTTTTTATTACAAACTTTTAGAGCATAAACGTAAATAAACAGGAACAGAGGAGCCGGTTGAAAAGAAGCGATGAAGCTGATAGCCCTTAGTGCGCAGCCAGCGAGTTAGAAATATGCCAAAAGGCATTGTGCAAGTCTCCACACACTTCCTGGTACCTGGAAATCCAAGAGAAGGCTGAGATTTATCAGGTGTCATCATTAATGACCAGTCATCAGTCTCACACCTGGTGGATGCTGAGAGTTGTTGCAGAAACTGGAGAGTCTCGTCTCCAGCTGCAGGAGCAAAACACGTCAGCGAGCAGCTCATCAAGCCTGCAGCTTGTTGCAGGATGTCTTACACACACAGGGACTTACCTCCGTCCAGGTTACGCGACAGCCTCTTGCTTGCTGAACGTGTGAAGCGAGGCGCTGGGCGGTCTATCATGGAGCTCGCCTCTCGAGTCTGGGCCTGAGTTCGACCGCTGTAGCGGAACTTTGAGCCCAAAACAAGAAAGCGACGGGACGATGGCGGCTCCACCGACTGAACCCTAAGCAGGAGATACAATAACCTTATGTTTACCAACCTAATATTGACTCCATTTGATCATTTTATTGCATTGTAGATAAGGATTTAACATCTGAATCATAAAATGTCATTTGTATGCAACAGTATGAGCAGCATGGCTGAACTTTTAAGGTTTAAAGTCAAGTTAGGAGCACTTTTCCTCTGCTGAGCCAAACTAAAGCTTAAGCTGTAGCGAGCAATTAGCCAATTATCTAAACAGCAGCAACCGTTACAAGACTGTTGCTAGGCAGAAAACAGTCAGTCAGAACTAAGGAAGTAAAACTTGTGTTTACCTGAAGAAAGTGTGATGTTCAACACAAACTTTCCACAGCTTCTTTGAGGCTTTGTAGTTGGGAAGTTTGAAGCCAATAGTGCTCTCATATTGCTCCTGCTACATGTGAAAAAGACAAATTAAAATTGATCAACATTATTAGCAGTACAACACCGATGCAATGAAAATCCCATTGACTTAACTCCTTTTTCTAAACAGATGATAAAAAACTGTGACTGCCATGTAAAATGCTAAATTTTACTTTGCATTATTATGTTTTATTTATATGAACTTTAATCATTTCATTTATATTTGTTTTGCATCTGAAAATGAGACAATGCCTCTGTGGGGTTTGCATCAACTACCATCCAAATATATGTATAAGAAATATAATATTTAAAAAATGTACAAGTCAATAATAACACTACAAGTCTAACTACAATGTTGTGCATTCAGAAAAAAATTGAAGACGAACCCAAGAATTTTATTTGAGCAAATCCAACTCTTATTTTGTAGGTTTTTCATAGAATTACAATAAGAACCCCATACCAGAACAAGGATAGTGCATTTGAATTAGATGCAAGGTTTGGAACCAGGCAGAAACATTAAAAGTCAAAATGGATGATTTTACCTCCGATGGCCTGATTTTGATAAAAAAGCTGCTCCGTTTATAAGAGATTTTGAGCACTTTGGGCCAAGGGAATCGGTTGATCCTCAGCTTGTCCTTGTAAACCATCAGACCGCTCGAGCAGACCCCCAGTGTAATGTCCACACCGTCAAGATCCTGCGTGGAAAATAAAAATAGTGTCCATCTTCCCACACTTAAAGAAAATAGTCACTAGGAGGCAGACTTTCTCATGAAAACAAACCCTGTGGTTTGAGGTCATGAGGTTTCAAACATTATTAATCCCTTGTTTTTTCTGAAAAGAGAATGACATCAATTTTGTAATTAAATTTGATGACTGATGCAGTACATGCACGCTGTTTCAAAATGCTGTGAAACATTTTAAAAATTAAATCAAACATTCAACTTTTAGGATATACAAGTCCACGTTTTTTGCTTAAGTAAACAAGAAGAACAATAAAAAACAACAACTAAGAAACAAAAATAAAAGTACTCACTTTGGCTTGATGCAGGTCAACACCGTACATTGCAAGTTTCTTAGCATTTTCCAGAAACAACATGTCTGCTTGGGCTGGACTCATTGACCTGGAAACAAATGAGAGAAATCTTTAAATTAAATTATCATCCGACTTTAAGAATAGCAAGAGGTACAATGACGTCCCCCATCGCTGAGAGATCTGAATAGTGAATGTTTGGAGTGTTTGACTGGAACTGAACAAGCAATGCAAATAAACCTTAATAATTTGGGTGAAAGCCATTCAAGTGAGTATGAGTCACACTGTGTATAAAAAAAAAGGTTGGCTTTCTGTTTTTGGTTGTCCGAAGTGGCACAGAGCGATGAACCCTGGCGAGTGTAGGGAGAAACCTCATCACCAGATGCAATGGGAGGAGCTAGGGGGTAGCTTATGGTGGCCTTGACCACCACAAAAACTAGAACACATCGTTTCCTCAAATAATCAGGATTTACACACACATATATATATATATATATATATATATATATATATATATATATATATATATATATATATATATATATATATATATATATATATATATATATATATATATATACATGTATGCCAGCAGCCATCTTGGATTTTGATGTTGCAGTCTAATTTTCAATAGGGACCTTTCTTACACCTAGATGCAGCCACACATTAAAATGGCAGCTGGTACCTCACTTTATTTTTCAAGTTATTATGCACACAATACAGACACAGATGGACAGAGGGTATTTCCAGTTTCCCCTCTTTGCAACAGGGACAAAAAATATTGTTAAGCATACTTGTATAATACAATAAAAACTAAGTGTTTATATCTTCTTTAAAATTAATCTATGCTTTGTCTTTTAATCACCTGTAAGTGCGGTGCAGCTCCATCACTTTTTCTTCCAGCTCTTTGCTCTGTCCGGGGGCCAGGCTCACATCTTTAACGTAGTCTGTTCCATGAACCTCTGGGTCATATTCTCCCAGCTCTGACTGGACTGTGTAGGAACCCAGCAGGGACAAAGTGACAAAGGAACAAGGAAGAACACCTTGTAAGATGTCCTTCCTGAGCTGGAGACACATAAAGTACCTGGAACAAAGTGAGCAGAAAAAAAAAACTAAGATATGAAGATGAAAAATGCTGATTCCTATATTCACCATACAGTAGTCCCTTGATAATTTGAGGTTCAACTTTCGTGAACTCACTTTTTCGCGGGTTTTCAACTATAATTGTACATGACACATGACTAGAGATGGGGAAAGACAGACTCTACTCTCTGCCCCCTCCTTTCTCTTTCTGAGGCAGAGGAGACACACAACAGGCAGGCGCGCAACCTGTTCTGTGTCTCTGCTCTGCTGTGACAAACAGCCTCAGAAAGAGAAAGGATGGGGCAGGGTCTGTCTTTCCCCATCACTACTGCTCAGGGAGCAGGGATGAACAGATCAGATAAACAAATGTAGAATATCAGAGAAAATGCTTAGGTGAAAAAATAAGTGAATCAGTTTTTAAAAAAGAGAGAGTGGCTAAGCGCAGCTAACTCAGGTATAAGACAGACCCTCCGCCCCCTCCTTTCTCTTTCTGAGGACGTCTGTCACAGCAGAGCAGAGACAGCCTCGGAAAAAGAAAGGAGGGGACAAGGTTTCTGTCTTATACCTGAGTGAGCTGCATGAGCGGCATGGATTGTTTTTTAAAATCAAGCATGACCCAAACCGAGCCTTTAGTCCCCGTCAGCGATCACTGAGTGGTCCAGGCCACCGGGAAATGCCCCGGTGCTCCCGATGGCCATCCTGCCCCAGGGGCTCAGTAACCGCAACATCAGTCTGTCTGCTCTCTTTTGCTGTGCTCTTTTAGAGCATTTAGAGAGTTTAGAA
This sequence comes from Nematolebias whitei, assembly GCF_014905685.2. Taxonomy (NCBI): domain Eukaryota; kingdom Metazoa; phylum Chordata; class Actinopteri; order Cyprinodontiformes; family Rivulidae; genus Nematolebias; species Nematolebias whitei. The sequence goes on from NC_056502.1 coordinate 22,266,073, forward strand.
CATTATTAAGAACATTGCAATAGTGCAGGAAGGATTTATAAAGCCTTAAAATTGATATAAACACTAAAATAAATATAACATACCTACTTTGCGGATTTTCACCTATCGTGGGGTTGTCTGGAACGTAACCCCCCCGACAAGTGAGGGACCACTGTAAATATTTAGGGATGAACCTTGATGCTACTGAATTAGCAGCTTGAAAAACATGTCTGCTTTCTGAGAGGCTAAACAACTAGCTTATAACCATTCAGATGTATGTCTTTTCTTTTTTAAGGGTTTTTCCTTCAGCACCAGAGATGCATACCTGGTGAGGTCTTCAGTAAGCTGTGCTGGATCAGGAGGGTAGAACTTCACACTAAATGTGAACTCGTAAACAGCCCCAGGAACCTGCTTCCGGATTTCTTTAACGGGGTCCAACCATGTCTGTGGCAAACATAGAAAACATGCACATTCAAACCAAACATCAGGACATCTTATTTTGCTTTGACTCAAGTTATAGGATTTGCAGAGCCTACCTTACTGGTTGGAGTTTCCCAATGAGCAAGGCCAAAATAATCTTTTTCCAGCAGGTTGACATGATCACACACTTTCATAAAAAGCTCTTGGCCTTTAGCGTGTTTCTAAATAAGAAACAGAAATTAGTCTAATATTTTCACATGTACTGCATGATCACACAGAGAACAAAGTGTATTTTGGTGAGTCTCTTACGTCAAGTTCACACTCAAACAGAGCGTTGTCCAGTAAGGTGACTTTACACTGCATGTTTCTCTGACGTTTGGAGCCTTTGGCCTCCTCCACCTTCTTTTCAGTCTTCTTTTCTTTTACAGGTTTCTTCTTCTTTGCCTGCTCTGTGGCTTTTTCCTCTCCTGTGGTCACCTCCTTCCGTTCCACTGGTTTCTCCTCAATTTTGTCTGTGTCCTCCTTTATCTCTTCCTCCACTACTTCAGGCTCTTTCTTGATCTCAGATTCTTCCTTCGGTTCCTCTGGAGCTGGCTGATTGGATCAACACAAAACATTTAAAAACTTGAAACAGTGTGTCACATATTGATGTCAATAGGGTACAATGAACCAAGTGATGATGGCACTGAATAGAGCAGATCTAGTAAAAAGCAAATATCCAGATGTTTATAACAGTGAAACCAGCATGGGTACAGTCCACGACATGCATGTTAGGCTGCACTCAGGCCCAGTCCTCTTTGAAAAGAGATTTGTGATCTCAGGGAGATTTGCCTGGTTAAATAAAGATGAATAAAATAATAAAATTCTGTTGCAAACTGCACTTTTAAGTAAAATTTGCACAAATACTTTTGCATAAGCAGGCTATCAGGCACAATGACATGAAATTACCAGCTGCAACTTGGGGTAAAACATGAATCTGTTTGCAGGGGAAGTTATTATTTTCTATCTAATGTAGGATTTATAACAAACGAAGACGGGGGCTGCACAGTGGCACTGTTAGTAGAGCTGTCATCTCTGTGAGAAGGTTGTCCGATCAAATCACAGCCCGAGGCTTTTTGCATGCGGTTTCCTCCGCATACACTGGTTTCCTCCCACAGACTAAAAACATGCATGTTAGGCTGATTGGTAACTCTAAATTGTCTCTAGGTGTGAGTAAGAGTGTGAATGGTTGTCTCATTTGTCTCCATGTGTCCCTGTGATGGACTGGAGACCTGTCCAGGGTGTCCCCCGCCTCTTGCACAGTGACTGCTTGACATTGTGCCTCAGAAAGGAAGCGGTGGGTAAAAGATAATGGATGGAGGAAATCATGCTTAAAACACTCAAAACAATGCATCAGGATAATTTATTGTTCTAGAAGTCAACCTGAAAATTCTTAATTAAACTAAGGCCCTTAAACTGTGTTATGAGATTATTGTTGCTTTGATTTGCCAACTTGAAATTTTGCTTTTCAGACACAAGGGTGACAGCGATGCACTTGTCTAAGTCTTAAGAAGAAGAATGGGCAAAACTTGTCAAATATCAACTAGAATTCAAAACTTCAAACTGGAAGCTCAGTTTTATATTTTGCACGTCCACTTGAATCAGATAGGATCCACATAAACATCATTAATGTATAAACACGAGCTTCATCAAAGATGTCTGCAGGACTACAAGTGAACTATAACTGTATAGCCTTGACTCTGAGTGTATTTAGACTGTAGATTTTAAATAGATTACAATGATCGTTTCCCATGACTAGCTGCAGTACGCACTGCTGGTAAGGTTTGTGGTGTTGCAGTAAAGGGTTTGTGTATAATCATGGCTCTCACCTCTGTGCTGCTCACCGATTGCTGATCTGGAGCCTGTTCAGCCTCAGTTTTTAACTCGGGCTCTGGTGCAGCAATCGGTGCTTTCACCGGCTCCTCAATCAGTTTTTTCACCTTCCTTTCCTCTTTCTTTCCTTTGCTCTTTCCTTTCTCTCTTCTCTTTCCTTTTTCCTCTTCCTTCTGCTGCTTTTCTTCAGTCTTTTCCTCCTCTTCTTCCTTGTCTTTTTTCTTAGCTTCTTCTTTTACCTTTTCTGCTTCTTTTGTGGACTCCTCTTTTCTTTGATCCTCTTCTTGCTTTTTTCCCTTTTTGTCTTTTACTTTCTCCTGTTCTTTCTTTTTGTTTTTTTCCTCTTTGACTTTTTCTTCCTCCTTTTTAGTCTTTTCCTCCTTTGCTTTTTCCTCCTCCTTTGCTTTTCCCTCCTCCTTTTTAGTCTTTTCCTCCTTTGCTTTTTCCTCCTCCTTTTTAGTCTTTTCCTCCTTTGCTTTTCCCTCCTCCTTTTTAGTCTTTTCCTCCTTTGCTTTTTCCTCCTCTTTTTTAGCCTTTTCTTCCTTTGCTTTTCCCTCCTCTCTCTTTTTAGCCTTTTCCTCCTCTTTCTTCTTGGCTTTTTCTGCTTCTCTTGCCTTTTCTTCTTCTCTTTTCTTTAATTTTTCTTCTTCTCGTTTTCGTATCCTTTCCTCTTCCTCAGTTTTCCTCTTTGCCTTCTCCTCTTCTTTCTTCTTTATCTTTTCCTCCTTTTCTTTCTTCTTTGTCTCCTTCTTGTCAACCTTCCCCTCTTCTTTCCTTCCAACCTGTGTTCCTTTGTCTTTAACCTCAACAGTCTCCTTTTCTCCTTTTTCTGTTTCTGGTTTTTCCTCCTCCTCCTCCTTCTCTACAACCTCCTTATCCTTCTCCTCCTCTTTTTGTTCCTCTTTTTTTACTGATATTTCTTCTTCCTTTGTAGTCTGGTCCTTTTTCACTTTCTCCTCATCTTTTTCCTGCACTTTCTTCTTTGATTCTTTCTTTTTCTTTTTGCTGCCTTTCTTTTCTATTTTTTCTTCTGCTTTCTTTTTCTCTACTTTTTGTTCTACTTTCTCTTCTTCCGTCTTTGTAGTTTCTTTGGATACTGATTTTTCCTCTGCACTTTTAGACTCTTTTTCTTCCTTTTTCACCTCTTCCACCTTCACTTCTTCTTGCTTCTCAGCTTTCTCCTCTTTTTCCTCCTTGGCTTTCTCAGCTTCAAACCCCTCGCCCTCGGAGCACTGCGAGCGGCGCTTGAGGAAGGAGGAGAAGAGGCGTGAGAGGCCTTTGCCTGCAGAGGTTCTAGTTTGAGGCTTCAGTTGCTCCTCCTCAGGAGAGGTAGCTCCATCAGCGGGCCCAGGCTCAGCAGCCTGCTCCTGGGATTTCTTACTCGACGGCTCCCCCTCCTGTTCAGATGCTGTTGCCTCGTGCTTCTGTTTATCTCCTGACTCAGGTTCTGACTCAGGCGCAGCGCCGCTGCTTTTCTGCTTGCCCTCCGTGTCTGCCTCGCTCACAGCGCTCGCCTCTGTTGTCATGGTAGCCACTGGGAAGGAAAACAGAAAGGAGTCAGAGATGGAGAAAGGTCAAGGAGCTGCTTAGAGCGTGACGGTGCTCTGTGTGGCAACTTTGAACAAACAAGAAACAAGAAAGTCCACCAAAACGCAGATTTGGTTGAAAACTTGCACATCATGTGTAAGTTACAGGACTGTGTTGCCTGAGCTTAATTACTCTTCTAGGCTGAACTATTTGGATAAATTTAAAATACCTTGATTGCAGTTTTTATTTTATTTTATTTACAGTGGATTTCTACTTTAGCAAATTAAAAAAATATTTCTAAAAGCCATTACAAAAAACAGAAAATATTTTATTTTCAAATTTATGGTTGAAATAAAAAAATGTAACTTCATTATAAAACACTGGCAATTAGAAAGACTTCTTCAGTCAGACTGAAGACAAAACGTTTCTACCTTTTTTTGTTGTTGTTCGTTTTGTTTTTTGAATGTCCAGAGGACCAGACTTAACTTTTTTTGAAAAACATAAAAGGTTAAACTGTCTCATCTGGACCAGTTTCTTTAAGTGAGAAGCGTTTCATCCCAATCCAGAAGACTTCCTCAGTCTATGGCAGGGTTATTCAACAAAATTGCTCAGAGGGCCAAAGTTTCTGAAAGCCAGCAGCTCGGGGGCAGGACGTCCAGCGATTAAAATCATTATGTGAATAATCCAAAGTTTACAATGATCTGTTACCTTCTAATTTTGTTTATTTTATTGCGTTGAATTATAAATGCAATAAACAGAACCCAGACCCCCCCCCCAAAAAAAGGGGGGGGGGTTCTTTTTAAATGAAGTGGGCTGGGTTGAAGTCACCCGCGGGCCATTTTCGGCCCACGGGCTGCCAGTTGAATAGCCCTGGTCTACGGCTTGCCAACCAGATCTGTCTGTCCCATAGGCAGCCTTCACTGCTGTGTTTCAAGCCAACCTCCTGTTGGAATCTCAAAAGTAGACTTAACATGTGTGAAGCACACCCATCCAAACAATCAGTCATCATTTTTTTTATTTATTAACCTTTATTTAACCAGGCAAATCCAACTGAGATCAGAAATCTCTTTTGCAAGGAAGGCCTGGGCCTGAAGGCAGCGTAACATGCATGTTTTTAGTCTGTGGGAGGAAACCGGAGTACCCAGAGAAAACCCACGCAAGCACGAGGAGAACATACAAACTCCACACAGAAAGAGCCCAGGTCCAACCAGGGACTGAACCCAGGACCTTCTTTCTGTGAGGCAACAATGCTAACCACTGATCCATCATGTACAACAATCAAACGTTTTAGGCCAGATGGCCAACTTGCTACTCACAGAAACAGCCTGAAGACAATCAAGGCCAAAGTGGTTCAGAAAAATGGTTGTAAGCTCAATCATCAGACAACTACAAAGAATGTTAAATCATGTCATCTGGACCAGTTTCTTTAAGTGAGAAAGTCATTATTTAGGTTACTGAATTGAGGTTGACCTGAGATAATATTAGATCTGTTTCATCATCCACTCATTTTGGGGACTGGGGGTCCATTGCTAAGGGCCACTCAGTCCCTGTACAAGTGGTGCAAGAGTTTTGTTTGCATTGCCAGCAGTTAAGTCGGAGCCCTTCAGGGTGGGAGTTGGACTCTGCTCGGACTGCCTGTTCCCATTTTTTTCATAACTTTTATGGACAGATGGATGCCTCCTTGGGGAGGTTTTACAGGCATGTCCAATGAGGAGAAGACCCCGGGGAAGACTCAGGACACTCTGAAGAGACTGTCTCTCAGCTGCCCTGGGAACACCTTGGGGTCCTCCCAGATGAGGTAGTTGTGGAAAGAGATGCCTGGACCTCCCTGCTCAATATCTCCTGGTCTAATGAGTCTGAATTCACTGGTATCAAATGGTCTCCACAGTCACCAGATGGAAAACCTTGGAAAACCAGTAGAAGCCAATGAAAAACTTTTGCAATGTGATGAAACAAGAGATTTGCATCATGGATGTGCAGCTGATAAATCTGCAGCATCTGCACACTATCAGATCAAAATGGACTTAAATCCCAGAGGAATGTTTCCAACACCTTGTTGGACACACCACAAAGAACTGAAGGGAGTTCTTAAGGCACAGGGGGTCCATGATTTGTATTAAAAATGTGGGCCTAATAAAGTAATAACTAAAATAAATTCATCTAACTTTATCATGAGCAGCTTTCTTTCAGCTGCACATCTTTTGAAACATGATGCAAACTGCCACACAGATTATAAGCTCGTACTGACAAGTACACAAACATCATTTTATTACACAATGGCATTCCTTGTTGAAGAGTGCACCAAACACGGAGTTTGGAGGGCCTATTGCAGGCTCATTAAATCTCACTGGCACAAAGGAAGCATTCTGCTTTGGATCTGCTTATTAGGACTGCCTGGGTCATCCTCGCCAAGAATGTCTGGCTTTATATAAATCACGCAAACCCTATCTGCACAGGTCACCCAACCCATTGGGATTAACATAAGAGCATTGTATACACACTATCAAATAATGTATAACATGCTTTGATTTTATTTAGGGTGAATAATATTAAGAAAACATGAAGTTGTGATATTAATGGTAAATGTTGCAATGACAATCAGTTGCAAAATGTCTATTTTTCACAGTTCCTTTTTGTTGTCATCATGTTGCTCCCAACAATCTTCACATACATCAACAGTCTAGCAAACATCAGCTGTGGTCATTTTATGATGAACAGATTTCCAAACACAACGTGCAGTTAGTTGGTACTATTTTTTAAAAATCTTTTCAGATACTTGACATTTTGCACATTGATGCTACAATTGCTTAATTTTATCAACGAGCCTATAATCAGCCCATAAAGTGCAAACTTTTTGAAATGTTACAAGGAAACTTGTCACGGCTACGATATGTGCAACACTAGCCAGTGTGTATGCATTTAATGCATGCTATATATTAAAACGTAAACTATTTTCAGAAATAATCTCTCATGATTTAATTGAATTTATTGTATTTATTTTTTTGTCAAGAGTATGACTGAAGTTATAAAGAACATGAAGTCTATAGCTGGAAAGTAACACCTGACCAAGTTACTGTCAAGCAAATCGTGAATCTTGATGAATGCAGCTTTAGATATTTACAGATTATCCACACGGGAACAGATTTTATGAATACACAAAAGTTTATCATTTCATTCTTTCATCCACACAGAAACAAATATATATATATATATTTTTTAGAACGAGTTCCAGTGTATGAAAGCTGAGAGCGTCCTTGTTGCGTTTACATTTTGCATCCAGTGTGCAAGTCTATGAGCATGCTCCACACCTTGTTTCTTGTTTATTTTTCATGACACCCATTACAGCACCACAGGCATACTTACTCCAGCATTTCAGAACATTTATTGTGTTTCCATGCGGATGAAGACATTTCCATAAACGGGTCAAAGTTCACAACGATATTAAAATAAATAAATAAATAAAAGCTTGTTTTGTAAAATCTGATTTTCTGTGTGGACAAGTCCACAGCACATTAAAATACCTTTCAGGTGTTATGCAATCACCCTTTTATCCTTAAGTGGGATATATCAGTTACAACATCCCTCTGCGCGATGGATTTTCCTCGTTGACAGATCTGCATCATTAGTTTTATTGACAAATATGTCTGTATTCGTCTCTTGCGTATGTAGTTCATGTCTCAACCTACTCTTTATGGAACGAGGGGGAGGGGCACATGCCAGACTGGCAGACGGGCCGATCTTCCAGATGTACTGGGCCGCCCCAAAGGGTGCATCCCAGAACTCTATACCATATCACTGGCGCTACGGGACAGTGGGAGAGAAGGAGGAGGGGGTACACAATCAGACCAAATCCTCTTTAGCCTTCCTATTGTTTGTGTCCAGTGACCAATAACTATGCTCCACTCTATTACTAATCCAGCCTTCCCCTTCCCCCACAAGACCCTGCCTTGCCCCCATAGGCCTATTCCCTAGTTTAGCACGCACACACACCTTTATGCATCAGCGGCCACAGCCTCCTGTGGGGGTCTCAATGCTCCGTCATGTCAATTTGGATTGTCAGGAAACAGACATGCTTCTAATGGACCAGCTGAGCTTGTGTCTGCTGCCTCCTCCATTTTGTGTTGCCCATCTAACATCTCTGCTATCAGACAGCTGGGGG
>NC_056502.1:22274129-22284463 GCF_014905685.2 Nematolebias whitei
TAAAGGTGTGTGTGCGTGCTAAACTAGGGAATAGGCCTATGGGGGCATTACGAGCAACTGAGGGAGCGGCCCTACACAATCCTTCAACCCACGCCATCGGTCTCCTGTTAATCAGACAAAGTCTTCCTGTGCTGAGATGCAGAGGCGTTGAATTATAGCATTAAATAATGCGATAACGTTAAAAATTAATCTGACCTCCATAACACACCATTAGTCTGTAATGAGCTGAATTATAGATGAATTTGATGAAATGGGCCACCCTCTGAGCCAGAGCGAGCTTCCAGAGCTGCAAAACAGCAGGACTGGAGTTCAGGAAGGATTTCCTTTAAAGTTTGTGCTGATTTAAATTGAATTTAACATTTAGATGGAAAGAGTTTTACAATGTGAGAGTTCTGGTTTGTTGGTTTAAAAAAAAAAAAACTTTTATTTGTGCACTTATAATAAAATCTTTGGGGGGAGTTTTGAAAATTAAGTATTTTTAAAATAACACTATTTTTACATTCATTTAGAGCAAAACACTAGCTTCTGGATAACCCAAGGTTCTGATTTTTCCTGTTTCTGAAAACTAACTTGATCCCGAAGCCTCGACACATTTCGCCCTCTCGCAACCGAATCAAAGGAACGAAGAGCTCACAGAAAAGCAGGGGGAGGTACGGAGTATAAATAGCCACATGTGCGCAAGATGCAGGGGCTCATTAATTGGTCTTTACAGACAAGCTCATATCTATTTTTGTTCACAGTTTGCACGCATATGCACATGTGTGCACAGAGGCAAACGCTCCCACAACATTTCTAAACTTGTTTTTAGGAAAGCTAAAAAAACAAATGCACATTTTAATTTGGTTTTACTATTCGCACTGCTCTTTATTTGCCTTTAATTGGCCACAGACTGAAGGGAAATGTTAGCAAAATAATACAAGAACATGAAGAAAGCGTGTTTCCTGGACACTGGGAGCAGGCTTATGGAATTAGAAGGAGTTTAGAGTTAATCAGCCCTCAAGTGACCGAGTGAGATTATCTCCATCTACCTGCCAACAGTATCCGTCTCACTGTCTCCATCCACTCTGTTGGTCTGCCTCCATGAGTATGTGTGTGTGGGAGAGAAAGAAAAGCCAGTGGTAGTGACACTCACTGCTGATTCATGGTTTAGTGTAGCGACCTGGATATCTGGCTGAACAGTAAATAAAAACACACATTTTCTAACCCACAATCAACACACTTTCTGCATGTTCGGTGAACACACAATCCTGCCCAGAAGCTTCACAATTAAAGCTTGAAAGTAAAAGCATCTCAAACTTTGATTCGAGCATCGTAGATCTCCAAAAACAAGAAGTGTTTCAGCTGCAGAGGTTTATGCGAGTCTGGTTCTTTGGAGGAGTCCAGCCCAGAACTAATCAATATGCACAGATGGTCTGTGAGCCTGATGCTGTAACATGAGGCGACATGGGAAAAGAATGAAGAGGCATGATTGATCTACTGTGGATGTCCTGAAAGCAATTTTGCGTCCATTTGGAGCATCATCTCAGCCAGAGCCCATTGAAGGAATAATGCATCTGCACATGACAAAACCATAATTTATGGTGCACAGAAAAAAAAAAAAAAACAGCTTTGAAATACGCTCGTTGGTAATTATCCCACAATCTGACATTAGAAGAAATGGGTAAAAGATGACGTAAAACTATTTTCTTTTACTTTCCATTTGAAGTTACTCAAATCTAAATCCATGTAAAATAACGTGTGGGTCGTTTCATGTTTAGTTATGCTCACACAACAGTAGTAGGCTAATTGTACAAACACATCACAACTCCCAAAAGAGGATTACACCAGCTAGCTCTTCTGGGACCTCGATGAACTCACTCTTCTTATGCAGGAGAAGCAAAAACATCTTTCAGCATTACCTCACTTCATGTCTGTGTGTTTACAGCGCCGCTGATCCAGCAGCACAGGCGACCTCGAGCGCATTGCTCCCGTTATCTCTGTCACTTTTTAACTTCTGTGTTTACTCTTGTCGTTCGTGCAGGAACTTGGCGCTTGTGCTGCCTGCACAGGTCTCTGCCTCATCCCCTACGTCACATCTGCAGCCCTGCACGAAAGATTATCCGACTATATATATATATTCAGCCGTATCATCGATGAAGATGAGGCTTACTGGATGAGATGCTCTTGCGCTGCTCAGAAAACAAACCAAAAAACATTCACAAATGCCACATTTTCTGCAGCAGAGATGAGCATTGTGAACCCAGAGTCCTCCAGGGGGCAAAAAGCAAGGCAAGTGAAGCAGAAAGTGAAATGCAAACAGCAGAAGCAACCATTTTTAAAACACATCTTGCAAATTAGCATTTCAGACAGACAACACATAAAATAATTTCTAGAAAGGGATTTGGTTCAATAGGTCAGCAATGGCTGTATCGGAGGGGTTTTATTTAAAACAAGAAAATAAAAACCCTACATCACTATTTCCAAAATATCTAAAATATTAGTTACGTCATACACATCATGAATACCATATTATATGATAAAACTGTCTAGGGAAATAAAAACAGCAAACACCATATTAATATCTTCAAGATAATTCATGACGTCTTATATAAAACATTTGGGGTCTTCCTGAAGCATCTTGTTTGATTTTATCAGGCGGCTCCATTCATGTTTACTGATATAAGATAAAAGCAACGCGCCGCTGCATCCGCGAGGAGGGACTACTTTTAATTAACAAGCCGAAACAACAAGTAGAACATTTAAAGCCTGAATCATTTAAAGTGATGTGGCAAAAAGCTGCTTGAAAGTCACGTTGTTGTAGAGACAACAAAACAGTGTTTCTAACTTAATTTATCTAAATTAAAATGTTACTATCGGGCCAGCGCGTGCCAGCCGGGCATTTAAACAATCTGTGCAAATCTGAAAATGGCGCCGAATGTACAACAAAAACAAACAGTCGCTCAGCCACCTCCCCCCCGGTAGTCCTCGTGTAATAAAGGGGGCTTACCTACTGTGGTTTTAGCATCAATGGAGGAAGAAAACGGCGCAAAAAGAAAAAAAAAAATCGACAAAAAGTCCCAAATGTCTCGCGCGCTCAAAGAGAAAACGATGTTTCGGAGCGACACATGCTTTGTTGTGCCGAAGGTGTCCTGATGCTCGTAAAGGGGCGGAGCCTCTGCGCCTCCCAGTCCCAGCAGCGGAGACAAGTTTTCAACCAGGCTGCTGAGAAGACGCCACTAATGTTGTTACTGCTGCAGAAACCCTCTGATCATCATCACAAAACAGCCTAACAACTTCAATCCGTTTCCAGATTAAAACCATTTACAGGTTAACAAGGGATGTATCAAAGTTCATGCTCAATAATCCAGGTGGAAAATCCAGCAAAGTTCAGTCAGGTCATCTGGATGGTTTCTTTCTTTCTTTCTTTCTTTTTTTTTTTTTTTTTTTTTTTTTTGAGACATTTCCATCCAGTCCGAGGAGCCACAACAAACGAGTCCCACAACTTGTGGGACACAAGCATCAAACCATAGTTGGCCAACCCGTTTGCTGGTGATAAGATGGTCTCTGGGGGCTGCTCTCTCCCCGGCGTCGACTCCTCTGAGGCAGCCATAGCCAAAGTGGTTCAAAACATCAAAGTTCATGCTCAATAATCCAGGTAGAAAATCCAACAAAGTTCTGTCAGGACAAAACATCTCAACAACAACAACAAAAATGAAACTGTCCAGATGACTTGATTGAGCTTTGTTGGATTTTCTATGGCTGCCTCAGAGGAGGGGAGAGGGCGGACTCCAGAAACCATCTTATCACCATCAAACTGGTTGGTCCACTATGTGCTTTTGCTGCTTGTGGGTCTCAGTTTGTTGTGGCTCTTCGGACTGATGAAGTCCTTTGGATGAAGGACGAAACATCTAAAAAAAAAAAAAAACCTTCAGATGACCTGACTGAACTTTGTTGGAGTGGGTTATAATTTGTGTGTGTGCCTGTGTGTGTAATATATTAATTCTACATGATATATTTAATTTCAATCTGGTTCATTTGTATTTACATCATGTCTAGAACAAGGACTGCAATTTAACTATTGGCTATAAGCTAGAAGTTTTCATTGTGAGTGTCTAATTCATTAGCCATTTAGCTCATTGAGTCACTGAATGGATAAAAATCCTTTGGGTAGAAGTTTTGTGTAACTAGAAGTCATATATACTGTAGCTAAAAGTCATTTGTGTCACTAGCATCCATTTGGGTGACTAGAAGTCATTCAGAAGACCAGAAGTCATTTGGCAGGCTAATGGTCCACAAAATGTCCATAGGTTGGATTTGGGTGGGTTGACTTGGGTTTCCTGAGCTATTCCTTAGCTATGCTGCTATAGGCTGTATTTTCCTTTGTCTTCCTCTCCATAGAAAGTACACCTGTACCATTTTGTGTTCGTCTGTATTACTCTCCAATAAGTGCTGCAGAATTTCTTTGCGTGGCTAGATGTTCTGGTATTGTTACTATAAGACCCGTTTTGCTAAAAGTCTTCTTTAAATAGAAATTATTTGGGTGGCTCCAAGTCTTGTGTAGTTGAAAGTCATTCAAGTAGCAAGAAGTCAAGAAGATGGTTATGTCATTCAGATGACTAAAAGTCATTATTGTGGCTAGAAGTCAATTGGGTGAGAGGTGCCCTGCGTGGTTAGAGGTCCGACAGGTAAACGGTTCACTCAGTGACATTGTTTTTGATATTTGAACTGAAGTTTCAAACTGTGACCAGAATGCTCCATGAGAATCTCAATGTGCCATCTACAGTGAAAACAAAGGTCTATCGTATCAAATGTCTGGAAAAACCACAGATAAACACAAAATGACCAAAACAGCAGCGTGTCAGTCTTGTGACCATGTTGGCACAGTAGACTGACCATCACTACAAACATTCCAAAAGAGCCCTAAAGACAACAATCATTGACAGAGTTCAACATCCAGAAACAGCAGAGAAGCTTTTCCTACGTTTTCTTTCCTTTATGCTCCAACTAGTGACACAGAAAGATGGATTTCAAATCCATAAAAGGAAAAAATATGAGATACCAAACACAGCCCAGTCAAAAGACAAACAAAATGCGTCTGATCACGTGCACACATTTACACACTAGATGTCTCAATGAAGCTCGGCATGGTCCCCACCCATCTGCCTGACCCCATTAGGGACATACGGCTTATAGGCAGAGTGGGCAGGAGGGGGGGCGTTATTATTCTCTTAAACACACGACGTAAGGCACCATCTTTGTTTAGTGTTTGTTTTGCAGACGCACGCTTTTTGGGGGGGAATCCAAACCTACAAGTTCTGCTCCAGTCAGTTTCTTGTATATAAAAAATACAATAAAAAGTCTTACCAGTTTTAACGATATCCCAAAAATCCAGAAATGTAAACGCAACAGAAACTGGGGGAACGGCAGAAAAACGAGCGGTTTCCTTTTGCTTAGACCTTGACCACAAAGCAAACTGATTACACCTGCAGTGCAACCAGATGTTAAACATTTACCAAAACACCAGAGAGTAGAAGGCACAAAGGGAACGTGAACATGAAGACACTACAGATTCACGTCTTTGTGCTTGAATATTTGGACCGTATGAAGCCAACGGGGAGCAAACCTCCAGTTGCTTAGAAACTCCTGCCCAGCCCTGTGCCTACTGCAAGGAGCAGGTGTTGAGCTGGACCCAGGAGAGGCAGGAGTGACAGAACACAGAGAGGAGCAGCACTTACAGACCCAGAGTCCCCCGAGACAGGGACAGCCTGGAAACGCAGACAAGGAGAGGACCCACTCCCTTCACATCACAGACACACCCAAAAGAACACTGACTGGCTCAGCCACTCTTTCCTGAACTGCTTCAAAAGGCAAACATACGATGCTGCACAGCATTACTCCAGTTAAAGGCTCGGGGCGGGTCATGTTTGCTTGGAACATCTTTATCCCTTTCTGGCTCTGCCACTCAGCGATTACATAACGCCGCTCTCTCATCATCATCGTCACACCGCTTCTACCCGGTCGGTCACTCTTTGACTTTCCGTGCTGGTGTTGTCGCACCAACACTCCAAATCTCACGTCGAACAACTGGCGCAGCTTCAACAAAGCTTGGACTATGGAAGGAGGCTGCACGGTTGCAGGGGTTTTATTTGTGCTGAGCTCTCAGGAACGTTCGCTCGCAGGATGGTAACTGTGCATCAATATTCATGAGGCACCATTATGTCATGAAACATTTATGAAGCAGGAAAGGCTCGGTGCCGCCACACTTTTCTGCAGCCTGTCATTTTTACCAACACTCTCATGTTCTCACTTTAAAAGACTTAGCGGAGACTAAAACAAAGAAAAACGTCAAGAACACATGCGACTCACTGTTCGACACAGTTGTTCAGCGGATAAAACTGCTGCATGCAACCACTAACGATGCTAAACTAACAGTTCGATTTCAAATAAAGCGCTTCCAAGAAAGGTACCGGTACAAGTGCTGGGACGTCATCGAACATTCAAAAGGCTCTTTATAATAACGGGTTAAGATTCCTCGGAGGGATGCGTATCTAGGCCTGTCGCGATAAACAATAAATCAATTAATCCCATGATGAATGAAAATTATTTACCTCATTTTCATTTATCGGCTTTATCGTTTCTTCGTGTCTCTCTTTCTACTGAAGACACTGGATGACAAAAAGCTCAACTCCGGTGCTCTTCACTGACCCCACCCTTTCTCTTTAAAATCTGTTTTAACCGTTCAAAATCGTGTTTTTGGATCGTTAAAAGAAGCTAAGCTGAGAAGCTAAGCTATGAGCTAAGCTAACAGGCCGACATGGGGAAAAAAAACTCAATCTTGTCAAAGCTCCAAAGTTCATGGTTGAAACCCGTGCTTTTGTCTAAAAAATGCTATGCTAAAGAGCTCAAACTACACAGAGCGTCCACCATTTGGAGAATCGAAAAATAGGAACGAGAGACAGCCCATGTCACGTCAAGGCGCCTCCCTCCCATTTTTCTTAAAGAGACGCGCTGCTCGCTTCCTCACTATCCATCCTTTGGTTCAAACTGTCTTATACTGCCATCCAGTGGTCAAAAAAGGTACTAAACACAAACATTAACCAACATTTCTTCTTAAATTTGACAATAATTACTATTTATTGTCAAATTTGAAACAATAGTATCGTTTATCACGATAATTTCTGAGACAGTTAATCGCCCAGCAAAATTTGTTATCGTGACAGGCCTATGCGTATCGCTCGCCACCATTCGTTCCAAAGATTCAGATCATCTTCTTTAGAGAAAAATGTTCCAAGTTGCAACAGTTTACGTCAAAACTTGAAAATTACGTTTGTGTGGTGTAGAGACTCTCAGCTACTACCACACCAAATATTAGCTCACTATCTGTTAAACTGACTAACTTACAGCCATTTCTGTGTTGGGTAACATCGATTTGCTGCGTCTAGCATCTTGAATAGGACTGACGCCAAACAACAATCAAGTTTTCGAGGCATATCCAGGAATTGGTTTTTGAGAGTCCCAATAAAATCCATCCAGTGGTTCGTGAGACATTTTGCCAACAGACGGATAAAGTTGACTGTAAATGGTAATGGCAAAATATTTAGATGAAGATCCTGTGCAATCTGTTTGCACTCAGGTTACATCTTGCTGAGCTACTACAACACCAACTCAACATCTGTAAAATGTGTGTTTGTGACCATTTTTTAAGGTCTGTTTTACAGAACCTCACGGTTTACAGCGCAATAAATAAATTTTGACATTCCTCAGCCAACATACAGGCTGCAGGAATGCAAATAAACCTTAATAATTTGGGTGAAAGCCATTGTTTTTTTTTTAAATCTCGAGGCTACTGTAACATATGGTTAGACATATGCTGCCACCTGGTGGAGACATGGAGAACAGCATGCAGCCAGACCATTTAAAATGTGTTTATATATTTTTGTACATATTAGTAGCAAATAATAATAATAATTACATTAGGTGCACGTAGACACTGTTCACTCTTAACATTTAGGTGTACTGTGAGTCATATCATTTAAATAGTTTTAACATTATTTTGGTAAAGAGGTAATCTCCATCAGTTCAACTCTGCTTTATCAGAGAAGAGCACTTTACGTTGAGAGCTTGTGTTAATAAGAGATAAAAGTGTGTTTGCGCTCAGAGGCCTCAGGGAGACACGACCACTACACCCCTCCCAAAACTGTCCAGCTGAAGGCTACAGCTGGGAGGAAACAAAAACAGTTTCATAATTTTAGTGCAGAGCTTTTGGAGGGAATTTTCCTTTGCTTAGTCATGAATTTTAGAAGATAATAGAAAAAGTGTTTCAAACTTGGACCATAAAACAACAATAGAGGACAACAAATATTTTTTGATAAGATATGATTAAAATACAGAGAGGGTCAAGTGGGGATACCACTTAAAATAGATTTTATCATGACTGGATATTGAATAATCTCCATATTAATCCAATGATGGCGTCGTTTTTATTGATTTTGAATTGTTTCACACTGTTTAGAATATTGTATCTTCTTTGGACTAGTTTCACATAGTTATTAACTTTTGAAGTCCACTCATTAAGACCTGTAAATCTGTTTTATCCTTAATTTTTATGAATGACAATAAAGAATCGTAATGCTTCTTTGCAGATGAACGGTGCAGCATGTAAGCGCATTCATTTTTACTTGTGCAAAGAATGCAAACATACCAATACAAAACAAACAAAAAAAACTTTAAAAAGGCATTACATTGAAATTAAATATTTCATACTCACATGTTGCACAAGTAGTAGTGGGGTCGTTACATCAGATGGACAGGAACAACAGGAAGACACAAAAACAATGCATCAGTTCATAAAAATAACACTTTGAAAAAAAAAACAGGACAAGTTTGATCAATTAAAGTGTAAGAAAATATGTGAAGCACATAAAGTTCAGTAAAACATAAAAACAAAGGCGGTTATTAATTACATTTTAAGCCATGCGTCTGCTTTAGAGCTAGCATATTTATGATCATTTTAATTAAAACTCTGCGGTAATCCTTCAGCTTCAACGTTTCTAAAAATGAGCTGGAGCCACAATAATCTGACGTCACCGGCTTTAATCCCGCTCTGAACTCCGAACAAGCTGCCAGCAAAACAAAAAACTATACCTGTGCGAGAAGAAAGGTGAGCTCACCTGAGCAGGTCGGTGTCTCCTCTGAGCTGACTTCATCCTTGTTGTGGCTGAAAGCGGAGTCCCAACAGCCGGAGAGGCGGCGCCTCCGCCGCCATGACGAGGCATAAATAAAGAAGGTGGAGGCTGTCAGAGGAGCGGGGCTTCGGTCTTCCTCATTCCAGCACGCTCAGGTGTTCCTCAGGTGTGTGACACGGAGGAAATGGGAGGAGTACGTGCGGTGTTTTTTCAGTACCGCTGCGCGCGCTTCAGAGGTTTGTGTCCAATAAATTAAACTAACTCCGACCTGTTCTCACCTGAGTTTATTTCACGTGAACTTCTGGCTTCCACCGCCGCGCGGGGGCGCTGTTGTGCGCATGTGCAGTGGAAGTACAGTGGTCCAGTTAAGATGATGTTGCCAGAAGGAGGAATCGGAGGAGACGGAAGTGCTGCAGGACGTGGACGGAGTTTGGCGAGTAAAAAGTTTGAATAAGGCGGTTTTGGCATAATCTGGATTGTGAGTGGACGAGATGGCTAGTAGTAGTGGAGGGCTGACAGAGGATGAAGATATGGATATAGGATGGTCTAGGATAGAGAATAAGAAAAGGGGAGGAGGAAAAGAAAAGGTTAAAAAAGGAACGGCAACTGGAAAACGAGCGTTTGACGACGAGGGAGACAGACCTGAAATAAGAAAGAAAATAATGGTGGAAGATATAAAAATTATACTAAAATTTAAAGCAGGGCAGGATATGTTTGGAGTAAGTCCTATCAGTTTGTCAAACGGAATAAAGAAAGCGATTGGGGATGTAGAACTTGTTAAAGTGTTACGTGATGGAAACCTGCTGATCATTTGTAAAAATGCTGAACAAAAAAATAAGACTCTTAAATTACAAACCGTGTGCAAAAAGGAAGTGCTGGAACGAAAGATTGTTGGGGAAGAAAGAGGAGTAAGAGGAGTAATTACAGGAATTCCTGTTGGTGAAAATCTGGATGAGTTAAAGAAAGTAATAAAAGGAGGAGATATTACAGGCATGAAGAGATTACAGGCCTCCAGGAATGGAGAAAAAGTGGACAGTACATCAATATTACTAGAGTTCAAAAATAAAGTTCTGCCAGAAAGAGTAATGGTAGGTTATATGAGCTTTAATGTGAGAGTCTATATTCCACCCCCTCTCAGGTGCTTCAAATGCCAAAGGTACGGACATATTG